>NC_045574.1:968017-1290690 GCF_009819795.1 Aythya fuligula | reverse complement strand
GGTCAGGTCTTACTACTTGTTTCTACTGAATTTCTTCGTATTTGAGTTTGCCAGCTATTGAAATAATGTTATGAATTCATTATCTTGGGTTCAGATAAAGAAAGAATAAAATATGAAAGCTGGATATCACTATGAAAAATCTCAATTGAATAATAAATGAATAGATCGATTTTGGATATTGAAACAATTTCTTAACAGGCACAATTTTCTGAGCAGAAAAGATTGAAAATTTAGTACTACCAGTGAAAAGAAATGCATATATTGTAATTTGACATTTAGCACCTGCATAATTTTTAAACTAAATTATGTTCAGAATTTTGCAGTCTTATATGGTCTGTTGTCACGTTGATATTTAGGCATTGGATGGTTTCCTGTTTGTTGTAAATCGAGATGGGAACATAGTATTTGTGTCAGAAAACGTCACACAGTATTTGCAATATAAACAAGAAGATCTGGTAAATACAAGCGTCTATGGTATCCTGCATGAAGAGGACCGGAAGGACTTCCTTAAAAACTTACCAAAATCTTCAGGTAATGAAAGTTGACTTACTATACTGTCATTGGACTATTTGAAAATAATCAGAGAAGGAAAAAAACAAACACCTAAGTAACTTGTAACGGATAACCTCACAAAACAATTTACTTTTGCAAAGGAAGTTTGACTCCAAAAGTATATTAATTTTGAAAAAATGTTAGTACGTTCTTAATAATGCACAAAATTAAAATGTTCTTAATAAGCACACCACTAGAAATAAATGTGCTGGAAATTCACACTGTACTCTAGCCTTTTCAATTTGTTTACCTGTAACTTAAAGCAAGCGTACTAAAGGAACACATTTTGTGTAGCTACAGGGCTAGCTGAAGGAACTGCTTGTTTTTTAAATCTGGGAATGACTTTTCACCTGTCTTTCAAGTAAGAGTGAAAGTATCATATTAAGGAAAGAGTTTTTTTTTGTTTGTTTTTTTTTTTTAAATTTAACTTGGCTCACAGTATTACTATTCCCAAGGTATAGAACTGATGGTATATTGAGTGCATTTTAAAATTCTTTTATTTCTGTAATCTAGTAACAAGGTATCTAAGTTAAGAAAAATATAGAAAATCATTATAAACCCATACTGTGTTCTTTTAAGTTAACGGTGTTGCTTGGACCAATGAAACACCTAGACAGAAGAGCCATACATTTAATTGCCGGATGATGGTGAAAACCTCTCATGATCTTTTGGAAGATGTAGGCAGCCATCAGGATACACGTCAGAGATATGAAACAAT
Organism: Aythya fuligula; assembly: GCF_009819795.1. Taxonomy (NCBI): domain Eukaryota; kingdom Metazoa; phylum Chordata; class Aves; order Anseriformes; family Anatidae; genus Aythya; species Aythya fuligula. The sequence goes on along the minus strand of NC_045574.1, from coordinate 1,289,420 downwards.
GCAGTGTTTTGCTTTATCTCAGCCAAGAGCTATGATGGAAGAGGGGGAAGGTAGGAAATTTTATTCAATTACTGTGCAGAAAAGAAATCTCTGAGTAAAGGTTTTTGTTATTTGGTATATGTTATGAAATCTGTAGCTTATGCAATCCATTTCTGAATGAAATAGGAACAGAATGCAAAAAACTTAAATTCTTATTGTTTATACTTCTATTTTAACAATGCAAGATGCTTCAGCTATTTTATTAGTCTTTAACAGAATGAAATAAGGAAAAAATTGAAGAAAAACTATTCTTTTTTAAATACAGATTTGCAGTCTTGTATGATTTGTGTGGCACGTCGTATCACAACTGCTGAAAGAGTATTTCCAACAAACCCAGAGAGTTTTATTACCAGACATGATCTTTCAGGTGAGAAATGTACCCAAGATGAAGGTATGAAGGTATCTTTTTTGCCCACGTGCTTGTTTTAGATAAATAAGTAAGTTGTGGATCCATAGTGACTAGCAGAATTCATAACAAGAATTTCTAACTTTTTTTTTTGTAATATACCATCGTTGGCACTAGGGTGCAATAGCAAGTGTGGGACACATTTTCTGTCTGTATGCTGGTATGGCATTGTCTGGCAGGTTGATTTAAAACATTGCTTGTGTCTTTACTTGGCAGCATTTCAAATTGTTTGCATTATGCTTTCCTTCACATGTAAGAAATATAAATCATAATGAAAGTTCTTTAGAATGTTTATATTTTTCTGCAGTACGTGAGCTAATATTTAAAGTGCTTTACATTGCTTAAATTGAAATACTTATCTATATGGGGCGTTTAGGTGTTTATGTTTGAGATGTTAATTTGTGGATGTTTAAGATGTTAATTTGTGGATGTAGCTGGTTAGTATAAAGTTTTACTGTCTGTGAATCCTTTAGATGCCTGTAACCGGAGATAAAGTTGCTGTATGTTTTCTAAAAGACCTAGCATTAACCTGTGGATGTTTGAACTTCTCTTTTATGATTATCTAAATCCATTTGGGTATTGATGTTTTAACAAGTAGCATCATACTCCCATATGGCAGATTATTCATAAATGTAGCTTCTGCATACTCAAAATTGGGTGTTACGGTGATGAACAATTCAAACAGTGATATTGGAGCCTTCAGAAATGTACCATATTTATATGAAAGGATTGGCATAGTCATAAAGAGTTTATTTTGCATGTTTTCTTCCATGTAACAGGCAAACTTGTTAACATTGATACAAACTCATTGCGATCTTCCATGAGACCTGGCTTTGAAGATACAATTCGTCGATGTATTCAGAGGTTCTTATGCCATAATGATGGACAGACATGGTCAAACAAACGCCATTATCATGAAGGTAAAAATCTGTTTGCAGTTTGCTTGTACTGCTTTTCCCAGTGACTGCATATTTTTCTGAAAAACAAAAGTGGCTAAAATTCTGCCTATGTACATTTTTTCTATATTTTTAGTTGATTGCTGTGACTCATATGTACAGTCTGAAGAAGGATGAACTGTTAAGAAATGGAAATTCTGATACAAGTTTTATTTTGTTTTTCTAATGTGTCTGTGTAGATACTTTTCATGGAAAATGCCAGATAAATAATCTGGAAGCTTGAAGTAATATTTTTTTCCATGGATGGATATAGCAAGGACAGTGACAGCCAAATTTCTGTAATAACATGTAATACTTGTTTGTCATTAGCTTGTTATTCTCTTTTAACATGACTTTCTTTTAATTTTATTTTGCTAAAGAAAGGATAGTTTACTTGTTAGCTAGTCTGAAAAGTGGTAATGTTTGTGTTGATGCCTTTTTTCATCTTATTCAAGACACAGGGTTTCAAAATATTTTCAGTGTTCCAGTGTTATTTTGTAATGCTACTTTGATAATCTTGATAAAGTGAAGTACAGCCACCATCTACAGTAAGAAAATGAAATTTCCTACATTTTCTAAACTCTAGTGTTTCTCAAGGATTAACAAATTCAAGTAGGGGGGATATTAAATAAGGAAAAACATGTAGTGGCAGAAAATGGAGATTCCACTGAAAGTTCTTCAACTTAATTGATTAAATAAATCCCACATTAAGAAGAAATTTGGGTCTCAGATTAAAAGCAGTGGTTTCCACAATTTTTTGATTAAAAAAAAAAAAAAAATAAAATTGAAATTGAAAGTACTTAATCAGAAGCCTTCCAAATTTCACTTCTATTTTGTATTTGTTACCTATTTATTTAACTGAAGTTGCTATTTAAGTGTTGATTAGTCTTTCTCCCCAAGGATGAGTCATGGAAACCTGCTAATCTAGTCTTGGAAATCTGTTAAATGTAGAACTTTGCCAGCTGTGCACGGTTAGCACAAAATACTGCAGCATCAAAATAATCTTTTGTTTGCTTTTCTGCTCCCTCTGCTGTTAGAGGAGAAAATGCGTAATGCTTCCTTTAGTTGAATATCAGTCTTGGGTGTGTCTTGGATTATTTTTATCTTCATCAGAAGAGGGGTATTTTGCTGAAAAATTTGTAGGGTGCATATTAGCAATTTTTGGTCTTTTACATACGACTGATATTTGTGTATTTCCTTTACAGCTTATACACAAGGTCATGCTGAAACACCACTGTATCGGTTTTCTTTAGCGGATGGTACTATCGTGACAGCACAAACAAAGAGTAAACTATTTCGAAATCCTGTAACTAATGACCGTCATGGATTTGTCTCTACCCACTTTCTTCAAAGGTGAAATCAATGGTGTCTGTCATCTAAGTGTCATAGCTTTTAAAAATACATCTAACGTTGAAGATAACTGAAAAACTAGTATGCCAAAATATTTTATTTCGTTAAAGGTCAAACAGAAGAATAATAATTTGGGAAGCGGTGTTGCATAGCATGAAACTAAATGACACATTTATTCAATCTAAGATTTTAGTCGACATGCAGCCTCGCAGCTGTGTGGCAGAATGACAGTCCTAGTCAAAAGGGAAGTTTTTCCTTCTGTTCCTGCAGGGGGCCTGTTATTATGTGTTTAGTATTCTTTTGGGTTAACATTTACAATGATGAAACACTGGAAATAGAAATGCTTAGTTACATGCTTTATCTTGCATCTTGTTCTTTTTAATTGCAGATCAGTTAAAAAGACAACAACAAAACCCCCTCAGATGCATCACTGATGACTCAAATGTACCTTAAATAGCATTTCCTGTGACCTGTTCTTGTTGATTGCAGGAATAATTGATGTGCCACTCTGGAGGGAGTCTCTCAGCTTCTGGCATTAAAGTACCTCCAGATGCTGAAAAATGAGTAGTTGAGATTGTTCAGGGTGTGATTAGTGTGCATGTTAGGATAGTGTCATCCATTGACTCAGAAACAAAGTAGAAGAAAGAAGGGGTGATACTGTATGCACTTGTAACTCAACTCACCTAAAGGACTGAACACTTCTAGAATGAATAAATGAGTGGCATATTTCAGTTCTGCTTTTGTGGAGATGCTTGAGTTCTCACTTCTCTTATTGAAAAATTATTTAATAATGTTGTTCTGTCTTTATAGCACTTGATTCTGAATACAGTTTAAATTTGTTCTCTTGGGGTGTATGGGGTTGTTGAATTTACAGAGAGCAAAATGGATATCGACCAAATCCTAACACAGTTGGGCAAAACATGAGAACACCTGTGGCTGGAAATACAAATTCTGTTGGTGGTCTTATGAACATGTCACCCAGTCAAAGCATGCCATTGCAGAACAGGAACTATGGCATGGGAGATCCCAATACAGTGAGTCAGCTGAGCAACTCTCGATATGGAGGCCCTGGTAGTATGGGGCCAGTGAACTCTGGACCAGGAATGCAGTCCTCTGCCTATCAGAACAACAGTTATGGCTTAAATATAAGTAGCCCACCACATGGTAGTCCTGGTTTAACGTCCAACCAACAGAATATAATGATATCTCCTAGGAATCGAGGGAGTCCAAAAATGAGTTCGCACCAGTTTTCTCCAGTTACAGGTACTTCATTTTTGTTGCAAGCTATATTTTTTTTAAAGCTCTCTTCTCCCACTTTTATCTGAATTCAATTTTCCATCCTTTTTAACAGCTCTATATGACCGTGTACACGTGACTTAAATGTATTATACCTAATTTCCTATTTAAATTTATTTTAAAGTAATTAACTCAATGTAGCAGTCAGACATAATCCTGAAGGAAAAGTAATTATAGTCAGTACTGTAATCTAATAAGTTTGCTCTCTCTTCTGTGATACAGGTATGCACTCTCCAATGGGATCTGCCAGCAACACCAGCAACAGCACTTTCTCTAGCAGTTCTCTTAGTGCTCTTCAAGCCATTAGTGAGGGTGTTGGAACTTCCCTGTTATCAACACTTTCTTCTCCGGGTCCAAAATTGGATAATTCCCCAAACATGAGTGTAGCTCAGCAAAATAAAGCAAGCACCCAAGATTCCAAAAGCCCTTCCGGCTTGTATTGTGAACAAAATCAAGTGGAAAGTTCCCTCTGCCAATCAAACAGCAGGGATCTCCTTAGTGAAAAAGATAGTAAAGAGGGAAGCCTGGAGACACCCGAAAGTCAGAGAGGACAATCTGAAAGCAAAGGGCATAAAAAGCTGCTTCAGCTACTCACGTGTTCCTCAGATGAAAGAGGACATTCCACAGCATCAAACTCACCGTTAGAATCTAATTGTAAAGAATCTTCTACCAATGTTACCAGTCCTTCGGGAGTTTCCTCATCAACATCTGGAGGGGTGTCTTCCTCCTCAAACATGCATGGGTCACTCCTGCAAGAGAAGCATAGGATTTTACATAAATTGTTGCAGAATGGTAATTCTCCTGCAGAAGTAGCCAAGATCACAGCTGAAGCTACTGGTAAAGACACATATCATGACACTGCTAATACAGCCCCATGTGGAGAAGGCACGGTCAAACAGGAACAACTGAGCCCAAAGAAGAAGGAAAACAATGCTTTACTAAGATACCTGTTAGATAAAGATGATGTTAAGGATCCACTTTCCAAAGAGTTGAAGCCTAAAGTAGAAAATGTGGATAATAAAATGGGTCAATGCAGTAGTTCTTCTATTCCTACTTCCAGTCAAGAAAAGGACATGAAAATAAAAACGGAACCAACAGAGGAGGTAGAGTATAATGTAAAGTGGTGGTAATGAACTAGCCAGTGTTTTGTTTTGTTTTATTTTTATTTTATTTTATTTTATTTTATTTTATTTTATTTTATTTTATTTTATTTTATTTTATTTTATTTTATTTTATTTTATTTTATTTTATTTTATTTTATTTTATTTATTTTATTACAGTGAGTTGCTAAAAGGACATTTCCCCCCCCCCCTTTTTTTTTTCTCTTTCTATGCACGTATAAACATTTCTAACAAAGTTATGTGCAAATGGTAGGCAACTATGTGGTCAGATTTTATTCTAACTGCCAACGTTCTAACAAATAGAGGTACAGGATATGTATTTAACCAAATGCTGTAGCTGTACTGAAGTCCTGGTGTAGTGCAGACTTTAAATTATTGTTTGATTAAGGTAGCATATATTTACAAATTGTTACCTAAAATTAAATCTTTAGCATCTGCAATTTCACATTGCACATGTTTATTTTTGTGGCTTATTAGGAAACAGAGCTGTTAAATGCCTTTATAATTAGCTGGCAATGCAATAGCAAAAGGTAAAACTAGCAGACATTATGTAATGTCATTTTGAAAATATAAACAATACACAAAAATGTGTAATGCTTAAAATAGATATTGACTGGGTTTAGTTAATTGGTTCTTGTACTCTTTTTTCCCTTAAATGAGGGAAAAGTTGTCTCAAATTTCTCTTGTTATTTATGTGTACCTCCAATATCACCTTATTCTCAAAATTAACAGAGCAAAATACTCTAAAAAACATAGTTAATTGATATTGGAAGTTCTTTGGAAATTGGGAGAAAGCCTAAGGTACTGTCTGTGAACTAAAACATTTATCTCAATAATATTGTTTAAGATTAGTGAGGAGCTAAATAAAAGCTGAATGATAGTTGTATGATATTAAGTAACCTTGGTTATTTTACTGCTGCTTTTTCAGATGAGTGGAGACTTGGATAATTTGGATGCAATTTTAGGTGATCTGACTAGTTCGGAGTTTTATAATAATGCTATGTCTACAAATGGAAATAGCTTTGGAACAAAGCAAGCATTATTTCAAGGAAATGCCCCATTGAGTAAGAAATTTCATTTAATATCACTTTTGTTTTAAAATTAGGCTTTTCTTCTTACTTGATGTAAACATAATGCATCCTAAAATCTTTAGAGAATACATTTTGATCTGCTGTACCTTTACAGATAAATGCAATGCAAAATGGCAGCACTTATCTACTATGTACACAGCGAGTACACTTAATGTCAGTTCCTCATTTAATGGTATCTTAATGGTAGACAATCTGGATTGTCTACCAGATTTCTCAGAGGCAAAACATCAGGAAGAATGTTTTGTCAGTTGTAAATTGAAATTGAGGATTTTTGTTCCTTGCAGATGACTAAGGAAATAACATGGGACTGGTGGCAAGCCTTTGATTTTCCATTTACTCTATGTAAAACATCTTGTGGCCTGCAAATCCTAACCAATATTCCTCTTTGACATTGAAAGGAATGACCTTTCTTAACAGGAAGCTGAGTAGGAAAAAAAGATGACCTTACTAATAAACCAGCATCATTATCATTACAATTGTCATGTCCTTTTATAATGTTGGTCATCTCTTGATTATATGGGGTCATAGTTTGCTCATGTAACCTAAGGAGGTGAATCATGTATAATGAAAAATGTGAAATCAAGTACAAGAACATGTGAGGTCACTGGCAGCATTGGCTGTAGAACACAGTGATCTCACTAATAAATCCACGTAATGCAAAGTGCTCAAAAACATACTGCTTCTGGGCTCCACTTCATTCAAACAGAGATCCATTTGACTTGTTCTGTCTCCATGTCAGAGTTATCCAAAGGATGGGTAGTCCACTCCTATATGTTAAAGTGTCTGAAATACTAGACTATTTCAAAATATTAAAAGCAGGGTTCATTATAAAACTGAACATAAACATACCTCTTTATGTCTATTGTCAGATGTAGTTGCGTTTGGCTTTGCCTGTGAAAGGTCTGAACTATACATTCAAAATGTGGCTTGGGCAGTGAGAACATAAGCAGAGTAGCTAGCTATTGGCTTGTTTAAGGTCAAATATACATGCCTCTAAATAGATTAAATTTTTACAAGTCATTAATTGTACTTTCTATTTAAAATATACAATTGCAAGCTTCTTTTAATTCTTCAACAGGTATGAGGAGTCCCCAGTCTGTGCAGCCTACCCGTCCACCTTTCAACAGAGCCATGTCTTTAGACAGTCCTGTGGGTTCGAGTGCTCCAGTGAGGAATGTCAATGCATTCTCCATGTTACAAAAGCAAAATTTGATGGGTGGAAGTCCAAGAATGATTGAAAACCAGGAAAATTTTGGAGCAAATCTAGGTTTGTTGATTGAGTACAAATAGTTCTCGTTGTAAAAGAAAAAGCTTTAATGCAAAAAATGTTGCAAGATTATAGTATGAGCTTTGGTAGAAGAAGCATTAAAGAATATTAGTTTTATAATCACAGAATTTCTAGGTTGGAAGAGACCTCAAGATCATTGAGTCCAACCTCTGACCTAACACTAACAGTCCCCACTAAACCATATCCCTAAGCTCTACATCTAAACGTCTTTTAAAGATGTCCAGGGATGGTGACTCCACCACTTCCCTGGGCAGCCTGTTCCAATGTCTAACAACCCTTTCAGTAAAGAAGTTCTTCCTAAGATCCAACCTAAAACTCCCCTGGCGCAACTTTAGCCCATTCCCCCTCGTCCTGTCACCAGGCACATGGGAGAACAGACCAACCCCCACCTCACTACAGCCTCCTTTAAGGTACCTGTAGAGAGCAATAAGGTCACCCCTGAGCCTCCTTTTCTCCAGGCTGAACAAGCCCAGCTCCCTCAGCCACTCCTCGTAGGACTTGTTCTCCAGGCCCCTCACCAGCTTCGTCGCCCTTCTCTGCACCCGCTCGAGCACCTCCATGTCCTTCTTGTAGCGAGGGGCCCAAAACTGAACACAGTACTCAAGGTGCGGCCTCACCAGAGCTGAGTACAGGGGGACGATCACCTCCCTAGCCCTGCTGGTCACACTGTTCCTGATACAAGCCAGGATGCCGTTGGCCTTCTTGGCCACCTGAGCACACTGCTGGCTCATATTCAGCCGACTGTCCACCATCACTCCCAGGTCCTTCTCTGCCTGGCAGCTTTCCAACCATTCCTCTCCCAGCCTGTAGCTCTGCTTGGGGTTATTGCGCCCCAGGTGCAGGACCCGGCACTTGGCCTTGTTGAACTTCATGCAGTTGACCTCAGCCCATTGGTGCAGCCTATCCAGATCCTCCTGCAGAGCTTTCCTACCCTCAAGCAGATCGACACACGCACCTAACTTGGTGTCATCTGCAAACTTACTGAGGGTGCACTCGATGCCCTCATCCAGATCATTGATGAAGATATTAAAGAGGACCGGCCCCAGCACCGAGCCCTGGGGAACACCACTAGTGACTGGCCTCCAACTGGACTTGACTCCATTCACCACGACTCTTTGGGCCCGGCTATCCAGCCAGTTTCTAACCCAACGAAGCGTGTGCCTGTCCAAGCCAAGAGCAGTCAGTTTCTTGAGGAGAATGCTGTGGGAGACGGTGTCAAAAGCCTTGCTGAAGTCAAGGTAGACCACATCCACAGCCTTTCCCTCATCCACCCAGCGCATCACATTGTCATAGAAGGAGATCAGGTTCGTCAAGCAGGACCTGCCTTTCATAAACCCATGCTGACTGGGCCTGATCGCCTGCTTCCCCTGCAAGTGCTGCGTGATGACTCTCAAGAGAATCTGCTCCATGAGCTTCCCTGGCACTGAGGTCAAACTGACAGGCCTGTAGTTTCCCGGGTCTGCCCTCCGGCCCTTCTTGTAGATGGGCGTCACATTTGCTAGCCGCCAGTCAACTGGGACCTTCCCCGATAGCCAGGACTGCTGATAAATGATGGACAGTGGCTTGGCCAGCTCCTCTGCCAGTTCTCTCAGTACCCTCGGGTGGATCCCATCCGGCCCCATCGACTTGTGCACATCCAAGTGCCGTAGCAGGTCACCAACCAGTTCTTCGTGGATAGTGAGGGCCACATCCTGCTCCCTATCCCCTTCCACCAGCTCAGGGTACTGGGTATCCAGAGAACAACCGGTATTGCCGCTAAAGCCTGAGACTAAGAAGGCATTAAGCACCTCCGCCTTTTCCTCATCTTTTGTAACAAGGTTTCCCCCTGCATCCAGTAAAGGATGGAGATTCTCCGTAGTCCTCCGTTTTGCGTTGATGTATTTGTAAAAAGATTTTTTGTTGTCTTTAACGGCAGTAGCCAGATTGAGCTCCAGATGAGCTTTGGCCTTTCTAATTTTGTATATTAGTTTTTATTATTTGTTATTATTACTAGTTTCTATTATTTTTATTATTTGAATATTAGTTTTATAATCAGTATAGAAATACTTCTTAATTATTATCTCTAGTTGAGGTTTTAAGAATATAGCTGTTTATTTATAAGTGAAATTATTTTTGACTATTAAAAGTTTTGAATTTAATGTTTTTTTGCTATATAGAAGCAAGAACAAGTCATAGTGGCAGTCAAACATTGGCAACTTAAAATATATTTAATGAGTATAACTGATGATTCAAAACTTAGAATGGTAAGCTTTAATTGCTTTTGTTAAGTGTTCAGTGAATTGCTCTGTCACTGGTGAGTGTCTTTGTTGGTGTAAAAATAAATGAAAACCAACAACAAATAAATCTACTTACAGTTAGTTTTAAAACAAAAATACGTATTGCATTCTAGAAAAAAAAAGACTGTATTTTGTGCTTTTCTTTATAGTGAGCGCTCCCAACAGAAGTGTAGCTATGAATCAACACCAGTCCGGAGACTGGGGTTTGCCAAACTCAAAGGTTAACAGGTTGGAACCTACAAGTTCTACTTCAGTGATGAGACCAGGACCTGAGTTTAGTGCATCGCTGCCCAGACCCACAGCAGGCAGCTCTATGCCTGGACTGCCTGTTCGTTCTAATAGCATACCTGGTACAAGGCCAATGCTACAACAGCAAATTATTCACATGAGTAAGTTCTTTATTTTTTATTGTCATACTTAGCACTATCTCATTAGTTTTTTTGCAAGCATCATCAAAATGTTTTCAGTTTTCATACAATGCTAGCTTTTCATCTGAAGACTTGACTTTTTGAGGTTAAGACTTATCTCCCCTGACTGGGGCATTTGATGACTTGTTGATGTTCTGTTTATTTATTTTTTATTATTATTATTATTTTTTTTTTTCTGGTGATCTGCATTTTATGTATATGTTGTTCATGCTGAGTCTCCAGATCTCTTTTGGATAATTTAATGATTATTTCTATTTCTTTAGTGCAGTACTTCTCTGCTAAATTCCAGGAACTGGATGCCATTTATGATTATATGTGAAGATGCTAGTATTCTGATCAATTTAATTCACATTATTTGGTACCTAATTTGTTTAATAATCTTTGACGTAGTTATTATTATCATTACTGTGAACTTCTCAGTGATCAGGGCTTTTAAAAGCTTTTTGCAACATTTTTCAAAACTCTTCTCACATGGCTTATCCAAATTTCATATGGAACCACATTGCAAATTCAGGTACTCATTTAAGTACTCATATATTTAAATCTGTGGTCATATCATATTTCTGAAATAAGCCTGAGGATGAATTTATGTATGCACCTTGAAACATGCTAATTAGTAGCTCTTGAAGCTACTTCATAATTTATGTGATCTTCCACAACACTTTGTGTGAACACTGAAAAACAAGATGACACCTTTTGTTTTAAAAACAAGTGTTTTACCTCACAGGGTCAAATGAGATTAACGTGGGTTTGGGGGGGAATCCCTATGGACAGCCGGCACCATCTAACCAGCCAGGATCATGGCCTGACAACATGCTGTCCATGGAGCAAGCATCGCGGAGTTCACAAAACAGGTAGAATTAAGGAAAGTTTTTAAAAGTGTTTGAATACAACTGTTCACTCTGTCAGATGAATTTAAGACGTGGAAAAAAAAAAATCAAAGTAGCTTATGTGGTGGGGACAACAGATCAGAATTTATTTCCTATTCTGCTGGTATTTTGTCATCATATGACACTGGACCTCTTTAACCCAGCCCCAGAAAAGGTTTTGCTAATAGAACCAATCAGTCCCTGAGTTGGGAGGCACAGAGAAAAGAAATGGGAAAATCTTACATTATGTCTCTCTGGCACATTCAGAAGTTAATATTTAGGTACCAGGAGAAAACAGAATTTGCAAATGTTGAAGAATAGATGACAGTTGACTGGGTGTTTCTAGACCTAAATTTGGACATTAAGTTTTTAAGTCTTACTTCAGTCTTCTGGGTGATTATAGTACTTTATCATCACCAGGGCAATATATAATATAAAAACTAAGTACATGTCTCTATAGTCCATAATGGTTGCATTTTTTTTATATATATATTTATAGACAATTAGTGAGAAACTCTTTGGATGACCTCTTATGTGCAGCACCAAATGTGGAAGGACAGAATGAGGAAAGAGCGCTTTTGGATCAGCTGCACACTTTGCTGAGTAATACAGATGTCACGAGCCTGGAAGAAATTGACAGAGCGCTAGGAATTCCTGATCTTGTAAACCAAGTAAGAAGGAAGAAATTCTGGGCTTTTTTTTTTTTTTTCCCAAATAGCCTTTATTATTTTGGTATGTGAAAAGAAAGTGAGGAGAGCCTCCTCACTCACATGTCTCTTCTCACTTCCTTGATGCTGTTTTTCTAAATCTCTTTGGAAGTATTTGTTTAGAGTAATGGTTATCATTGGAGAACTTAGAATTGATTAAACTGATGAGTGAGTAGGACACTTTCATCTCTTCTAATTTCAGCCTGCCTGAATTTGCACGGCTAGCAAACAGGAAAAAGAAATTCTGTTAAAATCTTCGGAATTTACTCGAAAAAAGAAATCATACCATCATTTGTACAAATCATACCATCATTTGTACAAATCATACCATCATTTGTACAAACTGCAGTTTAAAAGTGCAAAAGGGTTTGAATAATGATATTGATCTGCTTATGTGAGTAGTGTGCAGCAGAACTGATTTTAAAATAAATTATTAACAATCACTTTTGCTATTTCACTTGTCTAGAGACAAAACTAGTAGTAATCTTGCCTATGCTATCTTCTACTCAAGAAACTATTGGTCTCACTAGCAGTATGTGTTTTACGTCTCTTGAAGGGGCAAGCTTTGGAAGCCAAGCAAGATTCATTTCAAGGTCAGGAATCTGCAGTGATGATTGACCAGAAGCCTTCATTATATGGTCAGCCCTATCAAGGGCAAGGGGCAGCCCTGCCAGGAGGTTTTAGCAACATTCAGGGACAACAGCCATCCTTTAATTCAGTGATGAATCAGATGAGCCAACAAAGCAATTTTCCACTTCAAAGTATGCATCCTAGAGCAAATGTGATGAGACCTCGGACCAATACACCAAAGCAGCTCCGCATGCAGCTCCAGCAGAGGCTTCAGGGGCAGCAGGTAATCTTTTGCTCCTGCTTTTACTCTTTTGTCTTGTTTCAGAATGAGGTGTGCTCTGAACTGTGTATTACTTCAGGAATATGGAAATTGACATTATAGCACATGATTGAAAGGATGGAACTTTAATTTTAACGGTGCTTTTTAATTAAAATGGTAATCCTGTACAACATCTCTGGATGATCTCATTATCCATGTTAAGATTATCATTTTTAACCACTAAATAAGCAGTTACATTTTTCCTGAAAACCAAATGTTCTTTTTTTTTTTTCTTTTTTTTCTTTTTCCCTGCATTTGAGCTTATTGAGATACTATTTTGCCTTCCCTTATAATTTGCTGTTGCCGTAGGTTTTTTCTTAGGACAGAAGTTGAGAGAGTAGGTAAAACCACTTTATCTAAAGATCTTAATACTGGCTTGAAAGTACTGCTTTAAAAAATTGCTGCATGATTTCAGTATTGAATTCCCATGAAGTCCTGATACCAAATATAAGAGAACATCATTGAATATGAATTTAGTATGGAGAATGCTTCCTGTGCTGTGGCCTTTCAGAAGTACATTTGGACGTGGTGAAGTTTTGGGTAATAGAAAATGTACAAATAAAACTCAGAAAACTGAGACAGTGCTGTGTGACCTGGAATGGCAACGTTAAATCCTTAGGAAATGCTGTCTTCTGTCTTGGCTGTTCTACGACACTAGTTCAAGCTGTATGGTTTTGGGATGTTGTGATAGAAAGGAAGGAGAAAATAGTTCACTATTTTAAACAAGGCTGGAGATTATACTCTTTGTCCCCAAACATGATTTGGAACAGAGAGATAGTCTGTTATATATTTATTCTTAAAAAGTGCTATTTCAAAAGGAAAAATAAAGCCAAGTAGTACTGCACTATTTGAAGTTTTTTTTATGTGTCTGTCTGAGCTTGATAACAAATAGTTTGGTACTTCAGGGATGTCAAATGAGGAAAAATTAACCATTGTTCTTTAGAGATTCAAGTGGTGTGTAAAGAATTTTTTTTAAGGAGTTGCCATAATTTTGTTCAGATACTGGTATTTTCAAGCTAACAGTGCTGAAATATCTTTTTCTAAGTTCATGAATCAAACCCGTCAAGCCCTTGAAATGAAAATGGAAAACCCAGGCAGTAATACCTCAGTGATGAGACCAGTTATGCAGCCACAGGTGGCATCACAGGTAAGTAATTATTACACTAACTATTTCTGAAACAGTCATTTTTACACAGACACCTCTTTTACAGGTTTGTTTAGAATTTAAACCTTTTTTTCATGGTGCCACAGCATTTTTTTTTTCTTCCATCATATAATTAAAAAAAAGGTGTTTTGTTTTTTTTTTAACCTCTTTTATTGTTGAGACTTCAGAGAGGTTTGTTCATTGGGTCCATGCTATCAATACAGTGTGCAAACTGTCTTTTCCATGTAGGAAGTAATAGACAGTCTACTCTGTCACCTGTTTTGTACTAGTAACAACTCAATGAAAACCTTTGTTTGATATTTGGATATTTTTTGTAATAGCTGTGGGTTTTCTTAAAAATAAAATTTCTTTCTATTCTAGTGAGTGATATACTGGGTCTTAGATTGTAGACCGTTTGATTGAGTCTGACAACTTTATTTGTAAAATTTTTCTAATATGATTTTTTTTTTCTTTGGGGGATAGCAACAAGGTTTTCTTAATGCTCAAATGGTGGCTCAGCGTAACAGGGAGCTAATAAGTCATCATTTTAGACAACAGAGGATGGCAATGATGATGCAGCAGCAACAGCAACCTCAGGCCTTCAGTCCGCCACCAAATGTGACTGCCTCAGGAAGCATGGACAGTGGTCTGACAGGCCCTCCAATGGCTCAAGTTCCTCCACAGCAATTCTCCTATCCACCTAATTATGGTACTAGTACTAACATGGTGTTTTTTTGTTTTGAATGTCTGTCTGGTGTTCTTTTCCTTTTTTATTTATTAATCCAAATTTACTAAATACTGATCATTCTGAAAAATGGAAATGTTCCTATAACAAAGATTATTTCCCCCCCCCCCCCCCCCCCCCCCCCCCCCCCATCCTTGCAAGAAGATAAACCAAGGCCTAGGTGATGATAACTGAGTATAGTGTTCTTTGTCTTGTCAGGAATAACCCAACAACCTGATCCTGCCTTTAGTAGAGTATCAAGCCCTCCCAATCCAATGATGTCATCAAGAATGGGACCCTCTCAGAATCCTATGATGCAGCATCCTCAGGCAGCAGCAATGTACCAGTCTCCTGAGATGAAGGGCTGGCCCTCAGGAAGCATGACCAGGAGCAGGTAAATTTACAGCTATAACCTATAGCTCAAAAATTGTTTTCAGTTTGCCCCAAAATAGAAACTATTGCTTGTAGTAAGAAAAGGTTATAGAAAAGGAAATAATAACTATATTTCTAAGGTCTGTATTGTCCTTCATATCCTGCTCTGGTTTAGGAAATACACTGATTGAACCTATATTATGCCTAGTTCCACTTATTCATATTGGACCCCTGGAGTCTTTGCAACTGGAGACAACATTCACTCTTTAAATATTGAAAACGCAACTTGGGGGAAATACAAAGGTTCAGAATAGTACCACAGTGTGTCTGAAAAGGTTACAATAGGAAATGTGTATACATAGTTCTGCATGTATTTAAAAATTCAAAATTCCTTTGGGGAGAGAAATTTTTATTTCTATGTTAAACAGACAATATGCAGAAACAAACGTAGAAATAATTTTAGGCTTCTGTTGATAACGTAATTCTTTCACATGTTGACAGCTGGTACAGGGAAGGCAACATAACAGTGAGTAAACTTCTTGGGATGTCATTTTATTCTTGCCTTTGTGCTTCAGTTCTTTTCCACAGCAACAGTTCAGCCATCAAGGTAATCCTGCAACGTACAGTATGATGCACATGAATGGCAGCAGTGGCCATCTTGGACAGATGAACATTAATACTATGCCTATGTCAGGGATGCCTATGGGTCCAGACCAGGTAAGTTGTCCATAACAAGTGGTGATGTATTGGCTCTTTTCCAACTGAGTAAGATTTGCTTCAAGACATTCCTCAATGTCACAATCTTGTTCTCTGTTATCCTCTTTGTCTTTACATCTGTGGACATACAACTTGTATGACACAAGATATATACTATATTTGGTGATATTTAAATCAAATCCATGATGAATCCAAGCAGCTGTGATTAGCTGTTGACTTAGAAGTATCATGTATAGGATCGAGGTTTAGACTGCACAAAGAGAGCTTGGATAAAAGCCAGAAAGGGAAACACAGGGACTGTGAAAAATATCTTCATCAGATGAGTCAGACCAAGAATCCTGGTATTGCAGTATTTTCTGTAAGTAGCTAATGGTGATACTTACCCTTGTAACACCTTAGAATATTTGTATACGCATAGCAAGACACTAAGGAAAATTTAGGCCTTAAAGAGAAAAGTAAGCTAATAACAGGTATGACAAAGGAGGCCAAAATACTAAATATACTTGTGCTGTAAGCTTTCCAGAAAATGCCAAGGGATAGGCAATATAATATTGAGATGCGCTACATTTATTAAAGTTGCCAGTACTTCATGAAATTTTGTCTAAGGTACGTAAGTAGTAGCCAGAATAATCTGAGGACTTCTGCAAGACAAGGAAGGTATTAGAGGACTTTGATAAAAACCAGTACCATTTATAAAGAGGGAAAAAGGAAGTGAAATGCTACATTTTCCAAAACCACATCATACAGAAAAGATAACTAAATAATGTGTTTAGGGAATTCTGGGACAACATTACTTTTCTACAAATATATCTTCAAAATGGAGCTCTAAAATCTGTTCAGTTTAGAAATTGACTGTCAGTGCAAAATGTTGACCAGTTTTTCCAGCAAAGGTATTTTTTATTTTTTCTGATGATGCTTTCTTCTTTTCTTCAACAGAAATACTGCTGACACCTAAACCCGATCTCCAAACAAGAATGCGCTGTATTAACGATGCACTAGTATTGTAAAGGAAAGTTACGCATTCTTCATGGCAACTAGTACTGGCCTTCTGGAAATAAGGGATTTTTCCTGCTAATCAACATGATGTCCTAAGTTACTTCATTCAGAGAAAAAAAAAAAAATTTTTTTAGTAGAGGCATCCATATTACTGTATATTGTGGTGTACAAAAAAGGTCATAAATATTTTTGGCACTCTGCCTCTAGAAATGTGAATTCGGCAAAGGCATTTTAGTAAATAGACCCCTGGAATACCTTGTCTGTTTACTGTAGCTATCCAGAGCCCTTTAACTACAGGCAGATGAAAGTGCCTGGAGAAGTCACAGTGATAAGAATTTCCTGATTTCTCTAGTAAGAATATCTGACAGAGAATGTAGTTCCTAGCCTTGACTCTTTTATATTAATTCCTGAATATAAATGCTGCTTTTAATCTCTTACCCCCAGGAGTCAGGATTTCCCAAGCAGAGGAGCAGTGCAAAATGAATTGGCACATACTATTCCAAAATCCTGTCGATTGATGCCAAGGGGTAAAAAGAGAGGATAATAAATTTAAATTATTTAAACACAATTGTGACTAATATTTACATATTGATGTGCAGCTGAGTGCACTTTATATAAGACTATATAATGGATTAATGCAATATCTTTGATAAGGACTTAATATGAAGGTAGGGTGTGCTCATGTTCCTTCTCAAACACAATCTCTTAAGAATTATTTGAAAAGACTGCATAATGTAATGTTTTCTGTGTATGGAAATTAGAGCAATAATCTTTCATCATTTTGAGAATACTTCAGAAAACTCAAGGCAAGGCACTGCAGTCTGAATCAGAATTTTGCTGTCTTTTTGTGAATAAATTTTGTAAATATGTTCTTTAAGATAATGTATTATATATATGACTTTTGTAGGTCACTAACTCATTTTTGCAGAGTTTGTGAAGCTAAATATTTAACAAAATTGATTTCTGTAAACTCAAGTGTAGTTGAGGTCCAAATAGAATACTTTTTTTTTTTAACTAAACTTAATGACTTTGAAGCTGGGTGACCTCAGCCCACACCTTTCTCTTCTTTGGTCTTTGACACTTCATTTATTTTTACATCTTTAACATATAGCTTTTTATAAAAGACGAGTTGTTAAATGCTTTCTCCACCTCTGAGCACTTTGTTAAATTTATTTTTGCATAAGGCAATTTGACAAAAAGGCTCTGCATTGTAAGATGTTATGACTTGTCATGATGATCATCTTTCTACAATCTTTCTCCTTTTCAGTTGATGAATCTGGATCGTGTCTTTTTTGGTCGATTTTAACAAACTCTAAATGTTCTTTGAAAGAAGTTTGTCTGTTGCAAAATATTTGTTGTTACATAACATCCAGAAATCTATAAGGATATTAAGCCACACTTAACCAAATGTCTGCACTTCATTGGATTGTTCTAATAGTAATGAATGTATTTTCTAAGCAGGTTTCTCTCATATCAGTATTTAAGTTTGTTTGGTTACAAATTTATTCATATTATTTGCTGATAAGGTTTATTTTTTTCTCTATTTTGGTTCCTTGACATGAAGATCCTTTTGCAGTTTTTCCAGTTTCAGGCAGTTACAATGAGTCAAACCCCTAATCTTCCATAAGGGATGACCCAGAAATGTTTAAGATGTGTGGTCCTTTTGTTCTGTTGTTCACTGTGTAATGGAAAACTGACTCCTCCCAAGTGAGTAAAAAAAAAAAAAAAAAAAAAAAAGGAAAAAAAGGAAAAAAGTGTTCTTGATTGCTTCTTCTTGGTACTGTAAGTATGAGGTGGTTTTATTTTTCAGAATATGCAGTGATCTTCCATTTGAATAGGAATAACTTTCACTAGAAAATT
This sequence comes from Aythya fuligula, assembly GCF_009819795.1. Lineage (NCBI taxonomy): Eukaryota > Metazoa > Chordata > Aves > Anseriformes > Anatidae > Aythya > Aythya fuligula. Next base: position 1,270,912 of record NC_045574.1, on the reverse strand, counting down.
TCTCAACAAATTAATCCTTAGCATACAGCCAGTTGTGTTCCAATGGGAATGTAGATTCAGTCTACCTTATGCAACCCTATCTTTGCGATTAGTACGGAGTATATAGGTTAGGTGTTAGTATTTATTTGAAACTTTCAATCCAATACATGTGTGTTGTTATTTTTAATGAAAAACTTTTAAAAGGCTAAGGAACTTTTATCTTCTTTCTTATTTCTTAGAACATATCTGTTTGAGTGCTGCCTACTGAAGTTGAAAGGCAACAATCCCTTGCTTTTTATATAAATGAGAGTAGAACAATCTTTATATTTTGTAGTTATTCATTATATTGATGGAAACTACAAACCCTGATTGCTTTCATTAGGTGAGCTCTTAGACTATATACAACTTTATACATTGTGCCCTCTTAACTTTTTTTAAAATGAGTGATTTTGTTTATACATGTATGTATAGCTGGTACCTACCTGACTGGTGTTGTAAAGGATCATTGTTTTCTCATCTGTATTTAGAATGTTGGAGCTTTCTAGTACCTACTTTTTTGCTGAATCCAAAGATTTTTAGATTTTTAGTTTAAACTTAATAAAGGGGGGAGGGCACATTTTTAAATTGCATTGATGACATCTTTCTTGGCAACACTGATTCCAAGTATTATGTCTAGTGTGAAAGGCTTATGGACTGCAGTAAATAAAACTTACCTTGAAAGCTGTTAGCATTTAGTATCTCCACCAATTCTGATTTGGTTCTGTAGCAGCAGATTTAACAACAACAACAAAAACTGTGTACAATTTTTCAACTGTAAGAGAACAGTTAGCTAGTCCAACCACCTCTGGTCACTGCTGCATAATGAGCATAGTTTTGCTACTTTGTTATTCTTTGATCACAGAAACCATGTTTTTATAAAATTCACATGTAGTACCTTTATCCAATCTTGATCTAAAATTCTGCTTTTAAATTTAGGAAATCAGGACCATTTTTAAGTTAGAAGACAAAAACTATTTGAATGTTGTACCAATTAGCACACATTTTATTTTTGAATTTATGTGCAGACTACCAGGTGATTGAATGATACAGCAAGTATGAAAACCATGTAACTCTGAGAGCAATATTTTAAAAAATTCTCAGGAGAAGGCATACAGTATTGAGAATTGCATTTAAGTTTAGTTTACATTAAGTATTGCTTGAAATATCTGTATCTTTATGTTGAAAAACAGAAAAACCTTGGGGACTGGTTTATAAAAGAGTTGGTTGTAAGGTATTACTGCTCTTCTGAATTTTGTGTTTGGATGTTAATAATAATGTAAATAAAGGTTTCTATTTAAAATCAGAACTTGGTGACATCGTGTATTAGCTCTCTAATACTTCGAGGCTGCTAGCTACATCCTGGTAAGGTCAGAGGAAATCCACTACTATTACAAAATCGATACAGCTGTTACTGTGGAAAGCTATGTATAGCAAATGATTTATTTTTTTTTTTCCAGCTGGCTGTAAAAGCTAAGGGAGTAATGCCTTAGACCTTCTGCCTGTGAGACCAGTTTAGCAAAGCTGCAGCAATACTGACTGGAATTCATGTCTTTTTCAACTTAAATAGCACTCTTTAGCAGAGCTGAAAGGAGGAGAGGTGGTAGCTTTCCCCCTAACTCAGCAACAACCTACCTTTAGAAAGTAACAGTTACTTCTTAGGTAATGTGCAAATCTTACAGCTCAGTATTTTGCATGAGCATAAAGGGATATGGTAACTTTTCAAGCTTCTACCTGATATGCAACTGGAGCAGTAATACTGGCCATGCAGGAGTCTGATAGTCTCATCCTCTGTTCAGAAGTTATAGGCTGAATGCAAAAAAAGGTAAGTGGAAACTTTTTTGATCTAACTTAGCTAGCATTCTTTCTGCATACTGACTTGGGTAAAGGTAGACTGCTAATACTTCCCCCAGGAAAGCAGCAAAAATGCTTTTCTATTGTGAAGTGCAAGTTAAGTTTGTATTTTGCAAAAAGTTTACCTCTTTTTAATAGTCAAGGCCACAGTTGGTTGAGTCTATTATGAGCTTCCTCTCACATGCAGCTTTAAAACAGGTAGCAGATTAACATGGAAAAAAATGATAAATTATCACTGCTAGTGCCTGTACTACAATGTATTTAATAACAGCTTTATGAAGATACTCAAGTAGACTCTGTACACTGTGCTTCCTTAGTAAAGTCATGTTTTCTTTCCTTTAAAAGCTTTTAAACAGTAACCCTCATTCAGGTCATCTACTTTTCTGTAGACTGAGCTATAACTACATTATTTTTTTATTGGTCATGATTATTGAACTTCTCAGAGCAGCCTTTTAAAAATAAGTGTAGAAGTTGCACTACTAAGCCAATATTGCTTTCTCAAATGAATTGTTTTGGTTTTGAACATAACAATATAATATTATCCACAGAAAAAAAATTAATACAAATTTGATTTCATTAAAATGTAAGATGTACATTTACTGATTTTTTTTCAGTACTTTTAAAAATGGATGAATTCTGAAATGTGCTATGCAACATTAAGTAACCTTTTGAGAAATGGTATGTGGGCATTCCACACTTTTATTAACAAAATTCTTCACAACCCGAAAAAAAATATTTTTAAACAGTATATTGATCAATATTTACACAACCCCTCCAAAAGTCTGACATCTGTTAGTTAAGATTTCTCTAATTTTCCTAGAGTTGCCAATAGGACAGACAAGTAGACATGGAACTAAAACATACCCTCAGAGGAAATTTGAGAAATACCATAGGTGTTGAGAATATTCAGTGCTGCTCATTTGAATTCCTGAATCTCTTACAAGTTCTTTTCCAGCATTACCTTTACCCCAGTTGGAAGCAAAAGCATCCATGTTCTCTGTATCTTGCTTTAGAAATACTTGGTTTTGAAATTTTCCCTCGTGCCATCCAAAGGTATAGCTGAACTGAGAAATGTTGTAAGTTTACATCCACGGTCTTTGTGTACACTTTGGCCACAGGGATGGCAATCCTCTTTGGGATGCAGCTGTGTTTCCTCTTCTGTCAATTCCTGGAACAATGTTAGTGGTGTCTTCTTGACATAAAATGCTTTGTGAAGCAGGTGAGGTATAATCCAAAGCAAAAAGCAGGTACAATAGTGGATTTCAAAGAGACCTGTATTCCTGGCAGGAGTTCCATAATTTCACTTCATCTACTTAATTCACTCACCAGTGCAAACTCTTATCTATTTTGGCCTCAAAGTTCATCCAGTCCTCCAGGCTAACATTATAATTCTTTCTGAAATCATACACATTTTCACAGTCTGTACATGAATTCAAGTTCTGGCCAGTTTATATCCTCACTGAGATCCAGCAGGTGGGGAGGTTAGCCCTCCCATCCTTCCCACAGTTGGCCTCTTTAAAATAAAACAAACATGATTTAGTGTATAACATCCTAGTTAGGAAGTAGTTGGAATATATTTTCAATAGTTCCATGCAGGAGTAAAACAATTGAAACACTAGACCACCTATAAAAATACAACAGGTATATCACAAGCAAACAACTATGTTTGAAACTTCAACCTCTGTATCTCATAAATTCTAGCTTCGTTTGGTTCTGAATCCCATCTTGGCTCTCTTCAACTAGATATATAAAGTGTTACCATTATGTGACAAAAATGCTCTCTCCTGGAGGAGTTGAGGAGAATAGGACTGTGCCTATTGATGAAGGTGCTGGTACATAGTTCTTACTGCATAGCTGGTGAATATCTTATGAGTTGAAGTCTCAACCTTCTTTTTTAGAGAGGTTCAGAGACAGAGAGTAACTGGCATGTCAAAGGTAACTATTTTTCTTGGGTGTAAATTTCTATCTCACCTTTGAGGTCTGGCAAGTTGAGAACTAACAATACTATACTGAATGATATTATCTGCAAGTTTGAAAGGGCAGTAAAATAAGCAACAATATTGAATTTTAGTATAATGCCAAAATAACCCAAAATGTACAGATTTTTCTTCGTACAAAGTACACTACTTTCTGTTCTAACTTGCTTTCTTTGCTCACAACATGAAGGAGGTGGTGGTTAGATAAATAGCAAGAAAGCACATGATCCTCTATGAGTAATGACTTCAGTCATTGAATCATAATTCAAGTAATGAAATCAGTCTTGTTATTTCTGGATGTTGTGAGAGGCTGCTACGAGGCTGCCACACATTTAAGTATAGACAAAACCAACATAATGATCTCAAATTCTTACAGATAATTAATGATAATTGGTTTCTTAATTGAGAGTCCACCTTTGCTCAAGTTTTAAATTGCTTTAACCTTAACGTTCCTAAATTCCCAGAAAACATATACCAAGAGGTTTTGTACAGGACTGGTCTGTAATGATGGCAGTGTAATAGTGCTTGCTTAATTTAGAGCACTTGCCACTTGCATGAGAATAGATGATGATGTTAAAAAGGTGCTGCATGCAAACAGAAAAGTAAAGAAAAGAAAGGTAAGCAAAAGCTAATGCTTTTCATGAACTGCTCCCAACTCACAGTGACTTAGAAGATGATGGTCTCTTCACATCTGGCCACTTTCGACGCTGAAACTGCCTAATTTTCAAGCAGCAAAAGGAGAAAAAAGTTAACCATCACCAAGAAAACCACCAGCACTACAGTCTGAAAGATGAGGAAGGAGAAGAGTTTAGCCTGATTTTTAGCTACAAAGATTAGAACATGCTATAACATTGAAACAGAAATATCTCCAGTGTTTACAGTAACTGGGATGGAAAGACCTTGCAAATGTCACTGTAGGCAGTATGTCTATGTCATTCCCAATCCCACACTCCTAACTCTTGAGCATAAAGGTAGTATTTAAGAATAATAATTTATGTATTTCTGAAAATGTACCTGTACTGCTCATAGCTTCCATCTTTAAGTCCTAAGTGAGGAAAAAATTAACATGTTATTAACCACTGTATTAACCAACAGAATAAGGTATTGGGTAACACACAATTCAGAGAAAGATCTAAGAATATTAACAGAATATTAAAATTAAGACATTCACTAGAACTTATTTACAGATATAATCCCTTATTCTAGGTAAAATGGGGTGTAAATTGAGATAGGTAATTGTGAAACTTCTCTGTAAACATCCTGCAGCAGTATACTTAAATGCCAAAAACTTGATTTCAAAGCATACAGCTCTAGATGGTACATATGCTAAACAAGACCTGAAGTAATATTTTGTACTCAGGTGGATTTAGGCAGATAACAGTATTTTGGGGGTGGGGGTCTTCAAGCTCTGAAGGCTATAAACATATATATATAGCTATACACATATTTATGTTGCATTTCTTATGTCATTGTACTAAGGGATGCAATTTAAATAAGAAATGCAATTTAAAAGGAGAAATACAAGTAACTGTACATTTCAGTTTGCTATCATGACTAAACATTAAAAAACCAACACACAATAGTATTGACTAGACCAGGAAAATTTAAAGGACTCAAAACAATGAGTCTAACCTAGAAAAAGAATACAGACCAATGGGTTTCATTCTTTTTGAAATTTGAAGGCATAGTTAGAAGAGCACATCTTTTTGTAGTGTAATGCATTCCTCAATGCATCTCCTTCCTTGATCTGCTGTTATTTTACAAGTACCTTGCACCAACAGGGGAAAATCAATCAGCTTAAGCATTAGCCTCCTTTTTCTGAGGTTAAAGTTATTTTTAAGCTAGTTTAATAAGTCTGCATGGACTGCATTGTCTCTAAAAGAAATAGTCCTAAAAATTATGCCTTCATGGAATGCTGTACCACAGCTGCTAGACCAGTTGTCCAGAGGGGTTGTGCAGTCTCTATTCTTGGAGGTTTTCAAGATCCAAATGCATAAAGCCCTGAGTAACATGGTCTGACCTCAAATCTGACCCTATAGTGAGCACGAGGTTAGACCAGATGAACTCCACAAGTCCCTTCCAGCTTGACTTATCCCAAGAGCCTACAAACTCAGAACCAGCCATTAGGTATTTGTTTGTTCTTTCATTAGTTTTCTTCCTTCCTCATCTCTTCCAGTCACAGAATCATAGAATGGCTTGGGCTGGAGGGACCTTAAAAATGACCTAGTTCCAACCCCCCTGCCATACACAGGGATGCTCTTCCTGCATTTCAGCAGCTGCATATTAAGTATCCAAGTCTTACTGTGTAGCTGTGAGTTTCTGGAAACATTACATAAAACAAACTGAACAAACGATACAAGAATTTGAGCATGCAATCATCAGCCACAGCAGGGCATTACTAGTGTAGATCAATTCTAAAATCATTTTTTGGCTGATGAATTTCATATTAGTGAACAAGAGATCCATTTCTTTTGGGTAGTTTCTGAGTGTAATAGCAGAAGCACTTACCCAGATCCATATTCCTAGTTCTTGGATTGCATTGTTTATACCCTTTGCAGCTTCTTAGTTCCATCAGCTGGATGTGCAGTTGATTGAGAACTTCTCTATCTAGCGTGTTCACCGCGTTAATTAGCTGCAATACGGATAGGTTCATTTTAGAGAATAGGTAATTCTCTGTAGGTTGGTAACTTCCACATATGGAGTATCTGTGGTTTACTTCCAACAGGCGAGAAGCCAAATCATTTTATGTTAATAGTTGCATCTATTTTTTGCACCAATACTGTGGTATTTCAATGCATCATTGGTAAAGAACACTGATACATTTCCAGAGCTGTACTATGATGAGGTACCTGATATGGATCAGTGTTGAGATCAAAATACTCCAAAAAGCCAGTAGCAAATTCGCAAAACAGAAAGTTGTGAGTCTCGTTGATTGTCCTCAAACACCAGTATGTGTTGTTATTGGCACTGGTACAAGCACAGAAAGGACCCACTGCAAAGAAAAGCATCATAAAGACTGAAGATACACGTTGCTTATTTTACTACTTTTTTGTTCATGGTACTACTTTATTCATAAGCAGTCATTCTGTCATTCCTGAGCTCTAAAGCAGAGAATGCATTTCCAGCATAACGTTCTATGCTTACCTAGCCCCCGCAAAACATCTAACTTGAGCAGTGTCTCAGCTAGTTGTTTTTCCCTTGCTGGTTGGGAAACATTCCAGCTGCCGAGATAATAATAGGATGTACTGTGTATGTACTACTGTCTGCAGTATCTCTAGGTTTTCATCTGCAGCTTTTGTTGTTTGTTTGTTTGTTTAATTTAACTCCTTTGCCTTTTGTAAGGATCACACCAACACTGAAACACAGTATGAGGAAAACTGTGTGGCTTTGGCTACCTGCCTAATCATACTGGTAGTTTCTGCTAACCTAGAATTATCCTAGTTGCTACACTATACCCAGCTACTCGTTAGTTACTTTAGAGTATTCTTACGTGTCCACAGGGGAGCAGTTTGCCAGTGCTGGTTGTCATGGGTGAAGCAGGTCAAACCAGGCATGCTGCAAGTGTCGTTATTTTTTATTCTCTTAAGCAGTTTGCGCAGTTTCTTCTTTCTCCTTTGCTCTCTAAGCAGCCACAGCCTGTCTTTCTCCTGTAGGGCTTTCCTGCACACATGAAACATTAGGGTCATGCAGACTCTGTTATACTTGAACACACCTAAAAAAATGAAGCAGCTAATAAAATAAGCTGCTTTGAGGGAAAGAAATAATCGGTATTTTAAAAATAAATGGCTTTTCTTCCAAATAGTTCTGGATCTCCAAAGCTCTTTGCAATTCCATGGTACTAGGGAAAAAAAATGGAGCCAAAGGGGTTTAATGGGCTTGCTTGAAGTCTTTGATGTGCATTTACAAGCATTTTTTTTACCATTGGTTTGGTTCCTTTCCCAGGTGTCTGTATGTTTATTCTTTTTAGCACAGGATAAGTGAAATTACTTCTTTTGCTTAGTTTTTAACACGTGTACTTGGACCAAATATTAGGATCTTTGCATTTTCTCTTCCAAAGGAACAGGCCTTCTTCACTTACTTGAAAGGATGAAGATTAGATCCCTTGTGCCTCAGTTTGCTTTTGTGTTTTGAATGGTAACTGGAAAATAAAAATAATTGTTGATGAACAGCAGAGACAATTATACCTGTTCATACCGTATTTTCACCCTGAATTCGAAGTGTATTTAATCCAGTATCACTTCTCCCTTCAATTTGTTCACTCAAGGTAGGTGGTGAATACAAAACAGCCTTGCTAGACTGCGTCAGGCACTTGTGCCTCTCGTTTTCCTTCGATCATTTGTACATAGTGACACCTGGTGCTCTGCTGCTGTATTGCACTACGTATCTACAGATGATTGCAGTTGCAATTTTCAATTTTAGTCATCATTACTTCCTGTTTCCCTACATGGGGCAGATAAAATCAGTAGATTTATAATTGAATTACGAGATTTCTTCAACAGAGTATTCATTAATTTTTCAGAGGATATGATGACAGGCTCATACCACATTCCTGCTGTTTTCCAAACAAAATAATTTAAGCATCACTTGTACCTCATAGTTTCTTTTCCCCCCTCCACTATTACTAGCTAGTAGTTCCAGGAAAACCAAAATGGGGTGGGACTGCTCAAGCAGTAGTAGTGTCTAATGTATTCTGATATATGTAGGGTGGAAGTTGACATATACATTCTAGTTGGGTAGCTCTACTATTTTGACTCTGTCTCCAGAGCTCTTCCTAGATTTTGCAGAGGTTTCCTTTTTTTGTAGTTTGAAAAGTTGATAATAAAGGCAAAATAGTCTTAGGCAAGGGCAATTTTTTCCTGATTAATACAGTTCACTGTACTTACTAACCACACAAATAAACAAAGACAAAACTAAGTTCAGTAAGTGCTATTTATCTAATAGTCAGACTAAAATTCCCTTTGAAACAAAACACATCTTTTAAATTACAAATGCTAATGTAAGTTTAATACTTATAGCAAATTAACAAAATAAAATTATTAAAGAACTATCTTCAATTCAGTCAACTTTTTTCTCTAGCATAGATACTGTGCATATCATTAACTAGTCTGAAATGCTACGCTCAATGCAATTCTGCAAACATATAACTCAGATTATTACCATCATTGATTTCTGTGGGATTATTCATCTGAACGATGCTATGCACAAACAGAAGTGCTTCTTATATTGGATGTGACAAACTTAATGTTCTTCATGTTAACTGTAAAAATAACTTAATCTTTACAGTACGTATCAAATAAACTTGGTTGTTAATACACTGCTTTCAAAACTGGTAAAACAAGGTTTGGGGAATTTGCCATTTAGAATTATATGGGTTTAATTTTAAGTACTTTATGCTGTATGTTGTATGTACGTATGGGTTGGCATAACCTAAGAAAGAGATGTTCTGCTTATTTTAATGATCCGTTACTGAAGCTGTGTTGCAGAATCAACACAGGGCAGGACTACGTACCTCGTGTCTGTAAACTAATCTAGATTATGTTGTACCTCCATTATAGCAATGAGACAGAGAAGTATCATCCACATCCTCTTATAGAGGCTCCTTAATGAAAACTAATTTAGCCAAAGATGATAGCGAAGCTGCCTTATGTTTCTGAGTACAGCTTTTTTTGTTGTCGTACTGCCACTGTGGCTGCTGTACTCCTGGTAACATCTGCCTCACTGCAGCCTCAGTGATTGTTCTCTGATCACTCTGATCAAGAGCAGCTGCTCCTGGTTTCTTTAAGCATAATGCCCTTAATAATAAGCTTATCTTTTGGTTAGCCCTGAAGTGGTCAGGCAGTTAGACTTGATGATCTTTGTAGATCCCTTCCAACTGAACTATTCTATTCCATTCCATCAGCTTTCTCAGGGGCAAATTCTGTTTGTGGTAACATTTGATTTTGTAAGATTTTTCTGCTGTGCTTATTTGCAGAGCAAGAACACACTCGCTCCCTAGAAGGTTTCAGATATGCTTGAACCTTCTTTCCATGTAATCAGTGAGCTGATCTCACAGCCATTTTGCAAATACATGTCTATGAGAAACCAACTATGCAGAGATCTTGATGCACAATTGCTATTTTAGTATTTCCTGTTGCATTTAAAATCCAGAAATCATATGCATCAGAGAAAAAAAAATCTGTTGCACTAAGTCGGTGGTGGCTACAGGATTACAGTTACTCTGCACCAACAGTTAAATTCCTGCTTCTTCTACCTGGCATAGCTGCTTAATATTGCAGGAACTATATGCTATGCCATAACTCATCTGGCCTTGAAAAAAACAAATGGAAAGAAAGTCTCTCATCTGACCACCCTGTTATTCCATATATATTATGCACTATTCTTATTGAGAGATTTGTTTAACACTGTACCATACTGTCAAGCAAGTTTTCAGAAGAAAGCCTGCAGCTAAAAATATTAATTTCTAGTATGTAATAGCAACATCTTCAGTACAAGAGCATAACTTACTGGTTTAAAAGCATTTTACATGTGTCAGTTGACACAGAGGCAATTAAACTCCTGCCTGGCAGAAGGTGGGCCTAGTACTTTAGGAGGGTTGGACAGCTGCAGGAAGCATTAAGACAAGAGTATAGCAGGTAGGAAACCACTTAAAACAGATTCTGATCTCTCCTGTGAAGACATAAATCAGCTACAGTTAACTACTCACAAGTACACCAAAAATACCTTATCTTGTTACAATCACACTCCTCAGGTCTCTTCTTCTTCAGATGACCTCTCACCTCCCTCAGATTTTTTATTTTATTTTGCAATGTTTCGATCTGAAAAAAGTAAACACACAGGTAAAAAAAAATACAGCATGGTTTATTTTAACCCTCTTGAACATATCTCCATCAAATACTTCTTTCTTGCTACCTTCCACAACTTCCTCCACTAACAAGCATTTTCAGATTACCTACCTTCCCAAAAGGAAACTGCACGTAGGAGGGCAATTTTGAGGCACAATTTGCCTGCTCTGATTACTGAAGGTGAAAGCAGAATGTGGCACTGGGGGGAGCAGGGTGGGAGGGCGCCATACAGCCTTAGGCAGACAAACACTCTACTTCCACTGTGATTTTTTCCCTTCGGCATATTTGTAAAGGAGAAAGGGTACCAAAGGAAAATGAAGCCCTTAAAGGTTTGGCCTGTTAGGAGCCTGAGAAGGGGATGGAGATGGAGTGTTCTGAAGACCCCTCTTCAGAGATTCTGGAAGAGAAAAGCAGTAAGTCTCCATCCTTTTACATGGCAGTCTAGTAACGTCTGGCCACATGGGATGTGTGTTAGCAGTTAATTTAATTGTGCCACCTGCATGGTTTATTTTTAACCACCTTCAGTAAATGAAACTCCTGCAGTTTCATTTTTTTCATGAGCTCAGTGTAGCTCATGCACAGCATAGCCCACTCAGATGGGTATTCCAGGCTTCCACTTCAATTCTTTACACAGCAGAAAAAGTGAAGTCATGTAGTGTGAACAAAGAATTGGCTGTGCAACTACCATCAGACAACACTGACCACAAATCTAATAGAAGTCCATGGCTGCATAGCAAGTGGACAAAGATTTCACGAAAAATACACAAAGAATCCAGCCCAGTGATCCTAAAGCAGCAATACAACAGGACAGAAGTGAGACTTACAAGTCTCTCTTATTTATCTCATAAGGCTTATGTCATTTCTCAGTTCTTTAAGCTGTATTTCTCTCCTCCACTTACGATCTTGTCTTCACAAACTTGTAGCAACTTAATTATCTATGAAATCTCTACTCTGAAATCAACCACTAAGTTCAAAAGGTTCCAGGGAAGAACAGAGACACCCAGAGGCAGACAGACACAAACATAGTCAGCATGATCCTATCAGCCCACAGGAAACCAGGCCAAAGACAAGCTGAAAATACATGACTGGTAACATCACTCACTTCATGGTCAATATGAAGTTTATGGTCTTTCCAAGCTTGCAGTGACCTGTACAGATCTGTGTCACACTGAACGGTGTCATTCTCCAGGATATAGCACCTGGCCATAGAAAAAACAACGTTTATTATAGTAGATAAACACACAATGCAAACAGCTTTTGCTGTGCTGTTTTAATAGCACAACTCCAGGACACATGAGAAGCCAGATTGGAAATAAAAAAAATAATTCAAGGACAATGCTCCTATCAAGAGAACCTGTTGACTGTTTCATTTCTATATGCAAATTGTGCTGCACAGAGTTCTTATTTATGCATTAGGCTGTCTACATAAATAATCTCTACTAACTAGCAAGTACCGAAAGCACTACTCAGAAGCAATTTCCCTATGCATAATTAAGTAACATACAGGGGTAGGGGCAGGGAGAAAGCTTCTTTATAAGATGTATTAGAATACTACAAAGAAAAAAATGATTTTCTACAAAAGGGATAAACTTTTTCAAATACAGCTCCCTGACTTCAAAGGCAAAATACCCTCTGACAACTTTAAGTGCTCATGTTCCAGTAACTTCTCATGAAGTCCAGTATTTAAAATTAAAAAAAAAAAAAAAAAAAAAAGACAAATGCTCAACAAGTTTATTAGGGGTCAATAAATACCATGGAGTTATTTTTGAATGATTATTTATTAAATTAAACCTGTTTTTTTTTTTTTCATTATTCCTCTGTTTTCTTTAAAGTGCCTCACGCATGTTATCCCACTGCCTTCTTTTCTGTAGGTGTTCCTGGGGACTCCTCATGAATTATGCACAACCTTCCTGACAGTTCCTGATACAGGGCTGGGATTCACCCAGTAAAGCAACACAGATCAATTTAACATGTCCCAGAAAAAAGGAACAAATAGTGATTTATGGGTCCTGAACATTCAAAAAAGCTGAGGAAGGAGGGCAGAACTCTGCTGATGTCAACCTTCCTGTTTCCTCATATTAGCAAATTTCTAACCCTGTAAACTGAAGTCAAATGGAAACCACAGATTTCAACAGCAGCTATCTGGTTCGTGCATATTTGCATGAGCTAGTCATTAAACAATTTAATTCACGTAATCCATAGTGATTAATGGATTTTCTCATAATTCACAAGTAGAAAGGGTGACTAAACACTGAAGTAAGTACAGTTGAAGATACATCACCAGACCCTGGATCTGCACACTGAGAAACCTTAAACTATTAGAGTCTCCTTAGAACGAAGACAATTCCCTCACCTCTTTCTCCAATGTTCCATTCCCCAATACTCCTGGTCTATCTAACCTCCTCCGTAACATAGATTTTCCTTTCCTAGCACTGGGTACAAGCAGCTCTGTGATGCTGCTGCTTCCTTTGGGACTGATTTTGTATTTGAAATACAAAGCAACCAATGGCATGTTGAAACTGGGTCATATTCCAGTTGGAGTATGGAGTATTTTGATCTTCAGACAGGCCAGGTTACCTGCTGCACGCTGAGATTTACATGGGTAGAGTCTTCCCTGGTTTCAGATGGGTGTACACACCAACACTGCAAACAGTTTCACTTGTCCTTACTGGAAATGTGTACTAATCAGTGATTACTGTCTCCAAAGCGTAGAAGACATACAAGCACCTCTGTGGTTCTTCAGTAGCTTTCATGCCCCTTTGAGCATGATGACAAAATTAAAACAAAACTGAAAGGTGTGTACAAATGAGAATAAGAAGTTCGGTGAAGTTAGATGGTAGCCAAAAGGGACACAATATGCTTATCAAAAGGTAATGCACCCATTTATGTAAAGCAGCCACTCAAGCAGCAAAAGTTTATAGAAACATACAGTATTTACTCACCTGTGAGTAACTTTTATTAGATTAGGGGCTGTATATTCTGCAATGCCACCAGTGCCACTGTATTCTGCCATGTCTTTATCTTCCTCCTCAGGAGGAATAGCCCTCTGCATCTTGTGTCGCTTGGTGATGTTTCTTGGTAAGACAGGTTGGTATCCGTCCTCTAAACCCAAGTTATAAATGGCTCCATTCAGCTCAACAGATACAGAGCGGATAGAACGATTCCGGACATAGCTCGGTTTGTATTCTGCACAGAAAAGGGAGTAAAAGGATTAAGACAGAGAGAAACAGCAGGTTACACTTTGGTTCTCTGTGGTTCTTGGCAAACAACAGCCCCTAACGTGACATTTGGAATTCACTCAATGACAACTGCTGTTTGTTGCAGCTTTCCTCAGCACTGCCATGTCATTACCTGCCAGGAACCTTAAAGTCTGAGAGAGAGGGATAGATAGAGTGCAAATGCGCAAGGATGGCAGAGGGGAAATAGAAAGTACTTGTACAGTCATCACTCAGTCATCACTCCGAGTGACCAACTTTCAAAGAAACTCTAAAAGAAGCTCTTCCCCCAAGAGCCACTAGATGGCAGCAACACCTTAAAAAATAATTCTGAAAGTTAAAGTCAGTAGGGTCTCAGGTCATCCTTGCGGATTAGTTCTCAACTACATTCTGTCATCTACTGTAAAACATTCCAGTGCCGGTATTCCTGCAACACTTCCCAGAAGTCACCCCGAATTTCAACAGGGAGTACTCAAGTATTCAGCCTGAACTTCTCAACTCCATACTCTTTTTTTTTTTTTCAAGACAAGATTTTAATGGGAGGGATTAATATTTGAATCTTCACTTTTATCCACATTTAATTATTTTCTTTGCAATTATTTTCCTCATGTGCAGGCCAGACAGCAAGTTTCTACAAAAAGCACTACCCTCCAGTGCTATGCACGCCCTCAGAGTTTGCCTCTGTGTTTGCAGTCCAAAGACAGAATGAAACATTTGCTATGAATCTGCACTGCACAGTATGAGATCCCAGTGATTTGCCATTGCTGCTTTCCAAAGTTCTCTCTCCTGACCCAAATCCAAATTCTTCTTCAGTTTTGTCTAGAGTGGCATGAATATCTCCTAGCTATGGAGTCTGAATCCGTATCTAAACTTCCCTACTGTACAGTAGGGCTCACACCTCTGACTATTTCCTGCTCACTGCAGTGACCGCTCAGTCACTCATGTTAAGCAGAATTATTTCACTCCTGGAGAAAAAAGCATGACCAAAGTACCATAGCTCCAGACTCCTGGCTGTGCATATGTGCTTTGGAGTCACCCAAGATGTTGCTGGAACCAAGCAAGCCTCTTAGTTCCTCTGGTCACCTCTCCTTCACACTGAGCTGAAGCACAGCACTTTTCACTAGAACGGGACCTCTTGCTGCAACCTGGTAAGGGAAAACTCATCCAGTGTGCCACATGAGAAGACCAACACTTCTTGTTATCTCAAGATCCACAGAAGAGCCAACTTTATCTCAGGGATAAACTCCACTGCAAAAACAAGCAGTGAAGAAAAGAAATGGGAGGTAGAATAACCAAATTTGACAAAAGAAATATTCACAGCAATTGGCATGCATTGGCATTAACACAGACTGACTTCTTTCAAGAAGCTTACATGAATTCTAACTGGATCACAAAGTCTCAAAGGCCATTTTGTAGACTGTGGGAAGAGAAACAAACATCCCCTCCCACCTGAAACTGGTCCAAGCCCTAAATTCACATCAGTGCCACACACAGAAAGCAGAATACCAGCTGGATTGTCTGGTTTAGCCCATTTTTCACCTGTGGCTCAAAGTTTATAGCTGATATTAAGCCAGGTGAGTCACAGCTGAGAAAAAAATAAATTTTAAAAAAGCAACAAAAAGACCAACTGTATTTCAGGCACCCATTCAGGAAATGTTTGAATAAATGAGAAGGAAACTCCCATCTTTTTAAAAGTAGGAGGAAGTTCCAAAAAGCTACACCCTAACAATTATATTCAAAGTGTAAACTCCCATTTCTTTAATTGTTCCCTCATTTCATCTTGTTAAGCTCAGCCAACTAACAATTTACCTTCCTTCCAAGTCTAATATACCAAGCTAGCATGTTGGTCCTCAACAGACAACTGCAGGGAACTGCCGTCTCCACACGCCCCTGAAGAATTTGAAGCTAGGAGCTGCTCCTCCCTTGCAGCCTGTCCTAATCCAGCCTTATAAAGAACAAATTGGTCTGGAGAGAGACAGCTCATGAAGGCCTTGCATTATTACAGCATGCTATTCACAGTGCTGACTCAATGCTGTGATTAGTACCAAACTCCATCATTTTCAGAGGAAGTGGTTAAAATATTTAGTAAGCTCAATATTCATCTGTAGTCACAAATACCAGTGTCTAATTACTTGATCCTCCCTCGGGCCTCAGTTTTACTTTCCAATTCTTATACCTGTATATACAACCCACAAAGGATTTAGGGCTGTTAAATATTTTGCCCAAAATACCTATTCTCCTTATTTGAATTATTAAAGATTGGCCCTGTTAAGTTGAGTCCCTGTGCCTCTTCTCCTCTGCCACTGCTAAGAAATTACATCCTCTAAATTAAATCTGGATATAGAGTCCAGAGAAATTTCAGCATAAGAAAGCTAACGAGTTTTCAATGCCACACTCATCCTGCCTCAGCTCCCTGGATCACTTGACAGGCACGCATGGCTTTGCTCTAGCCTGACAGGAACAGGCACTGTTACAGTCCAGAGTTCCCCCAGATGGTCTAGGGACTCAAATACTTGCATTTTTACAACTACTTGGTGACATCTCAGGTTTCAACACTGCCTAGAGCAAGTACGAACTGCAGTATCTGAGATTATTATTCAACTGAATAAAGTGAGGTAATGCTGAATTATAAAACCATAAGCTTCGTATCTGACATAAACATGCCCAGCCTTCAGGTTTGTATGTAACTCTCCTCACGTCCTCATCACTCAAGCTTTATTACTTATTTTGCTGCTGCCAAAACCATGATTTAACACTGAGATCATTTGAAAACAATCTCAGGGATAGCTGAGAAGATCGTGACCAACTGTATCTACTGCGTAGCCGTTTCTTCTAAGCAGGAACGTGACTGCTCAGCAGGGCCATTAGCGGAAGACAGAGAACTCCTGGGCTTTCCTGTCATCATTTATTCCAGGTAGGTGTTTTGCATCTGATGCATTGTCCAGCAGCATGACGATGATGGAATAAACCAGCATGCAAGAACTCTGCATATGAACAGTGGGCCATGAGGAACCAGCACCAGCCACCTCAATTTTGTTATATTCCCCAGTAATGTCTCTGTATTTTCTCAGAGTTCTGTAGAGAAGCAGCACTTTTTCTATAAGACCAAAGTAAAATTAGGCACTTTGAAGTCAAATTTTTGAAAATATCTCAAGCGTCTAGTAATACAGATAAAGGATTAGAGGAGGTTTTTATTGATCTTTAGGTAACTAGAAATTTCTAGAAATCTTATTTTGATTCTGTTTTCTTGGATATTTCAAATAGGAGAAAAAAAAAAAAACACAAAACAACCTCCAAAAATTTCCATACACCCAGTTTCTCACAACTGCCATTAAAAATCATACTTCAAATGCATTATCTTTAAAGTACTTGATGTTTGGGTATTTTTTTTTTCTTTTATAACAAAGAAGGCCATTTTGCTACAGTATTGAAACTACTTCAAAAGAAAAACAAATTACATGAAAATTGGAATAAAAATGTACTAGCTTCTTTGTACACACTCTGTACACAAATCTGTGTGGCCTATCATCATTTCTCTACATGCAGCTTAATAACTCCTTTAATCATATGCACTTGTTTGTCACAGGAGGAAGAGATGAAATCCACAGCAAGAAAAACAGACAACAAACAGCCGAAGATTTTAAGAGCTCATTATTACTTTAAACTTCCCTCCCATTGCAGAGCTTTATTTCATCATTCTTATAAAAATAAGAACACACCAATGGAAAACAGAGGACATTGCAATGCAGAACAGGTAACAGCTTTGCAGGTGAGCTGTGTACTTACTTGTCCAGGGCCCAAAAGGCATGCAGATGACATGACACTGTTTTGCAATTAATTTACTCAATTTAGGAAACATTCTTGCCTCTTAAATGTAATGGTGTACGTGACAACAGATCTAGACCATGCCTACATTAGAAAGCAATTATTTTATCAAAACATTTGGTGCTTTGGCCCCTCTATCAGCAATTTAGTCTGGTCTTCTAGACCATGCATTCACCATGCACTGCTGGGTTGAATCTTTGTGAAAGACCAATCCTCCTATCACCATTGGGGTTTGCAACACCCTTGATGCGCCCCAGAAACAGGGCATCCAATTTAGTTTTCTGCAAACAACTGCAGTATGTCAAAATTGCTCTGCAAATCCACCTCTACTGTTCGCGATAGGAGGGAGTGATCAGGGTGTTCCTTTCAAAAGCTTCAGCATTGCTATGAACTAAATCATTAGTGTGGACCTCACACTGACATAGTCCAGTTAGAAACTTCCTTTTTCTGTATAGCTGTCATTCAGTCTTATGGATAGCATTTGCTGGCATTCAAGTAGCACTGATCCCATGCACTCATCAAACTCTAAGTAGTAGACCCCAAAGATGCCCTCAGAACTGTACAACCCAGCACAGACTGCACTTTATCCCATCTCATGAAACAGGTCATAGAAATCCACATGCACATCAGCAGTACCCAGGTCATCATTTACAATCCAGTGAACCAGCTTTCTAAGTGAACTGTTCAGAAAACCCTTCGCATATTATCTTGATTTGTATTGCTTTGTGCTCATTTATTTTTGGTGTGTGATTTATTAGATAAGCGCATGTGGAAGAATAGCCAACGTCAAACCCAAGAGTCTGTGTCCACAGATCCAAGCTAAACTCTCCTATTGTATGGCACACACTGGATGTGGGCAGAGAGAAAAATAAAGCATCCAGAGCCAATTGTTTTACTTCATATAAAAGCAATGGGAACATGACTGCCAACATCCTATCTTATGCTGCTGAAGTGTATGCCTTATGGCTCAATGAGAACTGTGCTGAACAGTACAGCATAAACTCTACCTCTTCTGAGACAAATGTAGGGAAAAAATGTCCCAATCCTTCCGCTGAAAGTATCTTCACAACCTTCGCTTCTTTGCCTCAACCTCTTTAATACATAAACTAATGGTAATTATACACTTAACCACCTCCTCTAGATGTTGTGAAAATCAGTTAATGTTTAGAAAGCACAACACAGATGAAAAGTACTTAAGTAAGTGTTAAGTATTATCAGATAGCATTATGTTGCCCTCACGTAAATTGTTTTCCTCTTCCCATCTAAGTGCCTTCGATCTACTCCTGTTATTTGACTCCCTGTATCTGAACTTTCTTCTCTGTGACTTCAGAAAAAGAAAAAAAAAAGATAATTGAACCGCATGTTCTAGTGTTATTTAAAGATTATCTGCTGTGCCACATGTTTAAATAGCAAGTATAGTTGAGTAATTTCATCCTGGAACCAATAATTTTTTTCAACTAAAAATTAGCTTAGTAGGTACTAATCAGCTTGCAAGGCAAATATAATGGAAGAAAATCAATTTAAACTCTCTGTTTGAAGCTTGTGCCAGGTCATTATACAGAAAGACTAATCTGCTAAATAATTAAGGCCCTGTATTTGTGGAGTGAGACGAAAGAAACATTGCAAGTGAACAGTAATTCTGTGCTGCTATTTGCCTCTTTAATCTATAATTAGACTATGTACTTCAAATATAGATGCTAGTCTGACTCAGGTTTAAAACAGAGCCAGCGGAATGGGCCTTCTGAAAAAGCACCTGATCTGTGCCAAGGAAACCAGAATCAGAGTCATCCCCTTTGGATGTGATCTCTGGTTAAAAGTCAGCCCTGGCTCTGCTGACTGAGCACAAGAAAAGGATGTTAGAAGCGAGCAGCTTCTGTAGCAGCACACACATCCTTATTAAAAATAAATTACTGCAGTAACAGCCCCAAGCACTGCAGTATCTGAAAATTAGAGTACTCACTATAACACACTGTTCATGTTTCAAGGCCTTTGCAAGGTTAAGCTACTTGCCGCTTCAGTGTGTGTACTGCATTTCCTGTTTTTGAAAGAAATAAACATAGGACTCTATTTTGGATCAAAACACTCCTCTTCCTACACGCTGAGACATTTTCATATCTGATTGTCCAGTATGAAATAAACTGCTTCATGTGCAGATACAAGCAAATATGCTTGCCTTCAATGACATCTGTAGAACTCAATGTCCAAGAAAATCAGAATGGTTATGGGTGTTTGAACAGTTACCATTTTGTAAGGCAGAGACACAAGATGTAGTGGGTTCACTTACTCTTCTTGGAGAAGAGCTTCTTTCTCCGTCCAACATGGCTCAGCTTGTATTCATTCTCTTCACAATTGCAGCCTTCACTATTCCTGTTGTAATACTTGGGCAAAAGATTGGAAGTGCCTTTGCTGTTGCCGGCACCTGCCAAGTTCACCATTCCCTTGCACTTGTGTAGCTTGAGCTTCCCACTGGCATCTTCTACACACTGCCATTTCTGGAAGAAAGATTTGGTCATTAAAACTCGTCTCAACTCTGCATTGTCTAATGGCCAGCTCCAGTGATCTATCAGAGACTCCTCATTACAGTAAGCTGGGGTTTACTGTCTACCAGCAAAACACATTTCTTGTAATCTTCCATTTTTAGACAAACCAGGAACATTTTGGAACACTTGTATTTGTTTCTGATTTCATTTCTTGGAGGCAGAACAATAGGAATTTGTTAACAAAATCAATACTACAGCTAAAAATACAGAGGTGTCAAGCAAAAAGGTTTATTCCCCAATTACACTTCTCTAACAAGGAAGTTCAAGTCCTACCACAGGTTTGAAGAATCCTTACCCACCTGCAAGTGAGTTTGCCAGGCTGGCAGGAATCTATGCCAATAACAAGTCATTAAAACAGCACCAAGCTCCTGGCCTGTGTTCAATTCAGCCCCATCCCATACTCTACAAGAAATGAAGTAACTTTACTGAGAAGTCTTCTTCTCTTTCCTAGTTCAAATGCCTGATGGTGGGATAAATTTATCCAAGTAGTGTACTCCTTTACTGTAAAGATCCAGTGCGAACTGGTTATCTGGACTCTGTCTGCAGTCAAAGAAGAGGAACAGGTACTTCAGGGTATAACTCACGGTATCCTAAGGTGGCCATATATAAAAGAAAGGAGAAGAATAGAGGACTGCCCTGCTGAAGAGCCTGTTTCTCTTTACTGATTCTAACAGGGTGTGTATAACTAGATCAGTTATGGATGTCTGTGGTTAGACAAGTTTATTTCCATCTTGAGTGTTTCTCTTAATAATAGCTTTTCCCATTCAACACCCTTGGGCTTGGTTGGTAATGGTGAGCTTCACTGGATGCCTGCACAGTGATAATTGCCTCCATCTTCCATTCAAACAGGAGGAAATCTCATCTTTAATTTAATCTGATTCCTTCTGGTACTCAAAAACTTGGATATAGATCCCTTTGCACTGCTGTCAGAGCCGTGCCAAGGGTAAGGAAGTTTAGCCACCTTCAATCTGGCAGAGAAGTTTTACCTGCTTCTCAGATACAGCACAAACTAATTTTACCTACTCCTTTATTCACCAACTCATTACTAGCTAAAGAACTAGGCTTTGGGACACAGTAAAAAAAAACCAACATCAACAAACAAACAAACAAACAAAATACAAAACAAAACAAAAGAGAAAAACAACAACAACAAAAAACAACAACAAAAAACAAAAAACATGCATCAGTTGTTACCGTGTTAGTCTGGAAAAACCTAGAGCTTTTTGCTGAGCCTTGAGAAGGATTTCTCCTTTTCCCTGTTGCAAAACCCCAACTCTGTGCCTCCAGGACTCACTGGAATATTGGTAATTTTCCGAATAAAAGAACAGAAAGAAAAAAAGTTCCCAAGCGAGATGACATTTTACAGCACCCTGCAGCTCTACAACGAGCTTCAGTCACTTCAATTTCCATACAGAGGTGTGCCCAGGCTTGGGCAACAAAGCACTCATTTTCCATTGAAATTCACCCTATCATTTGCATGACAGCTAAGAAAGAAAACACTATCTTCCGTGCTTTCATTATAGAATATAGAGAATACATAGTGCTTTCATTACAGAGTCAGAAGCGAGACACTCAGTTACAGTGGATTTATCTATATCCACAGGAGGTCTGCTTATTTAAAACGTTCAGAAGTTCATGGTGTGGCCACTTATTTCCTTTGACAGTTGTATGCCGGGTCTCCTGAGCTATAATTACTTCTTATCTGTATGTATCCTGTCCAAAAATCCTATATGATCCAAGCCTTGCACTGATGCAGATAAACCTGTCTAAAGTTTCAGCACAGGGAATCATAGGAAATCAGTGACACTGACAAGCAGACATTTGAATCAGGCATCTTTGCATGGCTGCAGGATGCATTTACCTAGGTGCAGCGTAGAACAAAAAAGTCTTTGAAAAATAAATTGCTGTTTTTTCTATTACTATTTTTTATAAATGCCTAGCATTCATTGATACACAGACTGGGGTTGGAAGTTATTTTACTAGAACGAGCAACAGTTTCACAAAAAAATGTAGAATGAGATGTAAAAATGTTTGTTGCAGCTTCCCATTACAGATATCTCAATCTTAGTTTTGAACGTATATGCACAAACTGTATTTTTTACTCAGAAGAACTCTATGCTGTAGGTGTCTGATACATGAAAAATGAAAATTCAACAGAGGGAAAGTTGAATGCCAGGATGAGAACTACTATAAGTAAGTGCTGTGATGTGTGGCCCAAAAATATTTAAATTCTATTTCTTTCATCTCCTGTCAAGAAAGTGATGCTTATTTTCCCCCTCCAGGTGAACTGGAAGAATTCCTTTAATTCTTGGTGCCCTTTAAATTTTTCCAAGGCAGCTGTATGCTGGATGGATATATCCAGTGGTTATATCTCAAGGGCTGTTGTATGCATTGGCAGGCCCACTGCTGAACAACTGCAGAGCAGAACTATATAAATGATATTAGAAACAAACACTGAACCCAGCTGGCAAAAAAGCCCAACGTCTCAAGCTCTATTTTTTTTTTCCACAGAACAGATACAGGCATGTGTGTGAACATGTCTGGGAGCCTACAATTTTGCCTGCTCTGCTTTTAAGTACAAACACAAATTCTCTAGGCAATATCACAGCTATATCAACCGCATTCATTTCCACAGGATACTTTCAATCTTAGGGAAAAGAGCTGTAGTTGCAAGAACTGCAAAAACCTCTGCTCAACAGTCAAGAAGCTTTAATCATTGGGAATTCTGGCATTTCTTTGCACAGCACAACCTCTTGCAGAAACCTCTGGTTTCTACTGTGCAGCACAACCTCTTGCAGAAACCTGTGTCAACCCCTGGAAGCAAATAAAGTATTTTATAAGAGGTAATCACTTATATAATTAAATTCCTGTATGAAGAACTCTAGGGTGCCCCAGAGATACTTTGGCTCACAGGTACAAATGATAACCATCCAGCAGCAAAATGTAATTACATATAAATAGTGGATTAACACAACCAGCCAAGAAAACAAAGTGCCCTTAGTTCACCATTTGCCTCCAACTTTTCAGGTTCTATAGTGTGTATTATCTCATAAGAGCTATATCCTCAAAGGGAACATGTGGTTTAACGTAAACTAAAACTCACTGGAAAATCCAAGCTCCGCCCCCCCCCAGTCTTTATTCCAGCTCATATCAAAACCCCAAAGGGATAACCTGTCTTTCCTCCTGTAGTGCCTTGCAGAACAGTTACTCCAGCCATTAGATAAATGACTTTTGCAGTATGTCCTGAAGTTCATCAGGCTCACATTGTGCGAAACTTTCCAGACACCTCATTTAATCATTAAACCTGTTCCAGCTGGAGATTTCCCACCACCTTCAGGCAGGCCAAGTGAGCTGCTGTGCTTGTGCTTTCTGCCACCTACTGTGTTGGGCTTGTTCAAACATTTCTACCCCATCTCCTACCCTACTTCCCACTGCACAACATGTGCTACTCACTGTTACTTGTGTGCAAATCAGAAGAGCCTGAGCTATAGTTAGTGGAGAAATGAGTATTACTGAATAGAAAACTTGTACAAAGGTACACTGCAAAGGCAAAGAGAAGACAGTCTGTAACACGTATTTGCCCTCCTTCAACCCAAACTGTCTGCTGTATGTATCAACAAGAGCAAATGATGACTTCAGCAACTATGAAACATGAATCTAACAGCAGCAGTTGCAGACTGACCAGATACTGTTTCCCTCTGCTAACACTATTCACCTTGAACATGCAAATGATCCATTAGTGGAAAAAGACATATTTCCTTCCATTATTTCCTTCACAGCTCCCATCACCATCAAGTGTTTTTTGCGTTACTGTGCATCACTGTCTCCTTACCACTAGAGCAATCACAGATGTTAATTCAAAGTCATTACTTGAGGTTCCAATCGGAAATAAATAGCCATGGCCTTCCTTGTTAGAATTTTCATACAATTCACTCATTTCCCGTAGTGAATCTCTCTAAATTTACATTGTTTTCTTTGGGAGAAAAGGGCTGATCACACAAATCTTGCTAAGAAAAGTTTCCAGTAGAAACATACAGCTTTCACAGCTGAGCCCTAAATCATCACGCTGTGTCTCATCAGCTCCTCTTTTTGTTAAGAGGAAGGGATTCCATTCCCTTTTACAGAGAAGTGAAAAGTGAAACTGTCTGATCAGTCAGCTGCCAGCACGGCTCCCTCCCTAACAGTTTTAGGAATATAGACTCCAGAATTCAAGATTTTTGCAGGCTAATAAAATCCTTTCTCACTGCCAGCAATCCCACAGAAACACTTCAGCAACATCCATTTTCAGTTTACATACATATTTCTGAACCCCATCCTTGCTGCCACATTGGATGGGGAGCTAGAAATAAATTGCTATAATGGCTGGAAATAGACTAATTTCCAGTCTAAATTGATCTATGAGTCGTTAGGATACAATTTTTCTTGTATGAAACAGTACAGTTTAGTTTAGTCGGCTCTTTTTCTTTGCTGTGTTTTGCTCCTTGTGTTATTTTTTACTGAGCTAATCCAAACAATACAGCAAATTCCGTAGACGCAAGCCCCCTCTCCTACCAGAGGCAATTCTGCTGCTTTTGTGCAGCTTGTCCTATAGCTCAGGTATTACAAGTTTCAGGAAACAATCTGACCTGAATTTCCTATTGTTTTTCTCATACACATTACTATTCCTCTGTTCTTGTTGACTGAGATAATTAGCTTGTGCCTCTTGTATAGTATCTCTTAGATCCATGCCGACAGATGCCTCCCTCCTCTGCTATTTTTCTGAATATACCCAGTTCCTTAGCTCTTCTCCACAGGTATTATTTTCTTAATCTTTTATCAATTTATTTTTCCCATTTTATCTTCTTCCAATGTATCCATTGGCAAAGGATGAGTTTAGTTTTCTCTACTCCATTGTATCAGTATATAAACAGTACTGTCTGGTCTTTGTTCCAACTGGCCATTATTTCATTATCCTGGCTCATGATTTTTGGAGATTTGGACCTCTGGGATCTCAGCTCAATTTCAGTTGTCAAATGCTATCTATCACTCAAACCTTAAAATCACAAGATTATCAACAGAAAAGAAGGATATTTTAATGCTACAAGCTGTAGCTGCAGTGAGGCAGGTGGGACAATCAGCTAGCATGCAAATGAAAAATGAGGTATTCAGCTAAACTTAATGTTACAGTTACAGAATTCACTTATTGTTACTCTAATAATTCGACTGTGGTATCAAATGGTCCCAGCTGCTGTGTTAGGTATTGAGGAAGCTAAGGAGGGTGTGCAGCCTAAGCAGCAATTAGATTAGTAGTGGAGGAAAAAAAAACAACACAATAGAACCACCAAGTAGGAACGGGATTTGTCTGAGGTCCCACACTGAGTCCCTAACTAAATGAAGCCAGATACCCAGCCTCCAGCTTATTGTCTTTTGAACGAAACTACTTTGCTACACACATATTGCATATTAGAACATTATTTTTTATTTTTTATTTTATTAAATGTTAGCATTTATTTTGGCAAGCTTCTTGTATCATCCACTACTGTAATGACAGGGAGTTTAAATGTCTCTGTTAAGAAGAGATGCAAATCACTTGGATCTCTTCGACAACAACAAGCAAAGTAACCTTTAAGTAAAATAGCCTCTGGAAATCATTACAGGCTATTTCTGGCTATTTCTTTCCTAAAGGAGGAAAACAGTTTTGTTAATTCTAATTCTTGATAAGGAATACAATCCTTGAATAACAGCCCTTAATAAATCATCGTGATTTTAATTTTCATGGTTTGTTGCCTCCTAAATGTTATCAGTCAGTGGGCTGATAAAATTTTTAATGTATGAAGTTATCAACAAGCCATTTCTTGTTGTAATCACAGATTAAGAACCAGATCCTGAAAGTTGCTGAGCACGTGCAACTCACAGTGGAATTCAGGAACTCTAAAGATCCCCTAATGAGCTACAAAAGTTATCTGGAATCTAGCTGGCTTGATATGCTTCACTGTTACCAAGAGAACCTAGGTTCTTTAGTAACCTCAGGATATCCCTGCTAGCTAGAAAAGAACTAGAGAACCACAAGAGAGACCAAAAATTTTCTTCCCAGTTTTAGAATAAATTCTTTATAAAACGTGACTTAGTTTCCAAGATTTGATTAATGTAAGTTCAAGCTACAGAGTCTTCAGCAAATGGAGAAAATGTAAGCCATTTTTTCCTACTGCTCCACCCTTGGCACTAGACAGCGGCTAATGATGATAATGGTGATACCACTTTATGAACTGCTGTAGGAAAGCACATATTGATCGTAACAGTTTTCATTGCTGCTATGCCATGCTATGTTGGAGAACTGAGGGGAACAATGGAGTCAGTGGAACCTTTTTTTTTATGATATCTTCATGTCGCTTACAAAAGAGAATATCCCTTCTTGATCCTGGTAGAGAATGAAGCAGTCAGAAGGAAGGCTGTATATGAGACCTTTCATTTGCAGAATATCTGCAGGAAACCAAGTGCAAATCTGCATAATTTGAATTTTCTCCTGAATAAAACTGTCACATAAGAAAATTCTGTTTGTATTAGATACAAATAGAGTTTTGGGGAAAAGAAAGGATTTGAAAAGGAAATAATGTAAATTCAGACAGCTACTTTTCTTACTAAATTATCAGTTATTATTGTACTATACCATGTCCTGCTGAAGAAAAACTTCATATTCTTTTATATGTACAGCACAGATTCCCTGTAGCAGTCAGCAGTGCTGCAGGTATTTCGTGTTTAGCAAATGTGCATAAAGTTGGCAAATGATTTAGAGGGAGATTTTGTGCAGCTGTTGTTGGAGAATACTCTAGGAGTTGCTGGGAATACTCTATAGAGCAATGCTAGTATCATAATTGGCTTCCACAAAATCACATTAATGCAGGCCTACAGATAAAAGTGGGTCAGCTTCCACTTACCAGCCAGTTTAGAATGAAAAGCCAAACTCCGCCGAAGAGAAAGATTTTGTGAGGGAGCTATTAGGTACTGGGAGAAATGTTTTTTATTTCACATGGGAAGAAAGAACTCATCTCTCTTATATCCCTGAATATAAATCCTGAGCTGCTCTTTCACCTGAGTCTACACTCATCCTTTGTTGGATGCAAATAACTAACACAGCCCAAACTCCGCAAATTGAGAAAGAGAACATGGCAACACACAGATTCCCCTTGCACTCAGGAGAATTTACATATATTAGTCTTGCAAAAAAAATCCCATATAATGGGCTCTGAAACGAGGTTTTAAACAGCATGAATAGCCTCATCTCCATGATCCTGGTGTTCTCTTATCAAAACGATTATAGGTCAAGAAGGATGACTGAGATTTGCAAAGGAAGAGCGTTTTGTAGTGATAGAACTGGTATTCACAAATTTGCACAGGGAATTTCAAACTCTTCATATCACATTCAAAGCTTTCCTTACTTTTCCCTTACTCATAACTCTGCCCTTGTTCCTTACTACTCATTCCTCTCCTGAGTCTTTGTCCTCTGTGTTTCATCTCCTATTCACACTTTAGGTTCCCTGGCACTGCTCAGAATCCTCTGTGCATGGACTAGCAGGTCCCCAAAACTTCTTTGAGTCAAGATGAAAAATCCCAATGACTTCTGCAAGCTTTCACCTGAATTCTGACCCAGACTTCTCTTTAGATCTGGATGTAAAAATTCACTTTTGCACTAACACTCTGGATACTGTTAAACGCATACTAATAAGTATCCTGCAAGATGAGGAGATGTCTGTAATATAACCACTGTATCTGGATATCATAAATTCAACTGACAGCAGTATGTTATTCATTTGCGCTCTTTCTACTTACTATGCAGAGCTGTGAATAGCAACAGCAAACA
The DNA here is from genome assembly GCF_009819795.1 of Aythya fuligula. Taxonomy (NCBI): domain Eukaryota; kingdom Metazoa; phylum Chordata; class Aves; order Anseriformes; family Anatidae; genus Aythya; species Aythya fuligula. The sequence continues at coordinate 1,242,808 of NC_045574.1, read as the reverse complement.
GACAACAACCATTTGTCATTTGGGAAGTTAGTCTTGCTTCACTCTGAAAAGACTTTTGGGGGCACCCAAGTTTAGGGACAGTTTACCCTCAAATAAGTACATTCATCTCCCACTATTCCTGCTGTCTAGACAGAGTACTAGGACATATTCTCTAGAGCAGGGGTTAGATGGATTGAGACTCCCTTGAGAGCCCTTCCCAGACTCTAATTGACTTGATTGTTAGGCAATTTTTCCTGATGTCCAACTTGAATTTATTTTTTGCTCAATTTCATCCTATCACTTCCAATTACGTCTGGCTGAACCGCTCAAAACAATAATTCTGCTGTCTCCTGACTATAAGGATGCAGCACACACATCTCTTATTAGCACACCTTCACTTTGGAATTTATTGGCAATTCTGACTACAGAGTTGACATTTTATCCCCACTTCTTACAGACGCCAAAGATATTTTATTATCCACGGAAGAAAACAAGGCTGTGAATATACGTAGACAATACAGGGCCTTCCCTCTTTCTTCCGTAACTAAGACATGGTAATTAGTGTAAGAAAGCCTGAATGTAGCTAAGCTATCTTATGCAAAGAGACAGCTTCAGTGACAACATGGACTTGGAAAGTCTCTCTTCACCTCTGTTCTTACAATAATGTTCAAAATAATTGGGGACATGAAGACAAAAGGAAGTTGAAACATTCCTCAAAGAGACAATACTGATGGAAAAAGAAAAGCTGGATTTCCCCCAAACAACGTAATAGATGATCTTCTAGCAGAAATGAAAACTCTTCCCTCAGTTTCTCGAAGAATATTGAACTTTCAAAAAAAAATTGCTTGCTCTCACCCTTCTAAAATATCAGCTCAAGATACCTGGTGACAAACTACAGCACAGAAGTACTTTTTTAAGTTCAGGACTTCTAGCAAGAAGAGGGAAACTACAATCTCTTTGTGTGCTGAATCTGACAAAGAAGCCACAGGAGGAAAACAGCATCTGGAAAATGCTTGTGCATATACATTGAATCCAAGCACCTAAAGAGCGGTGGACTCACTTCACAGATGCACTGAACTACATGATCTGTGGAACCAGAAGAAGGAAGCTGGCCCTCCAACAGTAGAAACTGAACTACTGGAGCCTGAATGGCTCATTACTGACAATAGTCTTGGTGAGACATTCAGCTCATTTCTACAGGAACATAAATATTTCCCAGACTGACTTACTATGACAGTTTTCCTGTGTTTCCAGAGGATGGTAATTACCCCAAGAGGGGAAATATCTGCACAGAAGTGGAGTCACTGGACACAGCTTTGCTATGCCTTTGCATTGCTCTGGTAATGTTGCAAAACCTTCTCCTAGGCCAAGATCATGCACTGATACTACAATTCTTTATTTCCTGAATTTCTTTAATGCTTGTTTGCTTTCACAGTATATTTTTGTTAACAGGAGGATATACTGAATTCACAAGACACTAATTTCTGTTATTACACATAATTCCAAATAATAAAATGAATTAAATTAAAAATTCAAAGAAAAGTGAGCTATATGCATGTGGAAGAGGCCAATTTGTTAGGTTCATTGTTGCTTTTAATCACTGAAGAATCCCACAACGCATTCAATTTAGGGAATATAATATTAAAACAACCTAGGGCAGTTCTCTTAACAGTAGGCAGGAATCAATGCAGAGACATTTGAATCAGCAATTTCCTGACTGACAGTCAATCTCATAAATGCTGTAATATGGTTTTGAGCAGAGGCCACAAAATGAACCATTTGATTTATAAGCTGGCACTGACAACAAGGAGAATGACAATGTCATAGTTAAGGTGTTAAGCTTAGCTCATCTACAACTCCTTCCTTTCAGTCTGCCCTACCTGACCAAGCTGTTCACAAGCTGTTTGATACTCAGCTCTCTGACAGAGGTCTTTCACACGCTGGTATTTGGGCAGAAAGTTTTCTTCCTGGGCATCTACCTTCTCATTCTCTCTCTTATGCAGTAGTTTACTGGAGTGGAAAAAACAAAACAAAACAAACAAAAAGAAAAACCACGCATTTATTTTTGCATAGATTCTATGATAAACATACTGTATGCTGATAAGGCATAGAGATGTATGCTATCTGCTAGGATTCCAGCATTGCTGGTGGTGAGATCTTAATAGCCCAGTAGAAACTAGCCCTTCTCATCATCTCTGATAATACAGAAGTTATTCATATCATGCTCAGGGAGCATACAAAACCAGGGCAATGTATTGCACATCTGATTGGCAGGCAATAACAACAGCGTTCATTAAGAGACCACATCCTCACTACACAGGGCTGCACTTTGCCAAACCTTCATGCCCAGCATTAGGTATGAAGGCAGAGAGGCACAGAAGGAATGGCCAGCAGATGATCACGCAGAGAGGAAAGGTTATTCTTACTCTCATGATATAAGTAGGAGGGTGGGGGTAGCACTTAAAAGGAAATGGGATGCCTTCCATCTCCCAATGCAAGTAAAACTCCCCTTCCCCCACCCCAACAGCACATTTAGGTAGGCTGTAGGCAGAGGCCATACGTTCCCTCCTATCACACAATCACTGCCATTAGGCATACTGCAGCCGTGTCCCTGCTGGCACAGCTAAATGGCTTTAGGTCTGTGGTAGAGTGCTGCTTTGGCTCTAGCTATTCAGTATCCTTCTGTTTAAAAAGACTGAGCTTTGTGATTAACGCTTTCCTTACCCTCTCTCCACTAGGAATGAGTCTCTCCACACTTTCATCTTTTTCTTTAAATGGAACCTGGGAGGAGATGAGGAGAGAAAGAAACAATTTCCAAAAAAAACAGTCATCAAATAATGCCCTGGTTTCCTCTCCTACTCCTAATTCAGATGAGAACCATGACAATAACCTCTCAAGGGGACATCCAGCTTTATGAAGCAGGCACATAAGCCTCTCCAGTGCAAATCATGAACAAACATAGGACAGATTTGTTCTCACAGGGACAAAATCAACAACAGATTCACATAGTACAACTATTTCAACATAAGCACTTTTAAAGCACAGAGGATTAACTGAATTGTCCTTGATCACGAAGGATCACAAATTAAATCAGGATTTCCTGAATCCAGTTTGTACTCTTAACCTCCACACCACCCCCAAACTATCCTATTCTAAAGCTGCTGCTCCTTCCCCCCTCTCTCTATACAACTACTTATAAAGCAAATCTCCTTTTTCCCTTTTTCTTTTATACTAGCTGCTGATTTTCTCTAGCAAGCATCCAGTCTAATTCTCTTCCCCATCTTTTTCCAATGAAAGTATTGATGATAAATAATAACTTTGGCAATTCTGAATGCTAGTATCTTTATATTATAGCCTGATACACAACCAACCCTTTCAACTCAATTATTCTACAATTTATTCAATATGAAATGCTTTGCTACAAATGATGCCAGAGACATTTAAAATCTGTAACTCAGATAGCTAAAGACCCTCATCATGTGTGGCCCACCCACCACTACACATGCTACTTTTAGTATATCCAGATGCCATACATGCCAAATACCTAATATATGAACCTTACAAAATGAAAAGAGTCATCCACATATTGTCCAATATGTCTTTAGATTTTCAGATTATAGTTTTATTAATTTTAAGTTTGCTGCACACTGATGAATACTTAATCCAATTTCCTTTGCAAGCATGCTTTTTTCATGACTATTTCCTTTTCTTACCTATTCACTGGTCCTCTCAGAATCCAGAAGTTTTAGAATGGATTTACCATCCATATCAGACGGAATATCCAATCCAGCAATATCTAGAATTGTAGGTGCGAGATCGATGTTCAACACAATGTGAGGATTCCTGGAAAAACATATGTAAGAACCTGGTTTAAAGGATCTGCAATGACACCAAGCAACTAAAGCAACTACAGCTCATCCACAGAGAACACAGATCTGAAAAATCTTATTTTGTGACACAAGCAAAGAAAAGACGACACAAATCCAGTACCATGAAGTTCTGTGAAAGGATTAGAATGTTAAATATAGGTAAGTTGCATAATCTCAAGAGGAACTAATATAAAGATATAAAACTTTACTACAAAGCATTTTTGAGAATGCAAAGTAGTTCACAAAGCAAAAAAAATAGTTAATCATTGCAAAAGAGGTTAAAAACTCTTTGAAACGTAAGAAAGCATTGGAAAAACTCCTTTGGTGTCTCACAGCAAAGTGTCTGCCAAATATGTTGATGACTTGATTAAAAAGGTAAATTTGGCAGGCAGCATATGCATTATCTATATCAAAAAATAACATAGAAATAAGTACTGTATCTCATATCACATAAAGCATGTTCTGATCAGAACATGAGGAGAAACATATTTCAAGATACTACTGCAGAGAACTGAAAGAACTGGAAGCTGCTGTTAACGTAGAATGGGAGACAGAGAAATGGGAAAGAAAAAGCAAAGAGGAAACACTTATAGAGCAAAATAAAATAATAATTTAAAAAAATCTTTAAATTAAATAATATCAGTCTTCCCAAATTCACAACTATCCGTTCTGCAACCACTTCAAAACAGTTCTGATTGTCAAAGTTCAGAGTGTTTGCCATGCCCTGTTTCTTTAAGCAGTGGCATGTGCTTCTCAGCTATCACAGTTAACAGGGCAACATTTGAACATAAACTGGCTTAAAATTCAATTCAAACATTGGCATCAGCTCTGAAGAAGTACAGACAGTTCCCACCCCCAAATGCCTTGAACTGCCATGGCTGAATATGAGTGGGCTCATGGCTCAGAGCATCTCGTTGCACAATCCAGCATTCAGTGGCTGGAAGAATGCCCCACTTTCTGCCAGGTGACTTCTTTTATTCTGGGTCTAGCTGAGAAGTGCTCTAAGTTTATGTTGCTTCCGTAAAGCTTATTTCAAATACATCTATTGAGGTGATGTCTTATTATTCACAACATTACATATATATATATATATATATATATATATATATATATATATATATATATATTTATACACACACATATATAGTTTATTAGCTGTGTGTTATTTTTTAAAAAACAAATATAAAGGCAGTCAGTCAATTTAAAAAAAACTGGGGAAAAAAGTGAGCATACTGCTACAGAGACGATCTTCTACAGCACTGAACATAAAGAACACCATGCCACGATTGTGCAGGCACAAAAGAAGGATTGGGACCAGATGGGCTGCTATAACGTGTGTGTCAATGCAGAATTTTAACTCAAAATCCAGGACAGAAAAAAGCTGCTAAATTCACACTAGTTAATGAGACACCATTTAAAAATTACTACATTTTTGAGCAAGCAAGCAAACAGGCACTGACAAGAGCACGGATGATGAATTAAATTGATGTACCTAATTTGATTTTAATTACTAATAATTGGTGGTGTAGCATATTTGGTAATAGAAATGAGAGCTTAGTAATGACTTGCTACAGTGACTGCTATTAAATCTTCGTTGGTATCAAAAGGGAGTCATGGCAATTACTCTGCAGGGAAAACATAAGGTCCACAGAAAACATGGATGATTGAGGTTTTAACATTTAAAGAAAATCAGTCTGAAAGGAAGGATCAATTTATTAGCTGATATATTCCCTTCAAGCTATTTTAATCCTGTTCTTTCCTAATCACTGAACTGCGATGGGGCTCTGTTCTGCCAGCCTGTTAGGCTGACTCCTCAGATTCTAACAGAACTATGCATCTATATTTTATCTTTAGAGACCCCTCAAAAAAAACAAAAATGAGTTCAATAGGAAGATTTCAAAGGTTTTATGAATGTCTAGGTGTGAAGATCCTTGAACCAGTGAAGATTGAAGCCGGCTGGCCTCTAGCATGGCACATTGCAGAAAAGCTAGCTTACCCCACTTTGGCCATATTAGCTTTGCCTCTCTATGGAGACCAAAACAGCAGCTCATGGGAAGTAAAGCGAGTCCGTAGGATGCTATCCAGCTCACTGGAAAGTCTCTGCTGCTGCAGACAAACTTCTTTCAGTGCTGGATTAATATTTTAATTCCACCTAAGGAATTCCTCCCCTGCACTCCAGTCCATTGTGTAGGCAGTCCTGACACCATGTAAACCAAAAGGCAAGCTTTGACAGTGAAATACTTCTTATCCTTTATCACTTTTAACTTTACAGGAAGTGATCCAAGTATACCTAGGATTTCAATAGACTCACTGCACCTACATTTCATCTCCATATTATAGAATTTTAGCAACATTTTTGAGCAGAGTATTGGATCTTCTGCTTAGCACAGGTGTCAGTCACAGTCCTCTGGTGTACTCATTGGCTCCCCAGATGTTTCCTCTTTCAGAATACTCCTGCTCCCCTGCCACGTCTTTTCTTTTCCTGATCTACTTCATTCTAAATTCTATTTGCACTCCTCCTCTCAAACTCTTGGCTTCACTTTCTCCCTTATGTCACCTCCCATTAGATCAGCCTGCTATTTCCCTACATAATACACTCCCTATTCTTATCCCAGTGAGTGTTATTCACTCCTATCCTTCTGATAGGAAGTTGTGTGCTTCAAAGTTTAGAGCTAACTTCGGGGGGGATGGGAGGGAGAAGTGGGGCAGGTGGATTTCAGTACCTTACAACTTCAACTGAAATCATTAGTTGAATGCACAGTGCTGGAAATTAAATCATGCCTAAAATTCAGTTTAACTACTATCAGAACTGTTATTCTCCATTGTTTATTTCACATGCATAACTGCTGTAAATAAATTGCACGAACTGCAGTATCTACAGGATGTAACATTTTGTGCCTACTGATAATATGAATCAGTGAATTTAACCAACAAATTGATTTTTAATTTTTTTTTGCCACTGTATTACATGCTAGATCTGTTCCTCTGCAGTAATGAAAAATATGGCATGTAGAAGATTGTGTGCTTGTTAATTATGCTAAAACATGCACATTGATATAAATAAAAGGCAGTAAATTATGGCACTCTGTCCAAAATCATTACTTAAGTGCAAATATTTGCTATTGAAATAATTGCTTAGAAAGTGTATTTACATAATTTCTTAGCTGATCAAAGCTACCATTTTAATTAACAGCAATATTCTGCATGCTCGCATGCATCTGACAAACAACCCTAACCATGTAATCTCAAAGGATGAAACCACAGAAGATCTGTGGATGATAATTGTGGATAAGCTATTATGTGCATTCTTCTTCCTAAGTTGAAACAAGTGGCTTCCCTAAGTGTTTTAATTAATGCCCAACAATAATTACCACTGTAGCAAGTGAACATTGTATCATACATTTTTTACCTTGAAAATACCATAGATACATGCATTATTTGCATCCCTCAATATGAAACAGTAAATGTTCCTAGAATGGACCTATTTATTTTCCCAGTGGCTTTTTCAGCTACATCCACAAAGGATGTTGTAGCAGGTGGGGGTTGGTCTCATCTCCCAAACAACAAGTGATAGGACAAGAGGAAATGGCCTCAAGTTGTACCAGGGGAGGTTTAGGTTTGATACTAGGAGATATTTCTTCACTGAAGGGGTTGTGAAGCACTGGAACAGGCTACCGAGGGAAGTGGCTGAGTCACCATCCCTGGAGGCATTTAAAGGACAGATGCCTCCAGTTGGATGCCAGGTCAATATGACCAGAGATGTGAACATCAAGGATTTTTCTGGTTAAGACATGCACATAGAGACATACAAGCAAAGAACTTACAAGGACCCAGCTTCCACATTTGGCCCTCGGACATAGAAAGGAACTCTGATATCAAACTCATATGGCATGGACTTTCCTTTCACCAGCCCAAACTGGCCAATATGATAGCCATGGTCTGCTGTGTATATTATATAGGTATTGTCCAGTTCACCTGTTTCAACCAATGCATTGTAAATCTGAAAAAAAAGCAAAATAAAACATGATGTTTGTTTCATTGAATAGTATTGTATACAGAATATTGGATACAATTTTCTGACTATGTGTAATCTACAAATAAATAGCAACAGTTCAGGATGCCACTGATTCATTGTAATGATCTATTCCAAATAATCTATAATCACAAAAATGTTACTAACTAAATATTGAGGCTATGTATTACAGGGCAAATCCCTGTTTTCTGTTTTTAGGTAAATGCATTCACATCCCATATTTTCAAAAGTGTTTGTGTTCAGCATTTTGCATGAGAACTGTCAAAATATGTATTTGATACTATCTGGTAACAGAGATGAGAGCTTCAAGGTGATGAGCATTTTAAGTTCTCTCTTCACCTTTATCTTTTCCCACCAGCAAATAATTTTAATAAAATGACAGCATTTTGCATCTCACACTTATTTAAGCAACATTTAAACGATCTTGCCTTCAGACAAATGAGTCTCCATTATGCAGATATCTGTAAAATGTCTTCCAGATGAACACCATTCAGTCCCACTAGCCGGAGAACTAACATAATGAATTAAGTGAAAGCTTTAACTCTATTTGTAGTTTGCTTCTTTGGATTTATACTAGAATCTTTAAGTGAAATGTACCAACCTGAGCACTACAGATCAATATTTTATGTGGTATTTTCACTTGCAAAGATCCAAAGGTGGGGGGGGCACCACCATAGTGATGCCTTACACATTCAGACTAATCAGCATGGAAGAAAAGGAAACTCTTTTTTTTGGCATTTTTTTTATTGTTGCCCTTGTTTTCGCTTAATTTTGAAAGCCTATTAGATACATATAATTCAGTTGAAAAGCTCACACCAACTTGGGCATTACAACTGATTTGTATGCAGTGAAACATATGTTTAATAAATTATCCAAAGTGAAAACATTTCACTACACAGAAAATCAAAATATTGTAGTAAAATAGCTAATCTCCCCAAATGCTGATATCTGATCTGTCTAAGAAGGTTCATTAAGAAAATTACTTGCCTGAATCAGTAATTATAAGAACATTACTAACAAGTTCATGCAATGCCATTCAGATACTTCATCTTTGCCTTACAGGACTCTTATTTGAATCTTCCACCATTTTGATTAAGAATACCAAGAGAATAAGCAGAAAATTACAACACTTTTAAATCTGCCTTCTTATGACTGGAAACAAATCCAACCTTTTTTGCAGTATCTTTTAGCTAATTCAGATATTTCTGTACAAGACTCCCAACTTGCACTAAGAAATTTAATTGTTACAAAATACAGACTTAATTTAAAATAAATAGAAATCTACCTATATATGTATTTACTTTTAATATTTAACATGCTGGGCCTGATTTATAATGGAATTGTTCTGGCTAATCCTGCTGTAGCACCTTTCCCCCCCTCCCCCCCCTCAGAAATCAAGTGTTACAGAACCAAAATAAGACCCACATAAGTTAAGTACATATTTTCACAGGTTGTTGGATGACTTTTCACTACCAGAATATTTAAAAATTAGGACAATTTTTTTCATGTGATCCCTCTCCTCTTCCCCTCAATCAGTAATGACTATATAGCAAAAAAATAGTTCACTTAAAGCACCCAACTCACAGTGCCTGTAGTTAGGAGATGAGGATCCTTATATGTTGACAGAGACAACATCCTCAGCAGTGAAAGGATAACACACTATTTAAAAACTGCAGCAGTCCTCCTCCCCCTCTTATCTCCATATACAGCCCCCTTATCTTCATATACAGCACTGTTTAGAGTTTAATTCAAGAAGTAAGCACTTACTGATTTAAAAAGTGACTAATAATCTTACCATCTCCATAGAGTCATCCACAGACATGAGTGTTTGAAGGCGCTTTCTCTGCAACATGTTAGTGAACTCCATGTGTATAGGTTTCATGGGACCTGTATACCTCATTATCCAGTGCTTGTCTGGGTTTGGAGCATAGTTATAACTAGGAGTGCTAAGAAGTAATGAGAAAAGCAGAATACTTAAGCAGTGTAGAGAAAAAACGTGACGATGTATAACAATTTCTGTTTGATCAACACTATAGGACATGCTCTCTGAAGTACACAAGAAAATATTAGATTTAGTTTGGAGAAGTCTATTCTTTCACATTCCACGTGTAAGATGGCAGGAAAAAGCTCTGAGGGAACTAAAACCTATTAAGAGTGTAAGCATTTTTGCAATGTCTTCAGACTAACAGATACATTTCAAGGCCAAGAGACTAGCCTCGGTGTCTAACTTCACAAATGGGATGTATCATTTGGATAAAGAGCACATAGTACAGGTAGAGTTTCCTTCTACACGTTATTGCTTTGCTTTCATTCTGCCCACATTAGCACAGTAAAGGCTATTTGACAATAACTATAAAACTTGCTGAGAAGGTTCTGCTATGTTGTTTAACAGCTTTTTTTTTTTCCGAATTAAACATGACTGGCTACTTTAATACTTTAGTTTAGGGGGATGCACAGGCACCCTACCTGGTGATATCAAACTGAATGTGAGCTCATGGCAAGCAGAAGTAGATAGATGCATGGCCAGATTTTAAAGACCTGCCAAGAAAAGCAGGGGTGAGGGGAAACAGGACTGTATTTTGTAGATACTTTCAAGCCACCAACTGTATTGTGATCGTAAGAAACTTCCATATTCTGAATTGATGAGTTCAAACTAAAAACAAATAATTAAACTTCCTGCAAAAATCCCAAAAGCTGGATTCAATGTCTTCCTGGAACCTCACAGACCCTCTAAGTACTCATAATGTTGCAACCATTGAAGTTATGAGGAGAAATATTACTCATTGACCATTATTTCACGTGGTTGTCAGTTTCAGAGATTGCTCTTCTGTGCATAATTACCTCACTCTAAGCTAACTGGTTCTAAACAAAAGATTTATTTTGGAATATTTTTATCATGATGTTGACTCCTTGTATCACCAGCTCACTAGGAAGCTGTATTTATAGCTTATATTTACAAGAAATATTATTTTTACCTACCATAAATATTCCTTTTTTTTTTTTAATTCCTTAAGGCTGAGAACCCCTTTTATGAGTTTCTTCCTATCCTAGTTCAAACACACCACACGCAGAGTCTAAAATATTAAAAATTACTTTTCCTATGTGATTTGTTAAGGCTTCCCTTTTCTTTCAAAGTAATAAACTTGGTCTACGCAAAAACTGCAAGCCAAGACGGTAACACAGTAAAACAGGAAAAAATAGCAGATACTCAGCTATTTTCTTCTTCCCAAACACAATTTCCTGATAAATTAATCTCCTACTTGGCAAATATCTACTGTTATTTTTGTGCGTGCAACAGAGCAGCAGGGTAGGTTATTAAGATAAACAATAGTAATATAAACTGAAACTTCTCCTTGAAGTAACTGTATCTAATGTATCTTTGAATATGACAGGTAATCTTAAGTCTTTATATAAATAAGAAATTAATAATCTGACAGTGAAATGTTATATGCAGAAAGCCTTTGTTAGATGCTATCTGCAAAATGTGCGTAGGCAGCAAATGGAGGCTTCTTCATATAGGGAGGAAAGGGCTGGTGTTTATTCTCTGTGTATTGTTAATAGCCTCTTGAATTTCAGAACATTGTTGTGGCTGAAATAATGACATTGCTCCTTTGAAAATGCTGACAGTTATGGAAACTGTTGCTATGTGATGCCCAGAATGAATCAAAAACGCTTGGCAAACTCCTTTTCAGCTTACTTTGTGATTTCCTGGCTGATTTGAAACCTCCCGCTGTTTAATCCAACCAAAGCCTATGATTTTCTTTGATTACTACAAATGTAACCCTCTTATGCTTAACAGATTTGTCTGTCTTATGGGAAAAATACACAAACGTAACATTCCTAGAAGTTGGTTAAGATAATTCCTTCAAATGTACTCAGAAGGTAAGTCCTAGTCTGATTGCATTTGACCTTGGAAAAAATGGGTGGTAAAGTGTACCCTCTACAAAAATAATATTTCTGATGACTGTTAAACTGCCCAGCTGTTGCATTCTCTGCAGCTATTTGTATATATGGTAAAAAAAAAGGAAAACTGGCCATTTAGCCCACAGATTTGCTCTGCTGAATGCTGGTGGATAAGGATAATTTCCAAGGCTGTAGGTACACACAAAAAGGAATTCTGCAGAACAAGGAGGACAGACACTGTAGTATAGGGTAGAATATTCATACCAGCTAGTACATGTAATAATAGAAGCACAACACACTCTGATTGTCAGTCTATGCTAAAATCCATAGCGCTAACTTTTCCTATTAGCAATGCTAGACAACACAGCATGTATGACAACCAGCATAAGCATTACAGTTGCATCTGCACTTTGCTTTGTGGATACAGCTTAAGAATCTACACGCAGACTTTATCAATGCTGCCACAAGTCGAGGTACAAAGACTTGTTACATGGTGTATTGCCTTCTGATTCCAGGGCTGGGCAAAGACTTTGTTCAGGGTATTGCTTCATGGCAATTCATAACAAGTGTTCTACTTGTGTCCTGATCTTTCCCTATCATATCCACAAGATAACAGAACAGTGAGAACTACATACACTGTCACTGACAGACGTATCTGCCACTGAGTGATTCCCTGGGATGTGGGGACAGGAGAAAGAATAGAAACCAGAGGACTAACATGTATATACAGTAAGGGAATGATGCATGTTCTGCATTTTTAAGTTTATTCTTAAAACCAGGCCAGTGAACATCCTTACAGATTACTTTTGTGTAATGACATGAAAAGTATTTGGAATAAGATTGGCAGTTTCTTTGCACAGGAAGTATAAAAAATCCTATTTTATGTTTATATCTAAAAAACCCAAAACCCACAGTTCCTTAATCTACTAAGTTACTTCTTTACTAACAAAATGTATTTCTGCAAAGTGTTATTTCCTGTATAATTATCATCACAAGAAAAAGTACCTGCAATTAAAAATAGTTTTGTGTAACTATTTTATAATGAGGAAGATAAACCTAGTTTGTGTGAAAATAGAAGTTACATCATAAGCAAAAGAAAAATAGATGTAGTTTATATTTTTCATTGTTAGCCTTCCTCAAATCCTTCTACTCTTTTTCAATCAACCACCATAAAACTGCGCCAGAATATTGTTTGATAAGAGATCTTAATCTCTGAGATACAAATGCTTACCAGAACTTCTGCTAAAACCCATGTCAATACTGAGTATAAGCAATAGCAGAAGTTACTCATTTGGCATCTCTGTAACTTTAATTTCAGAGAAAATAAATGAGCATAAGAAGGCAAACAAACATGAAATACTACATTGCTGAGATCTAGGACACAGATTGTCAGCACAGCACAGAACAAAGAAATACAATTCTAAGTTACACAACACCTAGACAACAGAACAAGGGAAGCTTTTTTCCTCTCAGACCCTATTTTAAATGAAGTGAAAAAGCTCAAATGGATTTCATTGGACTTTGGATTTGTCCTGAACAGCTTTGACTACCAATTATTACTTCAATCAGTTACCAGTTCCTTCACAAATCCAAAATAATACAGAATTCCACTTAAAAAATGATGCAAAAGGAAGAAAGTTGCAAGTGTTGAGCATCAATGAAGACATAAGGATAGTAATTAGAAAAATACTTAATAATTTCTATTGTGACAAAGGGGGATTTGGGTGAATCATTTCATTTACCAGCATGAGATGAGATGCCTGTAGTAGAGAATTACAGGGCTGTACCTGCAAACTGTCTCTGTGGTTATAAACAAGAACCATCTTATCATGGTGTTGCACTGGAGCTTATTAAAATATTAACTTGGTAACTAGATGACTTGGGGACCTTAGCTAAACACTATACTGCATCATTTTCAGATATACCAGCCCATTCAGAAATGGACAGTCTAATCTGATGCTGCAGGCCTCTATTTCCTCTCCTTCTATATGGAAAATAGGCATAATACGTAATATATACTACATGATTTTTGCTAATAGTGATGAAATAGCATGTCTGTGTCTATCCACAGGGAGACAGGGTTTCTTCCACCAAAGAGGCTACAACTCAAGAACCAGACTTTGATTCTTCTTCTAAAAATAAAACAGTGCTTCGCTTCCCAAATAGGCTATAACAATGTCCAATGGGTTCAACATGAAATTTTCTATTTATCTGTGAGCTACATTCCTGAGTTCTAGATGCAGTAGCCACCTGTACTAGTGCAAAGAGGTACAAAAAAATCTCCAAACTCTTCCTATGTATTTGTGACAAAGTCATGCCCAGAGTACTATGAAATACTGTTCCCCCAGAGGTACCCAGGATTTTTATACATCTGAACCTGAAAATAACAGAATTTTAGTTTTCCTTACATGTGTTGTGAAGCATTAGGAAAGAGATGTGAATACTGAGGAGCTGAATCTTCAGGGCCATGAGGAGCAGCATGGCTTATAACCATCAGTACAGGCCTGTGAGGATACATCTTCTTCGAGATTCTGAAGAATGTAATACTGTCATTGGTTATCAGATCAGTTAGATAATCCTGCAAGTAGAAGAAAATATAATGAGATACTTTAAAAATAATTTCAAGTTTGGGGTGCGATGGGAACAGGAGGTCTTAGATATCATAGGAAACAGGAAAAAGAAAGCTACTTAGCTCAGAAAGGGAAAAGGAGGGAGTAAATTATAGATGTTAAAACTGCAAAACCTAAAATCAAATAATTGCCTCTTCACTGTTTAGAAATATGAAAGGAAACAGTTTTGTCTCTGAAATGAATGACATTAAAAATCAAATAGTGTATAACTGAATTGTGAAGATCACTATAACAACTACAATGACCAAGTATTAATGAGGAAAAAAAGAAGAAAATTAGAGGTTAATTTATTTTCTTTTGGTGAAATCTTCAAGGTGTGTAGTCCAACCCTATTATCATAAAAGTGCTTTGAAAATTCAAATGGATTGATACGCATTTTTATTCTCCTCCCTCTGAACCAGAAGTCACTAAAACTAGAAGATGCTGGACTGAATGGACCCAAAATTCCATTCTATGTTACAGGCACAACGACAATCTGATAAAGATATACCTCTATCAAATTAATCACTAGTAACTTAAAGGAGTCCCTTTGGAAGATAGGACTTCATTCTGTTTTCCAAGAGAAGTATCATATACATCTGATATATGCTCAAGCTATACAGATTGAAGACAGTATTTGTAATAACAGGCCATGTTCCCCCTCGGGCTGGCTGTATCATGGGAAATGTTGCAAATATAAATACCCGTCAAACATGATTAGGATAAGAAAGACACTTCTTTAAAAAAAAAAATAAAAATATCTTGTCACAGCTCAACATAAAATTGGACATAACGACTGCTTCTGGTCAAGTGAACAAGGTGTGGTACGTACTGCACTGCACCTCCTTTTACGCACTGATTTTTTTCCGTGGTTTGGACACTAGCTGCTCTTTACCACTGCCAGTGTCCATGACCTGAGAAGACAGCTTCTGAGTAATCAGAGAACTTTTTCATTGACTGTATTTACTTTCCCCCACTTTTTTCCTGCGTATCCCAGAACCAGGCTGGCAAAGTCTCCATTTACAGATTTATAACTGGTCCCAATACAAGGCGTATCTGTCATGAAACTACCATGATTTTGACTACTATCGATATGATATTTTCATCTTGAAAGCAGGTGTAATTAGGCGTAAATCCAAAGTTAACTGAAGAAACTCCATTCATAAGCATTTGCAGTGGAAGTGATGATATACGGAAAAAAAAAAAAAAAAAAACACAAAGAAAATCTGACTTCTGAACATAAGTCTCAGTAACTGACCACACTCTCAAAAAAGCACCGACACATATCTAAAATGTGCCTGTTCTTTAAACTGGCTGGTCACTTTCTCAAGTGTGTAACTCATCTTTGACTTAGACATTAAGCGAGAATAGTCTTCAAATTCTATTTTGAAGATGAAGATCTTTACCTGGTCAAAACAAGATTCAAACTTAATTTTGCAAACACAAGTGCTTGCCAGGGCAAAGACCAAACAGAAACATTTCCTTCAAGTGGTTTATTTTTTTAAAGCTCCAGATTGTGGAGACTGTAGAAGACTCCGTGAATGCAAACCAGACTAAAAATTCAACTTAAAAGTTGAAAGAAATTGAAAAAGAAAAAAATAGAGTAGAATACTTCCTGTTAAAGAATCTGAAAGAATTTGCAAAGATTTGATTTTCAGAGGATAAATGCTTAGCAGTGCTTTGGAGGATAGAATCGGTAATTTGTGTGTTTGTTTTTTTTCAGTTTCCACTGGCACATAATTAGCATTAGTTATGTCAAGATGATAGGGCTAAAATACAATCTGATTATACTGTTTGTTACTGGAAAAGTAGGTTTCCAGCAACAAAAATGATAGGAAGAATAGAGGAGCAGTCTTGTATTTCAGCTTGTGTTTGTTCATTTGAACTCCAGCGTTAACATCAACACATACTGTTGCTCTGCACACTATCTGTTTATTATCATAGCTGTGTATTAGGCAAGAATATGAAGATTATAAAAACATTTACATTTCATCAGACTGCTTTCTTTTCTTTTATTAACAAACTCAGTAAGAAAAACGGAACCAACTGAAAACTAAACATTTTCAAGTATTGCATATACAAAATAGAGCTGAGACTCTTGGAACGTAAAGTTCCTTGTTGACTTTTTGTAACAATGGGGAACGCTGCCTTTGAAATCACTTGCCTGACATTGCTCCATGTAAGGTAAATTTCCATTATAATGTTTTCTGGTAGCACAGCTGTAAAGATTAGCTCTCTGATTCTTCATAGATCAGGAGGGAAATAAAAGACAAATAATTCTGTACATTAGTTGTCCCTTACTCCTAGCAACTGGTAATAGAAAAGAAAACCATAGAAACCTGTCAAGTTTTATCTTTCAGCACAAACTACATTTTATTAAAAATGGCAAATGAATAAGGGGAAGAAGGAATCACATAGACATCAACCTTTGCAAGAAAAAAAACTGTAAACACATCACTAATGAAACAAAAGAGGAAGGCAGTATTTGTGCTCAACAGGAGAAGTGAATTCAATTTTTGTTAAGCAAATACACCTTATAAATCCGTATCATTCCTCAGCAAGTCAACTTTTGAAGTTATACACTATTTAAACTATAGCCATTTACTGATTAACTCTTTTATAATTATACTCCAGAAAGCCGATTTCTTTGGAAAACTAACATTTTCATCTGAAATAAACATTCTCCTGTATGCAAACAGGTAACTGTTTGATCTGTAATGAGATTGAGGGGGTGACACGGGATGACATTATATTTCACAATAATTATCAAGTATTTTACTAAGTTTGGGCCACAGTACAACACCCTTGGAAGTGTATTAGGAACATACACACCTTTAAAATACATCAAGATATAAATTTATAATTAAATTCTGCCTTCATTCAGACAGTGAAGTCAGAATTATCATAAGATATACCAAGATATATTTCTCCTCATCTGGCTGTGAAACAAGTTCCTTTAACACAAAAAGATGGGTCTAGCTGGAGGGAACTGGATTCTTATCTCATTTACGCTTGTGCAACTCCACTGAAATCAGTTCTATACCAGGGGAATAGATGACAATCGGATTTAGCACACGATAATTATAGTACAAAGACAAAAAATAGTTGTCATGCAGCATTTAAATCCGTTTTCACATCTGCAGCTCATAACACACTTTAACAGTCTCAGGATGTTTTGTTGTTTCTATTTCTGCTAGCAATGTTTTCAGTAACATGACCTGCGTGGAATGGAAGATAAGAGAAAGTCCAACACGGAGCCTTCTGCATTGTAGCTAATGTAACACAGAGCAGCTTTCAAGTATGAAGAGAATTCTTTAATTAGACTGAAACCATAAATCGTAGCTTTCTTGCAGTCACACTAAAATATTGAAGAAATAGAAATAAATCAGTAAGACCTACCCTGGAGTAGTCAAATCCATGTTTCTCCTTCACTCCATTTCTACAGAGTGTGTAGTTGTAAAATCGAGAATTTTTAAGTAATCCAACCCATTCTTTCCAGCCAGGAGGCACATAGGAACCATTGTATTCGTTAAGGTACTTTCCAAAGAAAGCTAGGGGTAGAGAAAGCAGAAGTGCAGTAAGAAGGTACAACAAACACCTCAAAGATACTGTTTTTAACCATATTCTTTCAGATCTGTCTCGTCTGACTGGAACATTTTCTTCATCCAGACACACATAAGGTAATAGATAAGTTATGATTTTGCTTTTGTTTCTTTATTTCAGAGCTCCATAACACGTATCTTTTGATTTACAACCTGAGTACATGAGATACACTGCACTACAATTACCACATTTTATTTAGGGGCTGATACATTCAGACTTAGATGAACAAAACAGAAAAAGTTTAAAATAGTATCATTTGCCACATTATCTCATCCTACTCTGAATCACCCAATTTAGCTGCATTTTTTACTTTAGTCACACCCACTTATGCCATCTCCACTTCTGGAACAGTCAGAAGCCGTGAGGTCACCAACAGAAGGCTGGCTTAGGAGAAATGAAGACAAATGGGGACCAAAAAGATGATGAGATTTTAAACTTGCTGCATAGAGGTAATGAAACAGCAGAATAAGTGCAGAGTAAGTGCAGAGTAAGCGCAAGGATTCCAACACAGTGTAGATGTTTGAACAATCCTCCCAGAAGAGCTACGTATACGCTAGCCTTGCTGATCTGTAAACTCCAAGTGTACAGATGCTAAATTATTTTCCATAAAATGGTTAAGAAAAACGGAAATTATTAGAATTATATAAGAACACATTTTCCAAAGGATATGATGTATCCACTGACACTTCCACGCTATTCCAGGAAAAAAATAAAAATTAGCAGAACATTTCTTTCAGTATTACTTTAAGTTATATCACCACTATGCAACTGCAGGATAAATTACACCCCATTCCTCCAGCTATTTTTTTTTAAAGCTTAGAGGGGAAATTCTGCTCTTGGGCCTGTGGATTGCAATGCGATTCAGGACCTGAGTTTTTCATGTCAGAACTCACATCTCAATTTCTGAAGGGTCTGGCAATCCAAGTTAACACTATCACAGCAACCAGCACAAAGACCTTTACATTTGTTCCACTTGACATTACAAATATTTTTAATCCAGAAGCACGTAGTGCTGCAGCATCTCATGCTAACAATCCACCAGCAAACATCTGTGCTTCTGTAAGGACAACAGAGTACCTGAGACTCTGATGTTAACCTTAGATTAAAGCTCCTCTCGAAGTTGAGGGGATAGGAGCACACAATTCTCAGCTCCCAGATTTGTCAAGATTTTTTTTTTTTAAGCTTGCAGCCCACAGCATCTGATTCTATGCCTTCTTGTACTTATATACATGCAGGGAGTAATGCTGTGGAAAGCACAGAACTGGTGTTCAGTCACTGTAAAAAGGGCCTTGCGTGAAGTCAAGGATCTGTGTCTATTTGTAGTAGGCTGAATCCGTCTGAAAGATACAGACAATGAGAACGGTGGAAACCATGATATATAACTGTACACGAGAGAGCTCCATATCATACCAGATAATGATTTTCTTTTCTATAAAAACGGGAAACATGACCTAATAATATTATGATATGTAATAATACAATATAATACAATATAATACAATGGAATACAGGGAGTAAGTATGCTGTGCACTGAATGGCCATTAAGACCCAGCAAGAAGTGCCTAGGTGGAATTAAAAAGCATGTTTTGAATCATCTCCGTGAACAAATTTAAATGTATTCAATTAATGTGTGTATTAAATTAAATTATTCATTTAATAATGTATTCAATTAAGGTGTGCCAGAAGAAAGGGAATGTTTGAGAATGTTCAAAGCATTTGAAAGAGATAGGGGTGTTGACAAAATTAGGACCTGTATCACAGGAGATGTGAAGGGCACACGTATTGAGACACAATTAATAAAATCCTTGAATTTCTAAGTATTCTAATCCTAAGTATTTTTGCAAAAGCAGATAAGGTGTTGTGTTATTTTACAGATGAGCCACTTACAGAGGCGTTAACTGAGAAGCATGCTGCAGAGAAGAATTCCCGTTTCACTGTCCTGAACTACCTCTTGATGTCTTCTGTAACCAAGCTAAGTAAACCAGAAGCAACAAACAAAGCAGTAGCTACCCCACTGTAGATAAAAAAAACTACTGCATTACTCAGGGACTGTATTTGTACAGTACATACTTTTGGCTTTATGAATAATTTCTAATTTTTAAAGAATAAAAAGCAACTCATAGGGATTGTGGGGAATTAAACAATGCAGATGAACATTTTTTCTTGTCTTGGTAACAAGGAGTAAAGGATTGAAACACTGGCCACTGTCTGCATCAGCAGGTATGCACAAGGCAGTCCAAAGTTTCTTGTTTGCCAAGCAACATATTATCATCCAAACAGATACATTTAGCATTTTTGCTCACAGAAACCATCATTTCCTAAAATGTATGGCTGAAGAATTCAGCAAAGAGGCATTCTGGAGAGAATTACTTCATTGTTATTCTGCAGCGGCATTAAAGGCAAGTCTGGCGGAAGTTTCCTCTAGCACCTTTCGCATAACCTCCATTGTACATTCCGGATGTCTTCATGGAAGTCAAATGCTTTAAATAATTTTCTCTGCTGTTTCCAATCTTCGATTGCATATCTTTTTCCCCTCCTCCCTCCATCTGAGCCCTTCAACTGCTTGTTATTCAAAAACTGTTAATCACTTCTCCATACTACAAAATATCGAGTTACAAAAAAAGCTCTCCCGATGCTGGTGAAGGATTTTGATTTGGGATTGTAAAGATTCTCTCTAACATTTTTTCCCCTCATCAGATTAGTTCACTGCCAGAGACATCTGCTCAATAGCGTACACCATGCCTTCGGTACATCCAATTGCAAACTGCTCCAAGATTTCATTAACAAACATCCTCAGAGACTGCTGTTTGATATGCTCAGCCATGTTTCTATATCCAGTCTAGGAAAGGATCATTAAAAAACACCCAAGCAAACATTTTTAATAAATGCATCAAGAATGTGATCTCCCTTTGCTTTCAGTACCATATAACACAGTTTCTCCTCAGACCCCATGGAACAGGATACACAAGAATTGAGTCCTTTGTACACTATTACCATTTCCTCAAGGGTTCGTAACCTTTCAAAGTTCATTTCTCAGAGTCTCACCCTTCAATGATAAACACCTGGAAAATTCTTTAGTATACAGTAGATTTTTTTTTTCTTCACAAGAGGTTTTGTTCTGTTTTATAAACTCTTCCTGTAAGGAAGAGAATCACACATGCAAGAATTTGCCCCTTGCTACCAATTAATGCAAAGGTCTGCTCTGAATGAAGCGCCATTGCAGGTATACCAGAGTCACAGCTCATTGCTTAGAAAGTACATCTAACATATTGCCAAATGTAGCACAAAAGCATAATTGAAAGACCAGACATCATGGTCTCAAAAATGCTCCCAAAGGCACCAGTTACCACCATTGGAAATGCTGAGGCTAGTTCTACCATCCACCCTTACCTACCAAACTCTGCAAGTTTATTTAGAAACAAACAAACAAACAACAAAAAGACACCCTGCTACTTCTTTTAATACCTACCTAAAAACACTTAACAAGACTTAAATACCTCTACAAAGGATATTCATAAAACTTCACATTACACTGAAAATTAAGATGTTTGATCTTACTGATGCATCAATAAAACAGTGCGGGGCATCATTTGTCTCTTTTCAGTCCATACAGACTGCCCAATGTTGGCAGTCAGAACAGAACTTTTTTGGCTCCCACACTAGAAAGCGGAATGCAGCACAAGTCAACAGCGATTCTCCAATGCAGAATTACCAGAAGATCAGAATTAGACACAGAATTTCAGCCTTTCATTCAGTTTCCTCAGTTTGGCAGTTCAGATCTGATTGTGACTCTAGTCAGCCTTCTTTCTGTTAGGCACCGTTCTGTTACCCACTGGCCTGAATCACTTCCCTGTTCTGCTAGCAACCTGTTTAACAATACGATCATGGTCTTCATGTACTTTTAAAATAAGGTAAGAAGATGAAATCAAAAAAGGAATGTACAGGAGGCATACTGATAATAGCTTCCTGACAGTGATACTTTATACATTCTGTTAGGAAGCAGTGAAAACCAAAACTCCTGCAGTCCTTAAGGATGAGACAAACTACGCACTGGACAGATACCCTCCAAGGAGCAATCCTAGCCTGGCCTCAGGAGGTCCTAATAAGCTCTTCACCTGTGAAGAGGTTATGGAGAAGACAGAGCCAGGCTCTTCACAGTGGTGTGTGGTAGGAGAAGTAATTGTGATAAACTGAAACAAGTGAGGTTCAGCCTGAATAAAAAAACCACCTTGAGAACAGTCAAACATTGAAACAGGTTGCTCAAAATGACTGTGCAGTTCCCATACTCTGTGTTTTTCAAGACTAGGCTGGGTAAAGTGCTCAGCAACATGGTCCGGCACAGGCTTTGGGTACATGGTTGGACAACAGTCCTCCCTCCCAACTGGGGTTATCCTATCATCAGCTAGGTGATTTACTAGGCCTATCTTCAGTCAAATTTACTTCATTCCAGGACTTCAGCATTTAGGAGGTTATCTGTAAATGCTTGTGCTCTCATAATAAATCCTGAAGCTGAGTAAAAGTAAAATTACACTTTTTTTACTCCAAGACTGTACACTCTGAATTTGTATTACTCATCTGTCCTTCTGGAGTCTTCATATCATCCATGCTACTTAGCTTGATCCAGTTATTAGTACCCCATTAAGCTGCACTTATCACTGTGACTGGGAAGTTAAACTCACGTTTTAAGCCACTGACCCTTTACTTTTAAACATGAATACAGTGCATTAAGTACTTCAAAGAAATACTTTAAGCACCATTTTTCTGACAGCATATAGTTTAGCAGCCAGCCTTCCAGGTATTAACTAAGGTTTTGAGTTGCGAGTCTTACAGTTACACATAAGGATTTATCTACACCTCAAAAACCTTTTACTTTTATATCTGCTACTAGTTTTTCCCAGCTCGAAGTTGAACAATTAGCTACAGTTGAACAATTCTTTAGTTTTGGATGAGAAGGGGTATTTCTGATCTTATTTTTGCTGTATATCTAGCAAAATTCACTTTCAGTACTTTATGTCCTCTAAAAGACAATCAGAGGAAAGCGGATGAGAAAGCACTCTCAGCGTGGCTAAGTACACATATAATGAGCAATAAGCCCAAAGGTCAATTCAACTCTGCCTTCACATCATGGCCAAATACGCTCTTAAACTGACAATGTCTAATGCAATCAGCCCAGTGAAATTAATGGATTTACAGCAGAAGAAATATAGGAGTACTGAGATAAAAATCTGTAATTTTCTATGAAATCTCATCCCATAGGAGAGATTTTCAGAAGACATCAGTTCTCATTAGATATTAAAATAGCTGACCGTATCTTCCAAAAATTAGTAGCTCTTGATTATGATCATCATAATAGTTATGGGAACCATGTTGTACAGTGATCGGTAACTAGTGCAATTAGAATAGCCTGCAGACTTGCTTATTTTTCTAGGGGACTAGCATGATATCTAGCAGGACAAAGTGAATTCTGAGTAATCTTCGTGACACCTTTGTTCCTCTTCCTGAATTTGCATTGCACATTTTCAGTTGTGCCCAAGTATCAGTGCCAAGATCTATTTAATGAATCAGGAATTGGCAGAAGGGGAGCAGATGAAGCCAAATAAAACAAAAGGTCTCAAACCAAATATTTTGAAACGGTCAATCAGGAACCAAATAGAAGAATGCTGATAACAAGCCAAGTCTTGCATGTCTTTCTCAGGTGAACAAATTCCCCATGGAGTCACTTGGCCAAAGCTCCCTTTCATTAATTCCTATGGCACAGCTTACAAAAGTTTAAACAGAACTAGAATTGTAAAGCATAAAGATTTTTCTGAACAGCTATCTCACACTCTCTGAAAGTTAAAGGAAAAACAATCTAGAAATGGCAATGTTCAAATCATCAATCATTAACCGTAATTCAGCACAATATGACTTAGTGTATCACAACAGCATCATCTCCTATAATGGGCCAGTGCAAGAGAAAGGAGTTTGCTGGCTACGTGTGTTCAGAGCGCTGCTCTGCCACACAGCTAACTATCGTTGGACAGTTTGCTCCCTCGTTGATGGCCAAGCCTAATCACTCAGATTTCAAAATCCTTCCAATGTCAAAATCACTACAATGATGAGACATTTTGTTGAAGATTTACCATTGGTATCACACCCTTCTTTCATGTTCCATACCCACAGATAATCCTAACCTTTAGTTTATCCTCCTCTCATCATATTGTCACCTGCTTGCCTGGTTCCAGGAAGCTACTGTGATATACTGTGCAAGAAGAAATAGTTGCTGTATTTCAACAGAGCCTGTTTTCTTCCACCTAGCAACAGACTTGGAAGAACATTACTAAAAACATTAGTTCATAAATAATAGTCTTACCAAATTCAATTAGGGGAAAAGTCCATCCCCGGTTCAATATAACCACAAAATTCCTTTCATCAAGATACTCTCCCCAAAATAGAAGAAATTTAGCTTGTATAGTAGTTTACTTTCTTTACCTTCACCTTTTATCTTTCACAAAAATAAATCTTTTTTTTTTATTTTTATTTTTAAATAACCAGTCACATCTTACCATCCTTTAATGCATCTGTCTCATAAATGTATACAGGCCTCCTGTGCATAACATACACACGAGGATGGCAAGTGCTATTATCTCTAACTTGGAAGATATGGCCCAGATCTCAAGGCCATACTCATGCTATGAAAACATACAAAAAGACATAAAGATGTTCAAATTCAAAGAAACTGGAATGCTACTTCCAGAACCTGAAAGCAGAATCTAACCGCAAAAATGACACTGTAGGCACTGACTAGCCTTTGAAGTTATCAATGTTTTGCTATGCACTTATTAAAAGATGGACATGCAGCTTACTGTTCTATGAGCTCTTGTATCACTAAGCTTTTCTGCTGCCCCACTGACTTGTGGATTGCTGCCCTACAGGGCAAGTGTATAACCATGTGGGCCAATGGGACACTCACACCTCTGGACTAAAGCAAAGACCAGCTTAGGACAACTGTATTCAATAAATGTTATTAAATTAAATTGAATTAAATCAAAAAAACAGCATTCTGGAAAAACAGAGAAAAAGAATGCAAGAAGATGCCACAAGGCCTAAATAGCTAGCTGGGCAAACAAGAAGATCTTAAACTGGAATGAGAAAAGGAGGGAACCTCTTCTCATTTTTGCTACTATGCTACCTAATGTTGAACACAGCACTGAAAGAAGTCATTCAGCCTAGGAAGATGAATAACTTAAAAAGTACGGGAACCTATTGGCTTAGTAAGTAAACTAACAAAGATTTTAAAAATATTTTCAAATGTGCAAATATTCTGTGTAGCTTTCAGCTATTCTGAATGCTATGAAGTGATAATCCTACTTCTGAAGTAATATCAAGCTATGAATTGCTTCTTGCTTGAAATGATGTATAACAAAGTATTCCACTTTGGTGTAATACACTTACAGTATTACAATTCCAATTGGCATCCTATCAGAAGAGTACATTATAGTAGGAAAAAAAAAAAAAAGAGCTGTTTTTCAAAATCTACAACATTTTATGTTGAAAAGGGAGAAGGGGATAAAATAAGAGAGAGGGCAATGGGCTATAAAATATGCCTGGAAAGAAGGGAGCCACATACACTGGCTTATTTCTGTAGTTGTGGATGCATTCATCTTGGATTCCTGGAAGGTTGTATTTGATTGCAGGCTATCTTGTGGATTTTACTCAGTGATTTTATTCACCGAAGCACAAATATTCCTTGCTCCAGGATGGTTAAAATATAATATAAAGCTACATGCAAAAGACAGATGGTGAAATAGCAGCTGTATAGATGAGTGCCGTTTGTACAACCTCTGCATAATCCTCAGGAGACCACAACTCTACCTCGTGTGTTCCCACTTCACAGTATCATACATTAAAATATGTTTAAAGTGAAATTACTGAGGCATTGAGCTCAGTTCATAGAAACAGAGGGAGAAGATGTATGTGTGCTTGATTCAAAGCCAACTGATAGCACAGATGTGAATTTAGAGCTGGGAGAAAAAAGTCTTTAACATACATGAGGTAGGAAACTTAGAAATAACTTTTGTTTGAAAATGTCACTCTCCAAAACATTTGCAGGATATTCCAACTCAATAATTCGCTACAAACGACCAAGTCAGACAGAAGAAGTAACATGGCCAGAGTCATTGGTTTGGGGCTATGCAGCAGAGGTTCTTTGTCTCCCTTTGTAGTAACAGCTATCATGACATATCCAGTAGGATGAAGCTTTCTTTCTCACTATTTGAAGTCTAATGGCCTTAAACCGCATAACAGACATTATTTGACAGCCCTTTTTGTTTATATACAGAGAGAAGATCTCAGGGAACCAATTTATCTTCATGTTAAATAATTCAGAAACCTGATATCCAGTTTTCTAAAGTCACCTAGATATATTAGAGGTTAATATTGTAACACTTCAGTTCCTAATTATGCAAATCGTATCTAAAAATCAAGCCTGACTCCTAATTCACTTAGTCATTATTTTAAAAGATGGCCCTCAGCTCTTCATCAGCTGTCCTGCATATAGATGTCACTCTGACTTAGACAACCTGTCTATATGCATGTAAGATGACAGAGAAGTGCAGCATGGCACAGTGGCTAGGGCATCAGAGTGCGAATGAGAACTTGCATCTCTTCTTAATGTTGTTCTTTACCTGCACCTGACCTTGCAGAAAGTATTTCACTATTCTCTATTTACGATTTGACTCTTCAGTTTACCAGTTGTTCCCTACCAAGCAATTATACACAGAGAACAACTTCAGTTAAGCTTTTAAGTATTTCTGTAATCCAACTATCATGGAGAGAAAATTCTGCAGCAGTCAACTGATAATCAGTACTTTTCTCCTGGCACGTATAAAGATATTAACATCTGGTCACATATTTTTCATGTTCATTTGTCCTTTAATAAATATTTACCAATAGCCTTTCTCTTCTATCTTACCATTTAATGTTAAAATCACTTTAAAATGTCACAGGCTCAGACAGTGAAGTGAAAAAATAATTATTTGAATGCCGTTGACCACTGTATCGTCTTAGTCTAAATATTAAAGGGAAGAAATGAAAGACTGTCACTGAATTTTAATTAATTCATTAGTTAATTACTGTAAAGCCCTGTGAAAGTGGTAAGAATGATTATTACTCTTATTCCCAAGAAATGTATTATGGCACAGAGACCTCCAGCCATGACTTTTCTCTAGGTTCAAAATACACAAATGGTGCAAAATGGCGCATATTAATTCCTTGCATAATTCAAGTGCAGCTTTCCATCAGAGTGAGATGTTCACATATTACCACACAACAAGTAGCTTTTTCCTTCTTTAGCAGGTTAATTTATTGAATAGGGTTAGCCGTACTGTAGGGTACTGCTCAACAGGAACGAAGATGGTAAGTTAGCCAAAACATGTATTGCATTTGCTGCATACTGTGCCACATTAAGCCCTAACATAAATTAATAAAAGCTCTCTTTTTATAAAAGAGTTACTGAAGCAAGAGTGTCCTTTTGCCAGTATGAATTTGGCCCACCATCCCTAATTCTGTTGAATTTAATAAAGTAAGTATGTATTTTCATTTCCTGACTGCAGATAAGGCTGAAAAAGTATTCTGGAATCAGTCGCTAACTTTAAGACCTAATCGTTTGGCCAGCCAGGCAAATGGAAAAGAGAAGCTTTTCTCATTAAGTAATGTCCAAGGGAAAATTTAAATCTGTATTCCAATAAAATATAACATATTTGTTGTTGCAGGAAACAAGCATGCAACAATGCCTTGTGCATTTTAAAAGATGACTCATAGAAAGAGCTATGTATATTCTTGGAAAACAGAACATTTTTGTTCTATATGTTTACACAGGAACCTTTGGCAGAGAAATCCTCTCACGTTCAGAAATGTTTGTCGTAGGATCTCCTTTTCCATCCTAATCATCTGTTGCTCCAAGCTGAAGTGCCAGTAATCGCTCTTCTAAGTTACTGGTGATTCAGATGTTGCTTACATGGACTTTTCTGAAGACGAATTCATCAAATGACTTGGTTTACTTAAATAAATTGTCCTTCTTGCCTGATTCTTCATGATATGTAGTAGGACAATGATGTGAGAAGCTCTTCAAAACAGGATTGACTGTTTAATGTACTGAGATTAAGGATCTGGTGTCTACATGTACTGGCTACGTAATGAGAATACAGTCCTTTAGATGTTATTCACAACACTGGCATTTTTTAAGATTGTGAGAAAGGTTAATGCAGAGGAAGACTTACCTGTAACGCTGACTGCCTTAATGGCTTCCTTTGTAGGAAGAAAAGCTAGCCTTTTGCCTTGTTGTAATATTTATTTTAATTGATTCACAAGAAGTGACTGAGTCTTGCACGTGATTGCTGAAATCCTGACTGTTAAAGCCAAAGACAGAAATTCCCTTGAGCTCAGCCTCTTACTTTCACTTCTATTCTGCCAAGTCCAGTGCCTAACAAGGTTGATAAAACTTTGTAAAGTGCCAAGGTTGAATGATATAAAACTGGCAACCAAGGCTGAAACTAAGAACAATTTACAGGAAAGCCACACCTTTTCTATTTATTATCTTATTGTTTTACTTGCAACTTGTGGAGGAGAATCCCACACCACACTGATCCCTCCTGCCTGCACACCACCTGCACATTTCCCAAAGGCGCCAGCAGCAGCACAAGTCTATATAGATCCAAACCACAAATGCTACTGCCACAGGAGAAATATTACATTGCAGGATGAACGCTCACAGCAGAATCATCTTTTTAGATAGAACAAAACAAGGAGATAGCCATGAATAGAGAAAAGGGCAAGAAGATGTGAAATAAGTGGCAGAAAGGGGGGGGAAATGATGGAAGCTTAAATGGAGTAGGAGAGCACAGTTTCTTCTTTTAAGTTTAAATGAGAAAAGGGAAATATAGGAAGAAGGCCTGGCTTATGAATTAAGAAAGAAAACAAAATCAACCTTTCTCCCAAAATGACAGCCTTCTCATTCCAGAGTTGTGAACTTACATATAAAAGCAAACCTGAGAAGACTTTATTAATCATGGCCTCCTTTTCTTCTTCTTCAAAAAAAGAAGCTAAACTGTGTTTTCAGGGTAAACCAGTAACACCATGGAACTCAAAATAAATAGATAAAATCTACGAATTAACTCCAGTGCTCTCCCCACCTTCTTTTATTTACTGTAGTCATGTTCAAGGACTTGCCATGTCAAAGAATGTATTCATAATATCCAAAATATTCTACTTAGCAGGCTAGTTTTGAAATTGTTTCTGAAACGGGCAGATCTGATCAGATATTTGAAAAAAAAAAAAAACAGGTAAAAGAAATACCTTCTTACAGATCCCTCACAATGGTTAACACAAAATTTTAATCAGAGACCAGAAATCAACACAAACATTTAGTAATGGCAATATCCATTAAAATTTTTATAATACATCATGTTTAACTACATGAATGAAAATCTCCTTTATACCTGAAGATTGCTTTTTAATTATAAAAGTACTATTTCTGCATGTTCCAACACATTTGGCTTGCAAATTAACAGGATTAACTGAAAATAGAATAGATTCAGAAAGACCTTGGGACTACATGTAAATATTAACTTAATGTAAAAAATGTAACACATGAATACCAGGACACCTGCAAAAGCTGTGGAAGTTGGTAGAACTCACAGGTGCTCAAAACATAGTCACTAAATATAAAAATTATTACAACAGACAAATATCAGAAAACACAAAACAAATGATCTGTGAAGAATAAAACATTAACCTTGGTGTGGTATTCATATGATTACTGGTATTAGTGCCAGGAATGATAAATGGAAGGAAACAGCAACCAATTCATTAAGTATGCGCACTTCCCCTAATTTATTCCTTTCTAGATTAATTCAGATCTTTATTTTAGAAAAAACAAAACAAGGAAATTACCTATTTGTTTTAAGACTAAGCCTTTACAGTGATGACATGCACAACTCATGTGAATGTTTAGAAAGAAAAAGAAGATCTTGTTACTATTACTGTTCAAGATTTATACTCTTTCCTGGAAGCATCATCATGATCAAGCCTCGCATACTATAAATTCAATTCACAAACGTATACTATCAGTAACAACTGTACTACTACAGTATATATATACACTATAAACAACATGAATAGGTCCAGGTTTATGCCAGTTTTTCAATATGACAAAACGCATTAGCAAGAAATGTGACAGAAACACTGCAGTCAGCAAGAACCTAAATCTCACATCCAGAGAGTGTAAGAAAGAAACAGGTGTGAAACAAGTGCTGCGTATTTTCTGAAATCCTTTCTACGCGGTCTTTATTCATAAGAAGCACTGCATGCAAAGAGGATAATCTGTTTCTCAAGAGTACATTTGATTTTGCTGATTAAGATGAAAAACAACTGAGGAATAAACACCTTTCTGGGAATGGACTGTCCAGAGAAACCAATCCAGCTGACTGCTCTGCCCCAAAATACAGAAGGGGCAGTCCCTTGTCTTGTATTCTTAGTTTGATCATATACCTCTTTTATGAAAATTCAAATTACTAATTCCTTTCCATAATACTTTCCATGGCTTTTCTACACATTACAGGGCATATTTCCCATGTGCTATGCCTTGGGTTTAGTCCTGTAACAAGAAATTCTATTCCTACAGCACATGTTTTCTTCTTTGCAGCCTCTAAAAAAACCTTTTCGGTTTTGTTTTTATATTTACTCCAACCCACACACACAACTGAAGCTATAGCATCCCGCACTGCTCCAGTCCATTACAAGTACAAACTAAAATATTATACGTTAACCTCTCTACTAAGAAGGCTAAGGGAGCTTTCAGACAGAGCTGGTCTTGATCCTACCTGTCCTGTATCCTGTGTTGTTGAGGTACACAGCGAACGTACGTATTTCATGCTGAGCCTGCCAGGATGGAGAAGAGCAGTTCTCATTGTTAGTGTAAGTGTTGTGGTTGTGGACGTACTTCCCCGTCAGAATAGAGGAGCGAGACGGGCAGCACATGGGTGTTGTCACGAAGGCATTGATGAAATGAGCACCTCCATGTTCCATGATCCGCCTTGTTTTATTCATCACTTGCATAGACCCTGGAAAAAGAAAAGAATCTCAGAAATATCCTCTCGTCTTAAGTCAATAGAGCTAACTAAGATGTGTGTTACATCAGAGACCAGAAAGAACCACTTGCAGTAATGGCACTGTAAACTCACAGGGAATCCAAATCCAAAGAGATTACTTTCTCCCCACTTGCAAAGTTCTCCCATTGTTTCAAGAAGGACCAAATACTGAAGTCGTAACTTAAGACTGAACTCAAACTTGTTGACATAAATCATAATGCTTTTTGAATTTCTTTCCAAGCTCAAGATTTCCCACTGTATCCAAGAGCATCTGTGCAGCCTTTCTGGAGCCACTAGTACTGTTCCAGTAGCTGAAGGCGAGAAGCAGCATGAATTAGGCTGAGACAACACGGCCTGAGGGTGAAATTAACTTTGTGTAGCAACCCTGACCAAAGTTTGCATATTCCTTAAGCATTATTTAATCCTTGGTTTCTGAAGGCACCTGATGCACTGCTTTTTGTGCCAACCTTCTGCTTTTGCAGAAGAACCCTTTTGGCTGAGGGTGTAATCACAGAACTGTTGAGGCTGGAAGACAGCTGCAGATTATTTAGTTTAAACCTGCTGTTCAAGCAGGGTCTACTAGACTTGTTCTCTGGATATAAAGTTATTTCCCTTGATATGTCATATTAGCTGGTATTGGTTTCTGAAAGAAGCAATGACAGAGCAAAACCCTCATCAGAATTTCCATCACCAGGCCATTGTGTTCTGTCTATCCACCTAACCCATTCTGATAATGCTGTCACCTAAAATTCTAAGTTTTCTTATGTTTGATTCTGCAGAATCAGATTTTAGATGACCACTTGGGACAAGTAGTAACCATCATCTAAAAACAAATAGCAAGTCTAGCTGGCAGAGACTTGGATGAATTGGGGTAATGGGAGTCAAAGTCCTTTTGTCAGCTGTTAGTAAAAGCCACGCTGCTGCCAAATGGCTGTTCTGTTTCCTTTTTAAGGCAAGACTTTGGGCAAACAATGCATCTTTACCACAGACATACACTTAGTTAAATCTTGATCCATATCAGAATTCTCCTTATGCACAGAAATATGAAGGATCAGAAGAAAAAAGGCTTTCCATGTTCCTTACCCATCAGTGTCTGTCAGTTAAAACTGCATCAGCGTACTCGATCTAGGAAAAATTTCCATTTTCTAAAGAACTTATAAAGATACCTGTCACAGTATGACCCTGCAAAGGAGAGCAAACCTTTCCAACACCAACCCTCCCTTCTTTTTATGAGCAGAGAAAGCCAGCAGACAACATGGAGATGAAGGTATGGGCTCGTGCTGGAGGAGCATTGGGGCTAACTTACCCAAGGTTGAGTTGGATTAATAGTTCAGCTTTAATCAATGCATCCTGCAACCATCTGGCACAAACTGTATGTTGTTTCTGTCAATAATAGGTTTAGGTTTCTTCTAAGCTCTTTAGGCAGGGCTTTCATTGTGAAATTGCAACAGTAAGTCGATTTGATACAGGGCACATTGATATAACCAGGAGTCAAAACCTAGAGGGAAAATGGTCATAAGCCACATACGGAACCTGACTCTCTGGCACCACAAAGGAAGGTTAATAGCTATGGCAGGTCATTTCATCTTGAAATTGCCATGGCATTAGTTTTCTTAAGATCATTTTGCTGAAATGAATATTATAAAGAAATAAATGAAACCTGTTTGCACATTCAGATCAGAGTACGTCCCTGTCATATCACTTTGGTACAAGAACCAAGGCAGGTTATTTCATTCTCCCTTTCGAACTTGTTAAACTTCACATATCAAAAGTAAGTTTCTAAACAAAATGATTTTTTTGTTTGTTTCCAAAACTGTAGGATAAGAAAACGTGTTTTGGGAGTAACCTCCCTTTCCTCAAAAGTGCTAACACCACTGATGATTGTAACAGTCAATTTATTATGTGAGGCTGAGAACTGTGGATATTTCCTCTGTGTCATCTTATGAGCTAGCCCCAAAATAACTAGTCAGACCAAAATAATGTTTTGTCATTTCAATATTAAAATACAATCTAACAACTCCTTTAAACGACAGAGGCATCTGGGCATAAATAACAGTACATGTTAAGACTCCCCTTGGGGACAGTAACCTTCTTTAATAAAACTGTTGTAATGACAAGGATCTATATATCAACAGTCTTTAGTACAAAAACATATGTATGATCTAATCTGCTTCCCCAGCTTGAGAACTAATACAGAGTGACAGATCAGCGGAAGGTAAAAATCTATCATACTCTTCCGTGCAATCTTAAATAGGCCAGCTTTAAATATTTCAAACAGCATTAAACCAGCCAACCAAAACTTATTTTCTTCAGCCTGCTTCCAATACAAACACAGAATTGTGGAAAAAAAAAAAGAAGTGCAAATTGATCTTTCTGTAGCAGAATAGTAGTTGTGTATTAATCAGCAGCTGGAACCTCACCAAATCATATTTTGAGTTGGAAAATCTTTTGGGGTTTCATTAGCTGATGTACCATGAGAAGTCATGCTTTGAAGTGTCAATATTTTATTCAGAAAATGGTCTGTTAGCTGTCTAAAATCACTGATGATAAATAAAAATGATTCAGAGCTAAATGTGAAGTGTCTATGCTACTTTCAAAACGCAAGAAGTCTATGGAAGTACTGTGCAAATATGCATTTAATCAATTTGATGCACTCAAGCTGCTCACTTAACAAAGCAAAGCAAAGTCAAGGTGGAAATTCCACTTGAAACTTGTGTGGTGTCCAAAACTTTGTTTAGTGCCTTTTCACAGTTCACTTTAAAGATAAGGCTTATATTTTGACTAATGTTAATAGAGAAAACTAAGTAAAACTCCATGTATTTTTAATGAGGTCTTGATACTGCGGAAAAGCTCACACACATGAGGCAGTTAAAAACATATCCAAAGGTCCATATTTCTAGACCTACAGGTTATTTTTTAATTTTATTATTATTATTTTGATTTTTTTTATTTTTATTTTTTATTTTGAAAATTTATTTTTGTTGTTTTGAAAATATGATTTCTGGATTCCAGGATGGATTCTGATTCACACAGAAACACTCTTATTTGAACATACAAAAATGTTTTAAAGACAAAATGCATGGGATTTTATACACACATTCATTGTGATTTTAAAAATGTACAATACTGCGTACTATTTTTCGTATATTCTCTATTAGCTAGAGACACATTCAATTAGATCATCAGTGTTAGCAATGTGAAGCAGCTTATCTTGCTCACATTTTGCAGTAGATATGACACTGAACATAACTTCACTTTTTAATACATTAGAAAACATTCTATGCTATAGTAGTGTAGAACTGAGTACATTTACTAATGCTACCAAGATAAGATTATCTAACAGAGCAAAATGTTTAACTATATTCAGTTCTCCAAATGTATGCAATATTGGAAAAAGAATTACGAAAAACCTTTACTGGAATATAACAACTTGTACAACTATGAGGATGCTTTATTATCTGCTCAATAAGACTGCAATAAAAACTAACTTAAAAAGTCCTTAATTAATTTAACAGTTGTTCATGAAATATTATTGACTTTCCCATTTGTACTTTGTTGTCAGAAGTCATAATTTACATGAGTTTTAGGGAGGTCCACCAAGTTTAAGAGCTGTTATTAAGTCCCAAATGACTTAGTCAACTCTGAAGCCCAATTTGAGAAGTATCATCTATATGCAGGTAAGTTCACTGGAACCCAGAATGTACTGTCCCCTAAAGCCCTCTGTTTGAACCTCATTAGACAACCTTTTCACATCTTCATTTCCTTTCTTTGCTCATCTTCAATTTTGACAAAACTAGGACACTAATCCCTGTGTATAACTAAAAAACATTACTGTTGTGACACCTTAGTGTTTTCACACATCGGAACGTGTAGTAACGTATGAATCACCTCTCACTCAGATTTAACGAGGCTGAAATGTTTTCTAAATAATCAGATTTTTCTCCAACTACGAGATAATGAACTAAGCTGATTTCTTAAAGCACAGCAATACAGTAGGCACACCTAAGGAGCTGAAGATGCTGAGGCCATCACACAGCAGACATCAGCATTAGACTAACATGGAATTACATGGATCTAATGGGGGAAAAAGTCTTTGGTTCCAATTAATTCTTTCTCCTCATCAGTGTATTCCTCTTCTTTATATTCAGGTTGTCAGTACAACTCTTTTGATTAAAAAGACAGTCAACTGAGTGTGCATATTTCAGTAGTTCTTGGTATTCTCATTTGTCATCTTCCATCTGTATCCATTACAATTTATGCCTGTTCTTCTTTGACCTGGAGATTCTGTATCCTTTTCATCAGTCCCCTACCAGTCTTTTCCTTTTATTCAATACAAAACTAGGGTTTGGTTTCCGAAGTAAAACTTGTGACTAGAAGCAGTGAAAATAAAAAATAGTAAAAGAAGTTGAACTTGTTTGCTGAGAGGACAACAACATCTCCCTCTGCTAAACTCCACTTACTCCTGTTACATTGTTAAATCTATCTTACATTAAATGAAGAAAGGCTGTTGAGATTTAGTTGCCTTCCCTTTTGTCTCAAAAGTTGCCACAATAGAAAAACAAAAGTTCCAACACCCATCAGTTACAGAACATTCTTAGAAGCAGTTGCAATCTTTGTTATGCACAGCTTTCTTTGCTACACTTTCATAGCTTCCAAGTTTTCCTTAGCTTTTATTGGTGATTCACATCTTGTTTTCATCTTTCTTAAATGCATTAACCACAATCCCCACAAACGGCAATTTTGATTAACTTGGACAGCTCACCAGACAATACACAAGAATAAAAATTAATTCAAACAAATATTGGGTCTTGCCAAGCCATTAGTGGCAAATGACAAATATCAAATATCAGCTTCATCAGATGGATTTTCCTTAGTTAGATCCTAATTTGTGTGGACACATGCCCATTATGCTTGAAATTGAAAAGCATCAGATTATCAGAGAAGAGAAATATACTGCCCAAGAACTTAGACAATTGAATCAGAAACAAGCAGACTACCATAAAATAGAATATGATAAATTTTTTAGGACCACCTTCTGAGCATGCAAGATAATGTACTTAGGTTCTTTTGGATATACATTATTAAAACTCCTTTATTTGTGATTAGAATAAACATTCTCCAAAAGAAAAAAGAGGTGACGACCAAAAAGAAAAATCTTCTGATCCTACTCATTTCAATTAAATTTTTATTTGGTGAGTTTACTGCTATAGCAGGCTTCTCAGCCACCTTGGAGAAATATATGACATCTAAACTATCACAGACATGCGGAAATACTAATAAAAAGGAAGCATCTGTAAGAATACCGCCACGTTGCTGTAATTAATTTCTCAGCTAGAGAAGTGTAGAAGTCAATTAACTTTACTATTGTGTTTTATTTCTTCTTTCAGGTCTGTTTTCCAATTTTTCCCATCCATACTAGAAATTTGGCATAGTAGCTCGTCAAACAAACCTGCCAGACCACACATATAGCAGCTCTGATCTTTCAAATGATCCAGGCTTTATACTGACTTAAAAAGCACATTTTTAATGCAAAATTCCTAATATAAACTGGTTTGTGTTCATCAGTTCTAACTACAGACAACATTTGTAAATATACATGTAAGCTTGTTCAGGAAATAGAACAAAACCCAATCTCTGTCAGTTAATTCATTATTCCAAATCATTAGGCAAAGTGTGTTTAATCTTCATCTCCTTTCTTCAACAATTAACGTAGCATTGAATAGCACCATAGAACCTTTTCATACTAAGTGATTTTGGTCAGTAATTAACTACACATCTAAATGGACAATACTGAGAGTAGTATGAATGTTAAGTAAGATTTAAGTAATTAAAATTAAAATTGTCTATGTAATGAATGTCTGCAATTACACAAGAAATTTGGGTAATTATATAGTACAATAATCAGTTATGAATTTAAACCTACTGCTTAGGCATGTAGCTTCCCAGGTTATACTTGCAATTGCCAGAAGCACAGTTTAGACATACAGATGAAGACAGATAGGCAGGAATCTCATATTTCCACAGAAACAGGAAGTTTGACATTTTAAATGGAGACTACTTTTTGCTTTCAATTGCATGCAGCTGGAAACCTGCATAAAGGTAGGTTCTTGCTACTTGTTCTATTCTATTTTTTGCAATGAAAAAAAATCATTATTTTTAAAACAAGTATCTAGCTTGAAGGAAAAGAAGTGCCATACTCATTAACGAAAATTCTCTTTATGTTGGGCTCTTACCAAGTTCTACATCCTGATCATCAGTGAGAATAAGGATGATGTTTGGGCGGATGTTTCTACGGTCTCTTTGAAATCTTCCCTTCAGACGCTGATTTAACAGGAAAGCTGAACTTCCATCCAACAGTGACAAAACAGTCATCATGAATAATCCAAGGACAAGACTATGCTGTGCCATATTGTTCTGATTTAGTGTTCTCTCTGAATAAGGTAGGTTAATGGCTTCTACTTCTTTTTTGTTTGCAGGTCTCCTGTAAGGGAGAGGGAAACGTATTCACTTATACTTTTCCTTCCACACCCCTTCCCCAAAGGAACAGCAAGGTTCTCCACAAAGAAGTAAAAGGTTATTTGCCTAAAATAATCCAACTCCTAAGAAAATAAATAAATAAATAAATAAAACAAAGGAACTAAATATTTTTCTAGTGCCAACCAGAAACAGAAACTTGAAAAATTCACAGTTGATAAGCTATTACCTACATACACAAGGAAGTTTTCACTCTACACTCAAATTTGGCAGCAATTTAAGGATTTAGCAGGGCATCAACTCTTAACTCTTGCTTTGACACATAAAAAGCAATCTTCTTTAAGGTTCTGGGATGCTTTGCGATGACATTTTTGTTTACTGTATCAAAAATGCACCTGCTGAAGAGGTAAACACATTATCCACATTTTTAAACAGGACTGTGGAAAAATTTACTGAGTTAACAACATATTTGCAAACTCACAAAGGATCCTCAGATATGACTTGTTATACACTGTTTCATCTTACAGATTTCATTAGCGTGCAGAACTGCCTAGATCTTGAAACTACTGTGTGACACTGATTGAAGTCTACTACAGCTTTGATGATAATATGATATCCTTTCAACATTTTTGTTGGTTCCCAAGATTCTTTTTTGAGGATTTTAAGTATTGAGTACATTTGAAGGTCTACTACCACAAATGCTTGGGAACAGATGCACTGAAATGTTTTGCACTGCCTGACTTCCCCCCATCATAAATACAATGTCCCAAAATTGACTTGTTTGCTGAACAGAGAGTGAATAAAGGGTACTGCTCCTTTTGGTGAGCCTGAAACAAAGCAACTGCTAGCCATTCCTACAAGCAGATTCCTAAAAATGACTAAGTACGCTGAAGCATTTTTGAAATTATAATTCTGCTCAGTGGTCTGTCTTCTGGCATAAAGGGATTTTCTCTCACTTTCTGAAGTCAAAATACCAGTTTGAGGCCGTACAGAAAATATCAAGTACTAATTATTTCATCAGACCCAGTGATCAATGAGCCAGTTTTTGATGGATTCCCTACTTGCTGCTTGCCACTTCCTGGACTGGTGCCAATGATCTCTTGTAATGCAGTGAAAAAAAAATCAATTAAAAATGACACAAGGGAGACTATCTGCTCTTTGTAAAGACTAGAAATGCCTGAGTAGAAAGAATTTAGCAAAGTGTGCTTTACCCAAAGAAATACATTGGCTATTCTGTTCCTATAGCCACTTGGGAAAACAGTTTTTCCTCCAGCAGATTATTTCATAACCACATTATTACTTCATCTCTGTCAGTGTCTGTTCTTTGAGATAAACTTTGATTAAGAAAGTTCTCATGCAATAGCAAAACCACTGGTGTGAAAAATTATACTCAGCTTC
This sequence comes from Aythya fuligula, assembly GCF_009819795.1. NCBI lineage: Eukaryota > Metazoa > Chordata > Aves > Anseriformes > Anatidae > Aythya > Aythya fuligula. Next base: position 1,203,813 of record NC_045574.1, on the reverse strand, counting down.
TATGCTTATTTAAGAAATATGTATTTAATTTTCATACAAGTCAACAGATATCTAGCTATAGCATGATGCAATATGTACTAAGGCTGCTTTCCAGAAACGTACACTAATAGGTTTTTGAACCAAAAAGAAAAATCCTTCTTCCTTACTGGTCTCTCCCTTGAGTTGCATAGGCAGGTGAAATTAATTTTCTTCATAAAAACTAAAAACTGATTTTACATGTCCTATCACTTAATCCAGTGAGCAGGGAAAGAGAAAAGGCCAGCTTCCTAAATTTACAAATACAGTTTTAGTACCTTTGCTGTTGATCAGAGATTTGCCAGGCAATATCAGAAGGAACACCAACAAGTCCTATCAGTTTTCATTCTCCATACTCAGAATTCCATCTGCAGCAGTACAACCGGGAAGAATCATGTCAGATTCAATGTGTTGCTACTGTCTGGTGCAGTGGTGCAGTCAAAAGCAGTCTGAGAGGCAAACCTGGATCTGTTTCAAAAGGCAAGGAAAAAAGTTAGTTTAGCAGGCATATATTCCTGGACACCAGCTTTTTGGGGGAAGGGGTAGAGAAATAGTTTCTGCTCTTCAGAAATGATTCCATATGTGCTTCTGTTCCAAAAAACAAACAAACAAACAAACAAAAAAAAAAAGGGAACAGATAATATAGACACTTTTATTACAAATATTTTTCTGAAGGTCTAAAGTTTAATTTTTTTTTCTGTTCTACACTAGCCAATTGCATCTCTGAATAATAGCATTTGCTGCCTTTTCTTGCAGCATTTAGAAGGCTGTCTATTCATGCTATATCTGTTCTTAACTGCATTCATGAAGAGTGTTGTGCATATAAGTCTTCCTCACATTCTTCTCACTTCTTTTAAACAAATGCATGGCAGTAAGCCTATGGCCTCTCTCCCCTCAGCCTGTCTTTTCCTCATAGTTTATTGACCCTCACTCACTCCATTGTATTGAAAAACAGAAGTTGTCCCCAGCTCAGAGAGCTGCTTATCTATCTGGGAAATACTTAACACATTCGGAGATGTACATAAACTGCTATTCCACAGCTTTTATCCATACACGTACATTTATGGTTAAAGGAATCGGTTGTATCTGAGAGGATACTGTGAATGGAAGAGAGAATTAAGTACAGCAGGCATCTTCTCCCAAAGCTGTTCTCCCTCACCCCCACCTCAATGAAAAATTTTCAACGTTATGTTGAAAATGCTTTATGTCCCTATTATTATCAGGGTAACTACTGCCAGAAATCAACTCAAAGCATGTAATTATGTGCAAAACTCACACCAATAACTAGGTAAGAAAATTAAAGCAATTTTAGAAAATAACCTATTTCTCAAAATGTGTATTCATAAAAGACAGACATGCCACTATAACAGCATATTTGCTGCAAAACCTAAAAGCCAGCTTTAAATAGTTCTCAGAATAGCAACAGAAGAGCCTCTCGCATGGACTGCCAGTGGTCAAATATAGATTGATGGGTTTTAACCCCTTGTCTTTGGTGAACTTCAGGGAAGGAAATATGACATAAAGCCCATTAACAACTCTTTCCCCGTTTCTGTCAACAAGCTAAACTGTGACTCAACAGTAGCTAGAAGAGTTCGGCAGCAATGGCCCAATCTGCCTTTGCTTTTAATATAGCACCCTCGCCAGTGATGCATTTTGTTCTGAGTGGCACAGATGGCCCGCTGCTTTATGTGCCTCTGCAGGCCATTCTCCAATATTAAAGACGCTTGATCTGTAGTGGTTCTCGTGAGAATTAGGTATGCCTCTTGTTTTCTCCCAGATTACACATATGAACTTGACAAGTCTGGCCACTCCTGTTTTATATTTAGGCAAGTGCTATCAGATATTCATGAAACATTCTTCAGCTGGGGCACCTAGCTCAACTTTGTTAAGCCTATTAAACCTCCTAGCAGGCCTTTGTATAGAAAGGCTGGTCCTCTTATTTTCTATACTTTACAGTTGAGTTTAACAAGTCCCTGCCTCCCTTTGTAGCCTGATTTAGCTACAGCTACCTCTTTTTGCTCTTAACTCCTGCCAGTATGGGGAATACGAAGAGAGCCACACTCGGTCCTCCTGCATGGTGACATGTAACAATGCACTAAGTCACATTATAAATGTTGAAGAGAGAAAGCCAGATATTAGTGCACTTATTCTATTTATAAAAGTATGGAGACAAGTTCTGTTCCCAAGTAGCATTTCCACCAAGGAAAGATAACTTCTTTTTAACGCTGCCCCCACTAATTATCATCAGGTCCACTGCAGCACAGGCAGGAAGCACAGGGATGACTCGTGTCACTTCGACCCCCAGATGGTCTTTTTTAATCATGCTATTGATTAGTATTGTTTGGCCCAGATGTAACAGGCACTGTGTGTCAAACTCATAACTGACTGTAGTCTGAATACACTGGTGCTACAAACCTTGCTAATGCTGGTCACCAGCACAAATGTCCCCTGCCTAAAGCTAGCATAACTTCATTGAAGTCAAATAATTAAATTATGCCAATACACTAAAGAGTAGCACCCGACTCTTGCTGTGACAGAAGTCCAAATATACCAAATTAATTCTTGTATCAAACACACAAGTTAATCCTGCTGTGAGACTATTTCTAGAAAGCTGTTTTTAGTTATGATTACATGAACTGATTTTTTTTTTTTTTTTTAATAAACATACTGCAAAGCACTAAATACAAAATTGGTATGGCAAATCCAACTTATCCAGCAGCCACAACAGAATAGGGTAACAGCATGCAAGCCACGAAGTGGAACTGGTAAGGGTAAACAGGTTAGCAAAAAGCAACGCACACCTGCTCTAAATACAGCTGGAGCCAATACCAGGTGTATTATTGAAGCAGACTTAGGTGTGCCATTTGTCCAGTGTTTAAAGCCATTGAAATACATGGTGGTGGATCCATTCCCTAGCAACCAACCCAATTAAAACCACTTTGCCAGTTAAATGGATTCAGCCCTGCTGCTGTTCTCTTAACTCTTGAGTCACTCCCATACATCCTGGGTTCAGTTGTAGCATTCCTTTTTCACTGAAGCTGCCAGCCACCATTTGAACCTGTTAAATTTTGTTTGTAAGAGAATAAAACTATTTTATACATGGATTAAGAGAATTCCTGTTGGCAATCAAACAAAGCTCTCAGGGGAAGGCTGGAATCATCATTTACGCTGTAATCTAACAACATGCTGTGTTTCCTTGTAGTTCTATACTTCCCCACTTTTTTTTCCCCAGAAAGTCAAAAGTTTAAGAGAAAATACATAATCAAACCCCCAGCGCTAAATTTGGCTCTTGAAGCTTATGGTTGTGCTGGTTTACCTGCACAAGCTAGGGCTAAAGTATTTTTATTTGCAGGTAACCAACTTTTCTGCTCCCAGACTTCTTAGGGCACTGAATTACCATTCAGATGGGTTCTCCCCTGTTGCTTTCCTTACACTGGTGAACTCTGTGCCAAAACTAAATATTTATCAAAGGGAAGCTTATTTTCATAGGGGAATCTTTTCCCTATTATATAAACTTCCTTTTAAGTAAAACTGAATTATAATTCAGTTATAATTTTTCCTAGGAGGGAACTTTGTTAAAAAAAAGTGTTCCAAATAGCACGATATGCTCTCCAGACATCCATACTATTTTTTCTATTCACTACTTGGCTGTTTCTACTGAAGGCTCCCAGTAATAGGCACAGCATCAGTGACTCTTCAGGTAGATTACATTGTTACTTGGATCCCCCACACCCACATAACAAAGATCCTCTTGTGCACTGTGAGCACTGTTAACCCAACAACAACTTTTAGGAGATTACGCATTACTTCCCTATCGTACTTACTATCTTTGGGTATTTATGAACTGCAAAGCCACGATGACTTCAAAGATAATTAAGCCATCTTGTACTAAGTACGGTAACAATCACAGATTGACTTCTGACAACACCAGCAGGGAACAAACACACGTGCTTTAAAATAGAAAACGCAGGCAAGTGCAGTTACCGTTACACAAACACGCTCTACCAAGCGAACAGATTTTTTTGTGGCTTCACACAGCCCAAACCTGTCCGGACCTCCGTGACCAGACGCCCAGCCACGCGCTCAACCCGGCTGCGCAGCCCCCCGACGGAGCGGCGGAGCACTGGAGCATCCGTGGGTTCGGGACCGCTTCTCCTCGCCCCCTGGGGACCGGGGGACACGGGCAGCGACAGCGCGGCGCCCACCGGGGCCGGGCACCCGGGACAGCACCCGGGAAGCCGGGACAGGAGCCGGGAAACCGGGGCAGGAGCCGGGCAGCCGTGCTCGGCAGCCCCGGCAGGCACCGAGGCGCAGCGGGCGGGCTGCCCCGGGCCAGCGGGGCTGAGCTCTCTCTCAGCCGGCGCTGCCGCCTCGCACCGCCCCGAGCCCCCCCTATCCCCGGCCGCCACCCTCTCAGCCCCCTCCGGCTCCCGGCTGCCTGCCTCAGTCTCGGGGAGCCCCAGCAGCGGGATGCCCCCGGCCCAGCCGCTGCCCTGCCCTGCCCGGCGGGAGGCCTCCGGCCGCTCGTTCCCTCACTCACCCGCGGGCCCGGCCGCGCATCCCCCGCCCGCGGCCGACGGCTGGCTCCGAGGAAGAGAAGCTGGGGCGGGTGCTGCGCCTTCCCCCGCCGCCGCCGCCCCGCGTCCTCCCCTCCTCTCCCTTCAAAAGTTCCTGCACCTCGCGGAGCCGCCTCCCCGCACTGACGCAAGGCCCCAGCGGCGCGCGGAGGGCAGGCGGGCGGCCAGCCCCCCAGGGCGGCTCTGCCCCCGGGAGCACGAAGCCCTCAGAGCGGAAAGAAGGGGCCGGGGTTGCGAGTGTGTGAGGTTGAGTGACCGTGTAGGAGTGCGTGTGAGGGTTAATTAATGGCCCCTCGCCCCCGCCCCCCCCCGGGGCCCGAGGAGGGCGCGCAGGGGGTGGGCCACCTGAGGAGAGCCCCAGCCCTGGCGGGCGCTGAGGCACCGTCCCCGCGGGGGGCTGTAGTGAGGAACACCACCGTCGCTGCTAATTAAGACATGCTTAATCAAGCTCTTCGAGGTCTCTTCTGCAGGTACTACATACACTACTTGGAACATAATGCATTCTGTCCCCTAAACGTACGTAAGGGTACAGATAGTATCTTTAAGAACCACTGAATAGTCATCTTTCAAAGATACTGATATATTAAGATGTTAAAAAGCATATTTTCTTCAAGCATTCCCTCAATGACAGTCACACACAGTACAGTTTCCTCTGACTGTACTGACACTTAGCACTACATCTAGTACCAAGTTGCACAGAAGTCATCCCACATCCCAAACCCCACTGTAGCTGCAGGTTCCTTGATTTTGGATTTGTATCTTTAAAAATATCCATTAGAAAATATACATCTAAAAATAAAAGAAGATCTTACAGCACTTTTTTTTTTTTTTTTTTTTTTTTAATCATAAGCCATTTTCACTGCAGTGTCAGTTTACGTGATTCAAAACGGACGGTTATACATGTTTTCTGTGCAGGAACAATAACTGGGAGAAGAAGAGTAGCTGATTAGAAAAAGATTCTACCATTTCCCTACTGAAGGCAAAACCATTAAGAAAATAAGACAGTTCCTGAAAACTCTTAAGGAAAAGGACTAGGTGTAGTTTTAAAGAAAAAAAGCCAGTGCAGAAGAGACTTGCATAAAGAACTATAATCATGTTAGAAGTAAATATTTTGAAAAGCAATGGAAAGAGAAAAAAAATAATCTAAGATTTATTTGGTTTTTGCTTTAAAACAAACATCACTCCTAATGACCTAATTCAGACTTTGCTAGAGAAGGCTGATCATCCTGAATCTTTTTCATTGTTGGCTACATTCTTGACTACACGTAGATTTGATCCTAAATCAGCAAAACCCAAACAGCACAATTCCCCCAATGCAGTTATATCACTACTAAGGTACCCATGTGCTCAGGAATAAACAATCCAAGTGAAGCACTGCATGTCAGTACAACTGCGTCCACACTAGGGGCTGCAACAGTATAACTGTACAAGTAACCACTCTGTAACAGTGAGTTACACAAATACAAAAGCTTTATGCAGAACAGGATCTATGTATTGCTGAGATTTTGATAAAATTGTTATATTGCTTTCTAAGATAACATTTGACCTTTTGGTAGTGACTTTGATCTCATGATAAAACAATTTACAGACAATTAAGTTTTACAACACACCCGTGAGCTATGATTTTTTCTGTTTCCACATATTTTAGACACAAATTAGTGTCAGATAAGGCAGATGAGTCACCCAGGGCTGAAAAGACTATCAGCAACACAGCCAGGAACAGAAACCAGGAAACTCAGCATTTCTCAGTCCCCACCACAGGCCAACGGTTTGCCATCTGCAGTACACACACCCTACAAACCATCTCTGAAAGGGCTGCAGAAAGTAACTACCGACCCAAAAGGAAATACTAATTTTGCTGCACAATAGTCCACGTATTACATTGGAGAAGAAAATGGACAAGCTCCCTTTTTAATGCATTTTTTCTAGAGCACCGTAAATGGGGTTTTCCATTATAAGAAGCCCATGACCTAATAAAGTTACTTTTCATCCACAAGCTGTAATCAAAGATACTAAAACTAGTATTAGTGACAGTAGCGTAACAATCTAAAGGTGATTTATTATTGCTGGAAAGTCTGTCGCAATAGATCGTTCCTTTCAACAAAAGGGTATATTCACCTCACAGCCAGTGCATGTAATTTCCATTAATGTTAATGGCAGTTATGCAAGTGCATTAGGAAGATAATAGGCCCCCTGGTTTGTGATAACCCTGTAAAGTAAAAGGGGCTTCCTCTCGAAGAGAATGGGGTCTCCACCTCACGCATTTCAAAATAACTTGTTCTGGCACTGTCCCAAAACAGGAGGGGTAACAATTTTGTATACTTGGAGAACAGTTTTCAAAGTAAAAGCAATTCCGTGATTTTAGCTTGATTTTGTAATGCCAAAAATTCAAAGAGTATAGATGCATTTAAAATGCTGTGGTTTATTTGTAGCCTAGGGCAACAAAATCATCTGAAATTACTGCTAATTAAAATTAGAAAGGCCAAAGCTCATCTGGAGCTCAATCTGGCTACTGCCGTTAAAGACAACAAAAAATCTTTTTACAAATACATCAACGCAAAACGGAGGACTACGGAGAATCTCCATCCTTTACTGGATGCAGGGGGAAACCTTGTTACAAAAGATGAGGAAAAGGCAGAGGTGCTTAATGCCTTCTTAGTCTCAGGCTTTAGCGGCAATACCGGTTGTTCTCTGGATACCCAGTACCCTGAGCTGGTGGAAGGGGATAGGGAGCAGGATGTGGCCCTCACTATCCACGAAGAACTGGTTGGTGACCTGCTACGGCACTTGGATGTGCACAAGTCGATGGGGCCGGATGGGATCCACCCAAGGGTACTGAGAGAACTGGCAGAGGAGCTGGCCAAGCCACTGTCCATCATTTATCAGCAGTCCTGGCTATCGGGGAAGGTCCCAGTTGACTGGCGGCTAGCAAATGTGACGCCCATCTACAAGAAGGGCCGGAGGGCAGACCCGGGAAACTACAGGCCTGTCAGTTTGACCTCAGTGCCAGGGAAGCTCATGGAGCAGATTCTCTTGAGAGTCATCACGCGGCACTTGCAGGGCAAGCAGGCGATCAGGCCCAGTCAGCATGGGTTTATGAAAGGCAGGTCCTGCTTGACGAACCTGATCTCCTTCTACGACAAAGTGACGCGCTGGGTGGATGAGGGAAAGGCTGTGGATGTGGTCTACCTTGACTTCAGCAAGGCTTTTGACACCGTCTCCCACAGCATTCTCCTCAAGAAACTGACTGCTCTTGGCTTGGACAGGCACACGCTTCGTTGGGTTAGAAACTGGCTGGATAGCCGGGCCCAAAGAGTCGTGGTGAATGGAGTCAAGTCCAGTTGGAGGCCAGTCACTAGTGGTGTTCCCCAGGGCTCAGTGCTGGGGCCGGTCCTCTTTAATATCTTCATCGATGATCTGGGTGAGGGCATCGAGTGCACCCTCAGTAAGTTTGCAGATGACACCAAGCTAGGTGCGTGTGTCGATCTGCTTGAGGGTAGGAAAGCTCTGCAGGAGGATCTGGATAGGCTGCACCGATGGGCTGAGGTCAACTGCATGAAGTTCAACAAGGCCAAGTGCCGGGTCCTGCACCTGGGGCACAATAACCCCAAGCAGAGCTACAGGCTGGGAGATGAGTGGTTGGAGAGCTGCCAGGCAGAGAAGGACCTGGGAGTGATGGTGGATAGTCGGCTGAATATGAGCCAGCAGTGTGCTCAGGTGGCCAAGAAGGCCAACAGCATCCTGGCTTGTATCAGGAACAGTGTGACCAGCAGGGCTAGGGAGGTGATCGTCCCCCTGTACTCGGCTCTGGTGAGGCCGCACCTCGAGTACTGTGTTCAGTTTTGGGCCCCTCGCTACAAGAAGGACATCGAGGTGCTCGAGCGGGTGCAGAGAAGGGCGACGAAGCTGGTGAGGGGCCTGGAGAACAAGTCCTACGAGGAGTGGCTGAGGGAGCTGGGCTTGTTCAGCCTGGAGAAAAGGAGGCTCAGGGGTGACCTTATTGCTCTCTACAGGTACCTTAAAGGAGGCTGTAGTGAGGTGGGGGTTGGTCTGTTCTCCCATGTGCCTGGTGACAGGACGAGGGGGAATGGGCTAAAGTTGCGCCAGGGGAGTTTTAGGTTGGATCTTAGGAAGAACTTCTTTACTGAAAGGGTTGTTAGACATTGGAACAGGCTGCCCAGGGAAGTGGTGGAGTCACTATCCCTGGAAGTCTTCAAAAGACGTTTAGATGTAGAACTTAGGGATATGGTTTAGTGGGGACTGTTAGCGTTAGGTCAGAGGTTGGACTCGATGATCTTGAGGTCTTTTCCAACCTAGAAATTCTGTGATTCTGTGATACTGGTAAAACAAGAAGGTTTGAAAGACTACGGATGTAAAGGGGAAGGAACTATGCAGGTATAGACTTTAAAAAAAAAAAAAAAAAAAAAAAAAAGCAACTCTTCATTCACTAACTGTAAAAGGATTCCATTGGTGTAGACAGACCATCACTAACAATCAGGAGTTCAAAAGGATAAAATGAAGAAACAAGACCATTCTCGTTTATTCCCATACAATAGTTTTCTCACTGTGCATCACCAAAGAAATTTCAGATTTATCTCATAGCATGTCATTTCACAGCTCTGAATTATTTTACTGTACATCCAAGTAACTAATATTGCTGATTAGCTAAAAAATTAGTCTGAAAAATCCCCACAGAAATTAGAAGAGATATGACAGCATTTCTTTAAACACCATCGCACATCTGTCTGCATTGTTAGACACTAATTGAATAAAGTGTCTCTGCACACTTGGCTTTGAAGGAGCGTGGCACAGAATAGATTGAACAAAGCAGGTTGGAATGCTTACTGAGCTAGGGATTTGGGCATAAAGGGGAATCACTTGGATCCAGGTGGCAGAGTGGGGATCCCCACCACTCTCCTTCCATCACTTCAGAGGCACCAGCTGAAGCTCATGGGTGGAGCATGCACTCCCCAGGAACAGTCACCCCCCTAGCAGAGCACAGCAGGAAGAGCAGCATGTCTGTGGTACAGAGAAGCAACTTCAGGGAAATGGCAGGACAGCCAGAGTCCAAAGTCATTAAAAAAAAAAAAAAAAAAAAAAAAAAAAAAAAAAAAAAAGAACTTGCTGTGTGAGACATGCATTCTTCCCCTCTTGCCAAATACATTGTGTTTCAGAGCTCAAATACTGTTTTCTTCACACATAGGTAAGACAGGCTGGCTTTCACACTTAAATACTTCAGTCAAAGCCTTCCAACTCTTCTTCAGACTTACTAGCCTCTATCTTTGTAGTTACTTATCATATGTAAACATCTCAAATGAGTAGTCATTTTGATCTCTCCTTTGTTTCGTATTTTGAAATGTATACGCAAATGCTTTGAGCCCTCTTTAAAGACCTCAAAAAAAAAAGCCAGCAATAGAACACGAGCTGATCTCGCTTGCATTTTCTCAGGGTAACTTACTTGACCATAATCACTTGAGTTGTACCAACTCATCTGCTCAGACCTCTTCCAAATACAGTTTTTTTTTTTTTTTTTTTTTTTTTTTTTTTTAATAATCTGTAAACAACTGCATTTCAGTTGCATAAAATGTGCAAACGTTGCTTCAACAACAATTGGGAGTCTTATTAAGGAGGCATAAGCAGCACAATACGAGATCCAATGCTCAGTGCCTTGATCCCACACAGTGTTTTTTACTGCAGATCCAGCTCAAAATAACTTTGTGGGCAATTGCTGCACATTATCTTTTAAAGTCAAGTTACACTTTCTATAAATATGCATGCACATTATGGAGGAAAATGGTTTATATGTTTTGAGGTACTATGGAAATGGAAAGAAGGAACACAGCCAACAAAAGTAAAGGAGGAGGAAAAAAATCACCTTGCTAAGCAATGGATCTGCTCTCCTGTTTACTCTTCAGCATGAAAATAAAGATTTAGTACACTGTATGAATTTAGTTAAAACGCATCAAGACAATTTCTAGTCTAATGATTAAAATTTATGTGATTAATCTAATTCACAAGAGTGCATTAAGTAATTCAGCAAAATATTGAAGCAACAAAGATGACTGGGAAGTTGTAAGAGTAACAAATGTAACACACCAGTGCACTGATAAAAAGTGATAGGTTATCTAGATGGATAATACACTCAAAACAAATCTTTCTTGGAAAGTCAAACAGAAACTCATAGCAAACACTATTTATCAGAATGACTCTGAAGCACACACACAAAATTAATATGGTTGCTAAGCATTAACATTGTTAATAAGGCTCAAAGACACATCTCAAGCTCTATACAGAGGATGAAGTTGGTCACACAGTCCAGACAATGAAGAAATACTGAAAAAACAGCCCTTCTTTTCCCTATTAGTAAATCTCTCTTAGAATAGTTTCTTGTAAGCAACCAATGATTTAGTATTTTTAATAAAGAATTTTTCATTTCATAAAGAATTCAGCTGTGTTTTCTTTGTTCTTTTTTTTTTTTGAACATCTTAATCTAGTTTTCCCTAAGTAGGCTTTCAATGCCTTTTTAGCGTAGTGTGCACACTGCATCTTATTCTGATACCTGGATAAGGCAGTATATAATACAAGATGTGAAAGATTAGTAAAAGTGAATATAATAAAGAAGCCAATAGCCCTATTTTCAAGTCATTGCCCTAATTTAAATAAAATTTTGTGAGAAAATCTTAAAAAATGAAAAAGATCTGTACCTATCTAATAACTACTACTCTATGATCTGGAAGTGTTAAAACAGAGAAATGAATAATCAGCTGAAATGGGCCTTAACTCAACCTAAGCACAGTGTTCATTCTTTTCTGTACATTTAATGTTAGTCCAGGACCTATGAGGTAACCACACTCTCTGCACCCTACATGTACATGGGGCACTCCAGACACCCTGGAGCAACCATCTACATTTTCTGCCCCCTAACAGCTCCCACCTAGGAGCAAGAATCCAGTGCATGTGTTCTAGCTCTTTGCCAAAGGCAGGGCTGGTTTGCAGCTTTTACATTCAGCTGTATTTGCTGCACCCACAGTAGGGAGTACCTTCGGTTATGAAGACCTATTCCATGGGTACAAAATCCACACACACAAAAAAAAGGATACAACTGGGCTTCACTTTCATTACAAAGGCTACATCTTACTGTTTACTTACTCTGCTTATCATTATGACTTTTAATTATTACTGTAAAGTAGTCCTCCATCCCTACCTCAAATACTTTCCATAATAATACAGACATCTCAAATTTACATGTTTTAAGCGGGACTTCAAATCCACACCTTTAAGAGACATTCAGAGAGCACAATATACACAACTGCCAGCACTCTGCACACACAGAGAAGGCTAAGTTTTCTTCATTTTCTTCAGCTGCCTCAGTAGCAGAGGTGAGCTAACTTTCTGGTGGGGAGGAGGAGGCGTGATACCTGTTATGAGACAGCTGTTTACACAGGAAGGAACAGACATGCCCTAGAGCATGCTAGGCACTCCTTTGAGACTGAAATAGAAGGAGCAATCTTCAAAGCTAAATTTCTTTGAGTTTAACTAATACGTTAATCAATCCATCAGAAGGGAAAGTAAGTTGCATCTCTGATATAGCAGGGCGTGCTAGCAAAGCAAGAGGAGAAAGCTCAATCTTTTAAAACAAAGAAGCAACTCATCACCTGACAAACTTGGAGGTATTAGTGAGGAGGGGATACAGGAGAAATTACAAGAGAGGTTTAAAAAATTATAATATGCCTAAGACAAGCATCTCTGAAAATTATCATTTTTCTTTTTTAATTGTAATGGATTTTAATATTGAAGCTTATCTTTTGAAGGTGTTTTGTAGATATCCCTTGAGGGTCAGAACTGATCCATCAGAAATAGAGGGGTTACTTCATAAGAAATATTCACCCAGGAGCCACTGGCATGACTCTCCTTCATTGATCATCTGCAAGTCCCCGGGGGGTTTCCTGACTCGCTTTCTGCGAGGCCAAGTGGTTACGCAGGTTACTTCCTTTGGGGACTGTGCAGATAGACCAGCAAGAAGACACACAGTTTTGACGTTATGGTAACTTCAGGACTCCCAGTATAGGTGACGTGCACTCATTTGGAAGACCTAAAGCATACATTATGCATTCTCAAAGTATCAATAATTATGTTTTGAAAAGGTGGCTTTTAAATTACAAATCAACTATTTCATTCTTTTTCCCTAGGTGCCCAGGGCAGAGATTACCTACATAATGTCTAAAGGACTTTAAAGTCAGCCAAATGCTTTATACTTCATCCAAGACAACAAGGAAAATACTTAAGCAGAAACACGTCCCATCACTGCTGGAGAATGCTCTACTTCCATTTCCAGAGAGTTAAAAATAGAGCTGAATCCACACATGAGCTTTAGAATCACTCCCCTACAATCTCCTTTCAGCAAGCAATTATTAAGATTTTGCGTGCAACACAGATCTGACTGCAGTACTGCACTGGTAACAGCCACTGACTCAGTGATGTCCTACACGCACTTTGCAAACCTGTTTCCTCCTCTTCCCATCTTTTGTGTTCAGAAATGTTAGTACATTCATAATAAAAGACTTGATTTCTGTTCATCTTTCAAAAGTTTCAGGCTGATTATAGGAGTTGTCTTAAGTACTAAAAATAAGTCTGCAGCTACTCTCTACATTCAGAATCTAAGCAATTATATTTATTTTTCCTTACCTTCTTATATAAGCAGAAAAGAGATTCCATTTCTGTAATCTGACTAGCATCCTGGTCTTCTACTTAATTATCTTATCTTAAGCCTTTTATTTTCTTTCTGTCACATAAGTACCCATCTCAGGTGACTTATACCTATGTTTTCTTCATGTGTAGAGCATGTCTGAATTATTATTTGTGACCACAATTTCTCCTGTCAATTAAGAAAAATAACTTATGCCATTTTCTCTAGACTCACAAGCTGTATCCTCTCTATTTGCCATTAAAAAAAATGTAACTTACGGTCACTGTAGGAGCATTGCTGGCTACAATTGTATTTGGCAAAGAACAAATTAAGCCTGATTGGTCTCTCTAAACATTGTTTTTCTTTTTTCATTAAACATCAGAACTGCCCTATGAGGTCTGATCCCATATTCCTGAATTCAGAGATTGTTATATCACTCACTTTAGTAGAGGTCTGTATGTTTATCACTAAAAAGTCTCTGGATTACCAGTGAACAACAAATTAAAGTTCAGAATTCTTATGTCATTTACACACCTAAAATGGAGTGAATTGATTTTTCAGAAGTGGTTAGCACCCACAGGAAACAGTTCTGAACATTTATCTAGCTTTCCTTAGGTCCTGAAATTCCACCTGAACTCTCCTGACGTTTGGCAATGCAATCTTCTTATTTACACTTTAGTTGGCTTTACATTTTTTCTATACCTCATTACTCTCATGCTTTATCACAGTAGTAATTCTTGAGAATCTTGTTCATCCCAAAGTATAATAGAAATCAGTTACTTTCCCTACAAACAGGTATTCTCATGCCAGATGCTACCAAATGTATTTCTTCAGGAACGAAGACTACTTCTCCCCCTCTCCCCCAAAGAAGAGACTGGATGCTGTTAGTTGGTAAAAGTTGTTACCATACACTGAACACCTGACCTGGTATGTGTACTGCACATAACAAAACAAAACAAAACAAAAACAAACAAACAAAAAACAACAACAACAACAACAAAAAAAAAAAAAACAATTTGTTAAAATGAGATTTTAAACTCAAAATCTATTTTTGAAGATTTGATGCTTAAGGTTTTCTGAAAAGCCCTGTAGTACCAGCAAAAAAGCTGCTGGAGGTACCTGTTGAATCATCACACAGATTTTTAGTAGTAACAGTAGTAAAACCAAAAACTTACCTGCTATCTAACTGCAATCTGCTAAATGAATGACAGTGAAGTGCCAATCCATACTCATTGCTCAGTATTAAAATGTTTTGACTTTTGTTTACCAGCAAAGGTCAAGACAAACTTCAGGCTTAAAAATTTCCGGCTGAATAGATTTTAAGGCTGAACTCTTGCATGAAGTGGAACGTTTTATCCAAAGGGCTCTGCCTGCAGTATTACATAACGCAAAGATGGACTTCCCACTCTCCAGCAGACTTTTGGCTTGCATATTCCTAAATGCACACAAGATTGCAGACAACTTTTTTCTGACCTGCATCAGTTTAATACCAAGTAAATGAAACGCTCTGGTTCTTTTACCAAGAAGAAAGCATTTTCAAGTGAACAGAACAAGTATTTCACCAAAAGCACTGTGACACACTTACTAAATCAGAATCTATTCAAGCTTCCCAGTTTTATGATTAAAAACCTCTAAAATGCCTAGAGCAATTTTTTTTTTTTTTTTAAGGAAACTATCTTGGGCATAAAACTCTTGCAAAACATGATGGTTCCACTATCCAAGACAGGAAAAAGGAGAAATATATGCAAATAAAACCCTAGTCTCAAGCTCATCAAGTCAAAAGCAAAATGAGTTGTATCAGGTAGCACCTGTTCAGAATATTTGTTTTTAAATGTTGCATGAATTAGTAAAGGTTTAATTTAAACTAGTGTGTCATCTGCCAGAAGGAAGCTGATAAAACTTCAAATGCTAACAGGGGAAAACATGTAAATTTTTTTTTATGGATGGCAATTTTTTTATAGCAAAGTTAAATGTCTCTTAATGACAAATGAAATGATAAGAACTTAGGAGTAATATTTCATCTTCTTGTCTAGTTGGTGTAGGCATCTTTCAACATGTTTGTGTTCTACAAAGATTGTAAAAGGCACTAACAATTGTGATAAAGTTTTTTTCTGGAAAAAAATAACACCTTTAATTTTACTTGAAGTATTTTTTAGCACAGACATCTAATCTATTAAAATTCAAAACAAAAAGCGCTTTAATCATCTCACAAAATACGGAAATATTTTTATTTAAGATTAATATTCATGAAGGAGAAAGTAGCATTTTGAAAGTATTCTTAGGCTGCGGTTGGTTATTTGTCAAAACCAGGCTGAAAAGCATGGAGATGAATGATAACACGTTCATTTTACATATTCAGCTGTGATTTTTAAGGACAAAAATATTAATGTTGAAACCATCTCTGTTTAATTAACTCCTCCTTCTGCTGCTCCCCCACCTGATAATTCCCCTTTCTTATCCCACTGCTATGTGTAATACATATACCTAAAATAAACCCTTGGATCTGAACTCCAGACAGACATGGGCCAGAATTTGCAGCTTGCAACTTTTCCTAAAGATCAGCCAATTCCAT
Organism: Aythya fuligula; assembly: GCF_009819795.1. Lineage (NCBI taxonomy): Eukaryota > Metazoa > Chordata > Aves > Anseriformes > Anatidae > Aythya > Aythya fuligula. The sequence goes on along the minus strand of NC_045574.1, from coordinate 1,187,963 downwards.
ACACCTCAAAAGAAAAGAGTTCCCATTTGTGATTTGAACAGCTAATGTTAACGTTGTTTTTGAGCAGGTTTCCCCCCACCTGTCAGTACGAGGAACAAGTTTTTGATCAAGAATTCTAGCTTGGAATTGTATTTTTTGGAAGAACCTCATCCTTTGCAGCTTAGTGTAAATTCATCATATTTCCATACATGAACTGTGCATATGGACTGTTTGGATCAAGTCCATGCACAATGTCCTGGATGAATCCAGACACTTCAAACTGAACTTCTGCAGACAGAAACACCAGGAAGGGTATTCCAGAGTTAGTGCTGCAGCACATCAAATTTGAGCAGAAGGTGCTCAAATAATGCATAATGACCAGCCATTTCCCACTGTGTCTGATCTTTTGCAATCCAAATCCAGCCTGCTGTTTGGCTGACACTGTAAAACAGGAAGATGACATCTGCATCACAACACTACATTATCATCTGGCAGCACAGTTCACATCTGAGGTCACTGCATTTAACTGAACTTGACAAGCTTTGGCTGTTTATATATGAAAATATCAAAGTGATAATTCTGTTAGATTTTTAGCTTAACTGGTCTAACATACTTTACATTTTCTAATACATTTTTTTCCTTTTTACCTATTGCCATTCATAAATAAATCTCAAATGGATTTACAAATTAAGTAGGGAATATTATATTAACTGAGAAATTGAGCCATAGAAAGGTAAAATGACTTACTCATGGTCAACTCAAGAGGCCAGCGAGCCACCTCAGTGCAGATACCCTGGGCTGCAAACCATTGTTCTGTTTGCTAGGCTGCACCTTTCCAACTTGAAGCCCATTGACCTCTGGGCCTCCTCAAACAAGAGCCAATCTATTGTCAGAAGACAAATTCACTATACAACATCCACACCTGCAACAAAGTGCTAACAGATCTTCAAGTAGAAAAAAAGATTTAATCTCCCCTCTACTAAGATTAAATCTTTAAGCTACACAATATATAATGACCTGCTTTGCTTACGATAGCTTCTATACGTGCATCACAAGCTATCAGCCCACCCTGTGCTAACTGCTCTCCTTGATACTCCCACACACGGCAGAACTTCCCCACTAGTGTTGCCAGCTGAGGTCCCAACTGTGCTGCGCGAATTATTACCCGTTGAGATTACCAGAGCAGTAACACAGGGCCACAGGCGATGCACACTCAAAGAAGGTTATTGAGGAACAGCAGATGAGAAATGCCCTATGTTCTAGAGAAGCTTGTGGGGCAAACCAGGTGTATATGCACGGGTGTGCACGTGCACCCAAGTGGGACCAGGGGAACGCTCCAGCAGTCCCTGCAGTGGGCACAAGGCATGTGTGTTTCCAGGGGCGTGGGAAGAGGTGGATGGAGAGGGTGTGGTGAGGGGGAATGGTGGGGTCCAGCGTTGAAGACAATAATAAACTTCCCTTGCAACATACAGACTCACATACCAACTGATGTTAAAATGAAAATAGCGAATTTCCTTAACACAGCCTTAGTGAGGTAGTTTGTTTTCCCTAAGTGGCATTCCGGGTTCTCTCACGACTCAGACAGATACATTTACATTGATGACAAGTGCTCAGTTCCTCAAAAAAAAAAAAAAAAAAAAAAAAAAAAAAGTAAATCATCAGAATATGAAGTTTAAAATAAAGAAGTAAATAACTGGCATCTGATACAATCACATAACTTCAGGTTGTTAGAATTTATTCAAGCTCTGTCCAGTTTGTGAGGAAAAGAAAAAAGTTAAGTAGGAAAATACCAATGTATTTACCATGGGAAGTCATGATTGAGGACCTTACTACAATAATCAATAGGCAGTCTGTTTACTTTGATCCCCTTCTGATCATAAGCACCAAACCCAAGAACAAAAAGATGAAAAAATTTGCAGCTGAGTGTTCAATATCCAGAAGAAAATATCATGTTCCAACCATGTCCCTTTTGGCAGTCCTTAAATGACGTCTCTGCTCAGAGATCTTGAGACTAAAATGTTTATTAAAACTAAAATAATGCAGATTTGTCTGTAGCAGAGTTGATAACATGCAATGGTGATAACTCACAAAATTTGCATGGCTCTATCGAGTTTGCACCTACCAACAAACTGCCTCGAGGATGTTCTGACACTAATGTGTCATACGCACGCTCCTCACATCCTTGAGAAGCTCCACTGCTAACAGAAGCTGAAGTTAGAAATCACTGCTCATCAGTTTTTGCCTCGTGATCAACTTTGAATATCAGATAAACCTCAAGGGCTTGTTTTGACTTTTTAAAACACTTTTCCCTCAGAATAGAACCTTTTTCTTCAAGCAGCGCCTTTTTTGCCCTTTTTCTCCTTAAAAAAATCTCTGCAAGTTCTAATTTTCCACATATATTTACAGTTGTGAGCACGTGCCTGGCAAATCAGGAAGTAAAAATCTCAAGCTGAACGATAAAAAACTCTTCGCTGCTGGCAGCATTATCTCTAAATACATACATATACATATATACACACAGACACATATATACATATATTTATATATTCTATTTTAGGATAGCCTGAGTGGATCAAACACACACACAACAAAAAAAGGGCTGACTTTAAGCCATTCTGCCAGTTCAGACACGTTCAAAAATGTTGTAGAGGTAATTTTATCCAGAGAGACTTTGTGCCAGATCAGGTATCACTTCTCCTCCCATATTTTAACAAAATAAATCACATGGTTGGCTTAATTTGGAAAAAACAAAACAAAACAAAAAAACAACAACCACACCCACAACCAAATAAACTAAAAAATAGATCTAGTTTTTACTTCCAGATGATCCAGTACTGCACAGGTCTAATCTTAATGATCGCAAATGCAATCTTATGCATGAAAATGTTATTCTCCTTGCTTTAATACAGTTAGAGTGGGAGTGATAGCATTTGCCTATCAGACCTAAGTGCAAGGCAGAAGATGAGACTGAAACACACTCGACTTAGCAGGCTGTGTTACAAAGCGTGGGCTTCCCAGATCTCTTTGCCACAGCAATCCAACAGCAAGCCTTCTCAAGGTTATGGCAGATAGTTCTCTTCCTTCAGTTTGCCATGTGCTCATTTCCTTAGCCTCACTGCTAAATTTAAAAGAATTAATTCAGGGAAAAAGAGCATTAGGCCTGCCTCAGTGGCTACAGAGATGAACCCAGGTAAGTTAGAAGTCTAAGTTCCTCAGTAGCTTGACCTGTTTAATGGAAAGAAACAAATACTGTGGCAAATGGTATAGCACGGATATGGATACTATTAACTCTATTTGCATCTGTAAGTCTTATAAAATCTAGCTGATTTTGATTTTACTTGATACACACCAGTCCCTGATTGTCCCCTTTCCACAGCAGCTCAGTGAGCATAAATGATCTGTTTATCTGGGTGCTTTTCCCACACACCACTTTTACTGCAATAGAGTATATCAAATAAACGGTCCAACTACAGTGGTCTGAGGCAGCGTACATGAAATTGCAGTTTATGTTTAGCAGCACTATTACACCAGATTAGAATAACTGGTGTCCAGAATTTTTACAACTCAGTGTATTGCATTTAGAAGTGGCCCTATAGGTTGTTCTACATCAGTGCTTATATGATGATGAATCCTTCTGGAATTTAAGCATTGAAATACTTTGTCCCCTTCCTAACATATTAGCTTAAAGGTTAAGTATTATGCTAATAACGGCTATTTCTAGGGGGCATATTAACTGCATGAGATTGATGTTGGTAGGTACAACGAAGCCATAGCACGCTGTTTGCTGTAACAGAGCACAAGTTCTCTTGCTGACCTACAGCTATAAAAACAAATACGGACTTGAACAGCTTTGCAGCAGCTACTACTAAGTTAAAAAGACTGAACTGTAATGAACTACAAATTAACTACAGCACTGTAAACTCAAGTACAATTAAAATGTGCATAGTTTGAAGTTTTCACATACTTTTATACATACTGTTACTCAGACAACACTGCAATTTAACGTTAAATGTGCATCAGAAGCTACCTGACAGGCAGCAGTCAGCCTCCTGCCATCTTGATCTCAACAAATGTTTTGTTTTGTTTTTTAAGAGTTTGGACAACACTCCTGGGCATTTAGCAGCTATTAAGTTTTAATAACTCTGTAAATCAACAGTGATGCATCCTCAAACACTTGTAAGAGCTCTGCAGCATCTTTCGTATCTACAGCTTTATTAATGCTTCTTTTTACCTCCTGTGACTTAGTAATGCACATGGGAACAGCCTTAGCATGACTAATAACAAAGGTCAAGTAGATTACTAAGTAACTAATTCCAGGGAACTGATGAAGTCAGAGTGGGTGCCTTCCTGAGCATTTTCAAGCAGGAAGTATTTATTCATTATCTTTTTAAATTATTGTATATGCATATGACCACAAAAGGCACCTTGTTCTCCCAGTATCCCTTGAATTAATTTAGAATACAGTCAAAAGAAACAGAAATCAAACAGAAAATCTGCAAAACATAACACTAACTGAGTCACTTTCAGGGCTGATTGCCACACTTCCAACCTTGGCGTACCTACTTTCCCCATGATTCGGGAACTCTTTGGGATGCAATCTGACTATCTGGTACTGAAGCCATTCCTTCATTTATTCTATAGACAGTGGGGAAACAGCGTGTTCTGACACTGAAGGCAGGCAATTGTAACACAAAAAAAACAGAGCCAAAGAAAAGAAAACTCCTCTTTAGAGGAATATAACTACACCGAGATAAGCGAATATTCCTAGAAAGAAGAGATAACTAACTACAGGTAAGTAGGCAGAGGAAATGGTATCCTGAGTTTCCTCTTTACAGTTAGCCATCTTCCTGAATTGAAGGAACTGAAGGAAAAATCATTATGTATAACTAAAGGTTTTCTGTGCAAGGCTGGGAAAACAGACTATCAAAAATACACTTGGTATCTTTAGGCTGCATAAAATGCATGTAAGAGAAAATAAATGGAATACTAAAATATCATCTTGGTTTACATTTCCCTGTGTTTCTGCCAGTATTTCTTCAGGCAATTCACACATGGCAGAAAACAAAAACTTCTCCACCTACCTAACATGATGCTGTTGATGTAGCAGTATTACATACCAGCATCTAAGGAAAGATTTACCAAGCTCTTCTGTCTGCAAAGTTTTTAAAGAAGCACTATTTATAATATAGAAGCTCATAAATAAGATTCAGTATCTTCATCAATAGCTTCTGTGGCAAACAGGAAAAAATAATGAGGCAAAACTTTTGAGTACCAAAGTTTGGAAGCTCTAGTCCCCAACAAAGCAGTTTAAACATTTAAGCTGATGTGCAGTAGAGGCTAACCCGAGGCTTTCAAGTTTGACAATTTCAAACTCGTTCTCAGAAATTAGAGTTCTGCCCATTTGCTAATTAGCTACTTATCAACTCTGGTGTTCTTGTGACTGAGCACTCTTACTTTGTTTTTATCGGTGCAAATCAGTGTAAAAAGGTTCAAAAGCAGAGCCTGACTCATTTGAAGGCAGCAGTATGTGACAGCTACTTCGAGTAGTTAAGTACTCAGCAGGGTACAAAGCATCACATGTAATGCTGCTCATCTCATTCCACACCTGTAGCAATACAACCGATCACACACATGCAGAGTACCAGGGAATGAGGTTCAAAAATTCCTGACTCCTTTTGCTTTTCTACAGAGCTCACACTGTGTAATCACATTCTTCCAGTCAGACCCTAATTCAAATTGCAGCAATCTAGGAAATATTAGCTGAGTTTCTCAGTAGTTTTTCTTCTATCATCTAATATGAAGAATTTGATGCCATCCCAAGTACCTTTACCCTTGACAGAAATAACTTCCTTTACAATTGTGCATGAATATAACACATTTTTAAAATCACCTGATTCCTAGAATACAAGATTTCCTCCTTATTCGCATAACACTTAAAAACTAAGCAAATTTAAAGCCTTTGATACTGCCTGCACTATGGCTTTAAAAAAAAAAAAAAGGCCCAACCACTTAATTTCCAAACACTAAGGACCACTGTTAGAAAACAGTGTATTTTTAATATACAATATATTTCAAGCAATAAAGCTATAATTACCATTTTCATTTGAGCTTTGCAGAGTTTAGCACACTAAGTTTGATTGCAGACAGGAATCTGCTTGCCTAAACATCTGTCAGCTGTAAAAAAGGAAGCCACCCTAACATTCAGGGCAGTAGCATATGTGCATCATTTTCCTTAGCATGACTTTAGGAAGACCAAGTACTGGTCATTGACATTTTTAACAATGACAACTTTGAAGCTCTCTGTTTACACATTTTCCATTTCTACACTAAATGCAGTAAGGTTTAGCCATGCAGACTCCTAAGGCTAAGCTAACTGAAGAGTGTGACCAACCAGATAGGATTGTACTATAATTTTAAATGGTAGGAAAACCAGCCAGGTTAGATTTGGTAAGCAGCGTGCTGCTGCATCCGTTCATTGATTATTCTCATCTGGGTGAGCCATCATGCATACCAAGCTTGCTGCAGTAACACTAGGAAGCACATTTGTGATAGATCTGAAGTAGTTCTCCCTGTTTTGGTTATTACTGCTGTTCATTTAGATCATGACATAGAACACTATTTTTGGAGTCCAAGGTTGCTTCCTTAGGTAGGTCAGAGCTAACATATCTGCAGGTTGCAAACACAGTCTACTTCAGAAGCAACTTAATGCTGGTATACACGAGTGTGTGCATCCAAACTGATGCAAAAACAGGCCATTAAAAAGAATAAAAAGAAAAAAGTGAATCATAGCTTGCCCCGCAAACCTTTCCAGGAACCAATGTCAGCACATGCTGCAATGTCAGAGGGAAAAATATGGCATCTGCAAGACTGTCTTGAGATTTCAAAGGAAATATGCCCTGATGACCTCAATAAACAAGCCAAAGTTTATATGCAAGACATTCTGTAGAACTCGCGTGGAAAATTCCAGCACTGTCAAAATGAACCCCTTAGCAAAATTATTCATTTATAAAACAAAAAAAGAACAAGAGGGACAAATCACAAAACACCTAGGCTTATGCACTTAAGAAACAGGTATTAAAAAATTACAGGGTCTCATTTTCTTTATCAGTTTATAAAGGCAATATTTTTATTTCACAGAAGCTTGGAGTAAATGCCAACATTTCTTTAAAGAAATAAGCCTGATACTGCATATTTATCAGGCACTCAGGGGATCTGTATGGTAAAAACATGCCAGTTATTTTACAGAGAATATACTAATTTGTTTATACTCCTATAAAGCACCTTACTGTGAGCAGGTACAACATTGTATATATACTGGCCTTATGAGGCAACTGCAAAGCCCTGCATGATTGACTGCTATGACTTACAGAGAAAATTCACTTTATACATTGGCTGCGCTCCCTTATTTTCTCAGTACAGCTGTAATAAGGAGTCTTGTTATCTTAAAAGAAAGAAAAAAATATCAGAAGCCTTGTTAGGGGGCTGTTTTATGTAGAAAGCCACATAGACAGCAGATAATTCAACCTATATTGTTTGTCCTCCAGCCTCACATTTATTGTTTATTATCAAATGAAATGAGAGCACAGCCTGCATTTTTTTTTCCCCCTGCATTTCTGCAATACTTGGCATTTTGAAGCTTTGATTAAAACATATCCTCTTTTGGCTATTGAGATACATAAATTCATCATCTAGAAAACAAAATACTACAAAAACTCTAACTGCGGCAAGGTGCAATTCACCTGCAAACCAAGAAACCCATTTCAAATGCCCTTTGAAATGAATTTGTTAGAGAGGAGTCTCCGATATGCCAGGCTTGCATTTTTTGCACATAACTGTCACATCCAACAGCATTTGCTGCTTCTGCCCAAACTGAATCCACTCCTTCATTCCTCCCTCATCAACACACACTTTTGTCTGTGAAGCATCAGACTGTTTTCATGATTTATTTATTTCAAGTCATTTGGTAGTAGCTGGAAAGTCAATAGGTGCATGTTAAAGTGATTTTTCTTAATTATTTAAAGCCTCAGAAGATTAAAAAACTCTTAATGTGAACTGACTATTCACTAAATAATGCTCAAAGAATAAGAAACCCTATAGCCTTTTTAAAAATAAATAAAGGACTTGACAAGCTAACTTCAAGAATAACCATCAGAATAACTAACACTCCTATGAACACACTGCCCCTCCTGATACAGGTTCATACGGTTGCATATCGAGTAAAATCCATTGATAACAGTGAACTGACATTGACAGATAAGCACCAATGAAGATGTATAGTGACCATCTTTTAGCCTTTGGTGTTGAAATAATGTCCAGCGTGTGATTAATGGATGCTGCATTTGTGAAAAGGTGCTGTCATCATTAAGGATTTCTGAAGCAAGGTCTGTTCCAACATGTTGTTAACACAGCTGAGGTCAGCACAGAAAGATGTCAACTAAACACTAGAAACTCCTGAAACAGCTTGTGAGAGAGAAAACTGGTGAAGATGCACTTGACGTTCAGTAACAAAAGGCAGCTAGCTTGGTACTATAACTTTTCTCTTTGTTTTGAAAGTGTGCACAAATCAGTAAAAAATATAATCAACTGAAATGAAGCTGACTTGTGAGGAGTACACATAGAAAATCTTCTGGTAAAATGAAACTATCATTAAATACATTACCTTTTAGGAGACCAGAACAGCACAAATTGATCAAATGCTCATTCTGCTCTACAGAGAAATACATTAATATGTATTAGCTTCCTTCATCAATCAGAAGTTCCAGAAATTGTATTCCTCTTGTGCAGATCAACAATGTTTTCTCTGCTAGCAGCCTTTCATGTGTATAGCAATACATTTCATACAAAACAAACGTTTGAAGATGTTTGAACTGTTTAGAACAATGCCAGAACTGATCCAGTAGCAACTTCCCGGCACAGAAATTTTAACTTACTTTCCAAATCATCACACATTTTTTCCAGGAATGCCAGTGAGAGACCTTGAAGAAAACTTGTTTTGTATTTCACAAGCAATTTCTAGGATGTCCTGTATGCCAACTGCTGAGTGATTTGAGTATCTTCCTTGCAGCAGTTTTGAGACTATGAGTCGTTTGGAAGTAAGATGAACAGGATATGATTGGTGTGGTTACCACATTGTTTGAGATTTCGTGAAGATTGTCCTTCCAAATAAGCAGGAAGTGCTCCAAAGAGATACAGAAACCATTTCCTGGTACGCACGGAAAGAACTTGCCTTGAGGAGAGAGCAAGTCGCTGTGAAGCAACTTCTGTTTTCAGACAGATGATATAATACGCTTTATAATATGCAGAAAAAGAAATTCAACTTCTACTTTAATAGGTTAAGATAATTACAACACTTGATATAGTTTATCTATGATTAAGCAAGTTGACTTATTAACACCCGAGATGTAATCATGCATTTGCCCAAGAAACACAAGGAAAACCTCTGCCCAGGTATCTAAGATGCTTAATTGTAAATCTGCAATTATTTATGATAAAGTTAACAGAACTCAATTGTTGTTGCTACTGTTTACCATAGCTGTTGATATTGACTGACCTCTTGTAAAATGGTAGCTTCATCACAATGCTCCTCAGCGTGAGCAGAAATAAACAACACACAAAGCTGTCTTCAATAGCAAGGGCTGAGCTCTGCCTGCATTTTTAGCTAGTATTTCCCTGAAATTCCTGGTGTCCTTCTGAAGTCAGATACACAAGTAGTAGAGGAAGGAGCCTCAGGATAAAGGTGAAAAGAGTCTGTCTCCCTTGCAGTGCATCATACTGGGTAACAGACACACCCTCCCACAATGCAGAGCTGCTGGCAGAGGAGAGCATGCTGCCCTTTGCGGAGTCACAGGCTCTGTTCAGCTCCCTGCACCTCACAGTCAGGATCAGAGGCTTAAACACAACCTGTGGTGCTAAGAACACAAATATAAACACCACAGAGTAGGAATCAGTTTAAAAGACTGAAGTCCTCTATCCTCTTCTCTTTCTGTTTTAACTCTGTAAATCAGCAATTGTTATTCTGAGTCTGTATGGGAAAGGGCAATTCATATAGAGTCACTGTGCAACTTCAGAAAGAAAAAACACTACACATTTTCCCATCTTCTCAAACTTGGAAAGGAAAATATCATGAATTGTATTTTGTAGCAGCTTTTTTTTAAACTGTAAATGTTCATTTAGTTACTGCAAGATCCTCAGTGGAAGCTTGAATAGGAATCTTCTCTTTTATAATGCTTGAGGGAGAAGCTTCTACACGTTAAGGACTCCCTTGCCTTAACTGAGAGCCTTTCTAAGGAGAACCGGACAGGGGCGTTCCCTCCTCGTGACAGCAGGCAGGATCCTCCCTGGTTATTTCAGGCAGGAAGCAGTATGCTATTCACCAGAGCCTCAATAAGTGACAGTTACTTTAAGCCATGAGAAATGTTTTCCTATTGATATGTCTAATCCCCTGATGATTCAGCTGCATAGGGAAAGAAGAGCTCAGAAGCCTTTCATTTGGTCACAGACTGCCTGGAGCTCTCTACACTTTAAATAGACAGCGAGCCCATTGAGAAGGAAGACAGACGTGTTCCTTTTGCCTGGTCAGACTTGAAGCCAGACTTAGAAAGTGAGGGGCTGAGGAGTGCAAGTCAGCCTGCTGTCATATATCACAACGCTGAGTTTTACAAGTAGCCCAAGCATTTGTCAACAGCAAGATCAGTGGCAGAGCCTAACCCAGACCACTGAAGGAACTGGTGTGGGGAGAAAAACCATAAAAATTTTCCTCGAGATAGGAGGATATAGGGTCTGTTGTCCAATTTTGATGTCATCTGCTTGGCAGCACTGGTCTGTCTTTGCAAGGCCCGCAGTCACAAGACTCATCTGTGCTTTAGGTAAACCTTTCTTTTGTGAGAATCCCCACCGCCAAGCTAAGCCTCACACAGCAGAGATGCAGCTCTCGGGGAACTTGAATTGCACATCTGTCCAACTAGAAGTCCATACCTTAACAGCGTGCTTGAGCAGCAGCTGGCAGCAAGGAAAGCCTACCCTCTGATGGACCCCAAAAAGGGTGCACAGCCCTCTCTGACAGCCCTGTGCTCAACCATCTTCCCTGCTGCTGCAGCGAGGTGTGGAGCTGACCTACCAAAAGGAATGGGGAGCAAAAACCTTGTTTCAGTCACCCACCATGCACAAAAAAAAAAAAAAAAAAAAAAGAGAGAAGAAAGAATTAGGCACAGAATGCAAGCCAACAAGAACCACCATGTAAAACATAATGCAGTGCTGTTTCCATTCCAACAGCCCTAGGACTTTAATGATGCAGCCTGATTGATCAGATAAAACATAAATGAACTGCCCAGAACACAGGTAACACCCCACTCTGCAGGATTAGGAAGCAGAGCAGTCACAGCCTTTGTCTGTGATGCCTTCCTTCTCTTTACTGGCAGAATACCATTTCTGACAGCGCTTTTACAAGCTCTTCAAGAAAGCTTCTTTTTATTTCTTGCACTGTAGCTCAGACAAGATTATTAAAGAAAAAGGGGTGGATTAACTACTTGACAGTAATTGGGAAACACCTCGGGATACAAGTTCTGTTCTTCCAAGAAAAAGGGTTAAAATTAAAATAGCTGCCTTTAATGGGACTGAAAGATCAATACCAGACCCCACAGCAAATTAATAGTATGTGTAATAAATGAAAAGAGGTTGCTGCCAGACTGCTGGGAAGTGTCACTGGGAGAGGGATCTGGGGATCCAAAATGACTGCAGGCCATGCTGTATCAGCTTCCTCACCTCACCGCAAAAGAGAATTAAATATCAGAACCACTAGACAAAAATCAAATGTACAGCACCTCTCAAGTTCCACTGAGAAGATGTGAATCCTCCAGAAGAGACCTGTACACGGTAAGTGGATTCCACACAGGTCCTTGGGGCTGAGAAGAGTACAAAAGGATAATAGATCAGAGTAGAAATTTCCCCAAAGAGCCAACAGAACGTGGGAAACACAAGGAGTGAAGAGATCTCAGAGGATTTTTTATAGAGAAGCTGCAAAGGGCGCACACAAGAGACACAACGGTGCCCCTGAGCCCCAGAGCAGTGATGCAGCCAATTAAAGAACACCAGAAGAATGTGAGTATCTGGAATGTAAAGGTGTGAGAGGTCAGTAATGAGAACTAGGAAAACTATGAGCTCCTGAATTCAAAATAGTTTAAAGTTACTCAAAATTTCTCATGCTAAATGGCAGAGCAAGTCCTTACACAGAGTTTAAATTTATTCAAAAAAACAAAACAAAGAAACACAAACAAACACAAAAGCATCATCACTGCACTATTTTTCCCACCAAATGAAGAACGTTTGAAAGTCTTCAGTTTTGCCAGCAGAGATTTCTTCTCAGAAAGAGCTGGTTGCAGCACCAGATGTGTGCAGAAGCTGTTCAGAGTCCTCAGGGACTTCTTGCTATTACGTCTGCCCCAGGAGAAGAATTCTGTGCTTTCTGAGCTTGTTCACACCCACACACTTTTTGCAATGCAGACTCACTTCAATAGGCAGGGATGGCTTCAAGATACCTTAGACATTTAAATTTGTGGCCTGGCAAAGAGTAAACACTTGAAATAAAGAACTTCAACCAAAATCCGCAGCACTGTTTCCTGCAGGACTTGGTCTTTCTGGGAAGGCTTTCTTCTCCAGTACGTGCTACTTCTAACCCCAAGAGGCTACAGCTCCAAGCAGTCCTTGAGCCTTGTCTGATCACTGACACCCACTCCACTTTGTTACATTTTCCTGCTTCCTGGTGAGTAAGACAAGGAAAACTGTTCTGCTTCTTGGTAGTCTTTTTTTTGTGAACAGCCAAGCAAAGAATTAAGTTAGATGCTCAACAACACCTAGTGCTTTTAATCACTAAATTATTCCATTATCTCTTAGCAGCTCTAACTTAACCTTCAGCTTTGCCCTGTACCATTGAAAAGTCTCTGCCTTAGAATCTGTAAGCAATCTTCATTTTTTCCCCCCGTTTTAGGAAGTGTAATTAGTATCTCAGTCCCATCTTATAAAAACAACATTATGTCAGTCCTTTGGTACCTTATAAACATTTGAATACCGGAATCCTTTTAGGTAGATTCACAGTAATTGATATTGGCTGGTTTTTCCTCTCTGCCAAAGTCTTAGCAACCTTAATCAGAAGTTTTTATTAATGGTCCTTTAATTCCTATTTGTATCAGACAGATACAGTGAAAAGCTCCAAATCATTTAGTTTCAAGAAGTAAAGCAGAAGACAGAATTTTGTTACCTGTATAGGATACAAGGCTATTTCTACAATCAGCTTACTGATTGTAGAACCAATCTAACTGAGCAGCTGTGAGGTCTGCAGAACTACAACATCTGAGCTAACTGTGCTGGCAAAAGCTTCAATACCCCTAAACAAGGATAAAAACGTTAAGTTACTGATATTGCACTACTTTGCTCACATATTTATTAGGTTGGAACAAGCAATACTGGTATATTAGCATTTTGATCCACAGAAATGGAAACCTCCTATTTTGTATATATAATGTAGCTACTTAACCAGGAAAAGCCAAGACTCAGGAAGTTCTTTAGCATCTTAACATGCAGTGAAACTCTTGAGAAGATGGATGCTTAAATAGGAGAGCAAGTGTGGGTCTCAGCCAAATTGTTCCAAGTTCAGACAGCCTAAATCCATAAAGCCTTTAAATTATTTTGTGAAATTCAGAATTTGTAGTAGTGCAACCAAGTCAGGAAACAGTTCCAGTTTCACTGTCTGCCAGTACTTGCTAGCAAGAAGAAATGAATCAAAATAATATATATCAGAGTTACATTAAAATGTGCCTGAAGCACCACTGAAAGAATTTTTGATTTTTGCCTTTTTTCTTCCTCCTTATTACATCTTACACCCATGAATTACTCTATTCTCCTGGTAGCCCACATCTCCCACACCACACTATGCTACCCAGAGCATTCAGAAACTTCAAGCAAACGACAGAACTCTACAGAGTTACTGGTATTTCTTTCCACACAGGGTATTTATTTTATAAATTGGGCATTGTATTTTAACAGCTGGATACTTAGAGCTTATCACAAGTGGAAAAAACAAATCAGAGTTATCGCTGTCAAGCGAATGAATTTGGAGTGGAAAAATGCAAAAGCTATGTTTATGTGCACAAATGACTTACTACAGAAATACAGAAAAATATCTCATCTGTAGCTACAAAACATGCTGGCCACCAAAATAGTATTATATGGTATAGATGGATAAAAAACACCTGACTATCTATGAAGTTTATATGCCGATTTCCTTACATAGCATCTGTTCTGATACAACAGAGTAAGCAGACTGCAACAGGCGGGGATGAGGAGGTAAGATTTCTTTCACTGCATTTTAAACTGGCTGCAGCAGATGCCTTTTTTAGTCATTGGAAGATTGATGATTCCATTATTTGTAGTACTCAGCAATAAATCTCTGAGTTTAGGCTAAAGCGAGCACTTTTCCCTACTTTACGTCTTCCATTACACTGCTATTCATCATGTTTAATCATTCATTTACCTCTGACTGCTACTGCACTTGGGGAGGACTGGCACATTATTGATTTTTGACTTTTACCCTTTAGAAGCTGGGTAAAGGGCTTTGTGACTGCTTAATCAAAAGTGACATGACCAGAGCAGGGGAGCTGCAGACCTTGGGAAATAGCAGCTAAACAATGTGCCAAGTTATGATGAAATGAAATTAAGAGTCAACAAAGAAAACAAATTATAATAAACTGAAAATTAAAGTGGATACCCCCAGGAGTCCAGAGAGTACAAAGCACTGCACTGCCTAGTAAAATACATTTCTGGGAAAGAAGAGACTAAGATTAAGCATGAAGATTTACAACCTCAAGTTCCCACAAAAAGAGAAATGTAAAGCCATGCTCTGCTAAAGGAGTGTGAGATAATGAAATTTCAGTGAAGTACGTTCTCAGTTGCTTATAAACCTTTTTCCTCAAATAGAGTGTCTGTCTGTTCAGTACTCCACTAGCAAACACACAATGCAAGTAACACATGGTAAAATATTTTGATAGCTGGCTTATTTTCTGTTTACCAAAAAAATGAAGAGTTAAAGAAGTCAGAGAACTCCATTCACACCTTGAATAAAGCCTGCATTAAAAATAAATTTCTGCTATAATATCTAGCAAATTATGCAATAAACAATAGAAGTTAAGTATTGTTATCAACTCCAAATCAACAGGACGGTAACGCCAACTTCACATTTTAGACAAAGTGGTGAAAAAATACATATGCATAACATGGTGGTTAAAATTATCCAAGGAAAAGTGAGAGAATTCAGTATCTTTTTTTATTGCCCTTGATATTATTATCATTTTTGTCCTAAATTACGTCACCCCAATTCAAACCACTTTTTTTCTTTTTAAAAAAAAAATATATATATTAATTCCCATTTTGCCCACCTGTTATATACTTGGAAGAAAAACAGTAAAACAAATAAAAAATGAAGCAGTGGATTTTTCTAACTAGTTATTTCACACATTTTACCCTTCTCTGCTCTAGATTTTACAAATCATCCCAGCAAAGATGTGAGAAGAAACCTCTGTCTGTTACATTGCGGTTATGGTTAGATAAATAAGCACAGGTCTGTTCACAATAACAGTCCCATAGTACACGGCATGCTGGCCGGCCTCTCCTGCTCACATTAAGGCAATCTGTCCACTTTATTCCTCTTGAAAGATATTATCTATCAGCTACCAATTCCCATGCAAATGTATGCCACCTTTACTGACTTAGCTTTTACAGTGAGATCCCCAGCTGATTACCCCAGCCATGTAAATGCAATCACCCTCACATCTGTAACCTTTACTACCACAGCTAATTCAGAACTGCTGTGAAAAAAGCCATCACAACAAGCGAACCTTTAAGTCAACTTCTTGTTTTGCAGGCCTGGGCTCAAATGAGACACTGAATGGAACTAGAGCAAGCTCCCCAACAAACCTGAGCAAGGGCACTCATGCTCATAGCTCGCCTCTGATCTGCATCATACACGTGATGCCTGGGACAAAAGTTACTGTACACGTTAGTATCCATGCTCTTATCCTGAACAAGTTTCCAAATGACTTCAACTCAAAAGAATGGATTTATATTTAAATATTTTTCATCCTGCAGTAAGCTTTTGAATCTTTTCAGACAAGAACTGGCTCTTAGAGGTATCACTGCCCACATGAAAACGTAACATCAGGATGACCCCCATGACAGGAATAATAAAATTCAAGTATTCTGGAAGTTGTTTTTTGTTTTTTTTTTTTTAAAAGAGACTTTTTAATCAAAAGATCTTTGTTTGGAAGCACAGTACAAATTTATTTTTCCACTAATATTAATTTCTTCCTATTGATTTTGAGCATTAAGGGACCAAATTTCAGAAATGCTGAGCATTCTAACCAAATTTCAGAAATTCCAGTGAATATAATTGAAGCCTTACATGCTGAGCAGTTCTGAAAGGTTGTCTAACGCCTTTTTTTTTTTAAATCAGATGTTCTCCATTATCACATGAGAAAGGAGACTACTATAACTGATGATTTATTGGTACTGCATGGCATATATAAGATGCTACCTTAAAACTAAGCATTATAATAACAGAGAAAATTCACAGAATTTCTAGGTTGGAAGAGACCTCAAGATCATCAAGTCCAACCTCTGACCTAACACTAGCAGTCCCCACTAAACCATTTCCCTAAGCTCTACATCTAAACGTCTTTTAAAGACTTCCAGGGATGGTGACTCCACCACTTCCCTGGGCAGCCTGTTCCAGTGCCTAACAACCCTTTCGGTAAAGAAGTTCTTCCTAACATCCAACCTAAAACTCCCCTGGCGCAACTTAAGCCCATTCCCCCTCGTCCTGTCACCAGGCACGTGGGAGAACAGACCAACCCCCACCTCGCTACAGCCTCCTTTAAGGTACCTGTAGAGAGCAATAAGGTCACCCCTGAGCCTCCTTTTCTCCAGACTGAACAAGCCCAGCTCCCTCAGCCGCTCCTCGTAGGACTTGTTCTCCAGGCCCCTCACCAGCTTCGTCGCCCTTCTCTGCACCCGCTCGAGCACCTCCATGTCCTTCTTGTAGCGAGGGGCCCAAAACTGAACACAGTACTCGAGGTGCGGCCTCACCAGAGCCGAGTACAGGGGGACGATCACCTCCCTAGCCCTGCTGGTCACACTGTTCCTGATACAAGCCAGGATGCTGTTGGCCTTCTTGGCCACCTGAGCACACTGCTGGCTCGTATTCAGCCGACTATCCACCATCACTCCCAGGTCCTTCTCTGCCTGGCAGCTCTCCAACCATTCCTCTCCCAGCCTGTAGCTCTGCTTGGGGTTATTGCGCCCCAGGTGCAGGACCCGGCACTTGGCCTTGTTGAACTTCATGCAGTTGACCTCAGCCCATCGGTGCAGCCTATCCAGATCCTCCTGCAGAGCTTTCCTACCCTCAAGCAGATCGACACACGTGCATAGCTTGGTGTCATCTGCAAACTTACTGAGGGTGCACTCGATGCCCTCATCCAGATCATTGATGAAGATATTAAAGAGGACCGGCCCCAGCACCGAGCCCTGGGGAACACCACTAGTGACTGGCCTCCAACTGGACTTGACTCCATTCACCACGACTCTTTGGGCCCGGCTATCCAGCCAGTTTCTAACCCAACGAAGCGTGTGCCTGTCCAAGCCAAGAGCAGTCAGTTTCTTGAGGAGAATGCTGTGGGAGACGGTGTCAAAAGCCTTGCTGAAGTCAAGGTAGACCACATCCACAGCCTTTCCCTCATCCACCCAGCGCATCACTTTGTCATAGAAGGAGATCAGGTTCGTCAAGCAGGACCTGCCTTTCATAAACGCATGCTGACTGGGCCTGATCGCCTGCTTGCCCTGCAAGTGCCGCGTGATGACTCTCAAGTGTGTTTCTGCCACACAAGGCATCATTACCAGAAGTTAAAAGAACAGAGGTGTGTGGATGGGAGGAAGATGAGAGACAACCGAAAACATCTCAAACAGAAACATCCCCTCCAGAAAGATCCTTGGCTGGAATAAACTGTCACTCTTTCAGTGTGACAGTTTTTATCTATTTTACTTTTCTCAGTTTTGCTTCCGCTCAGTACAACAAAACACAATGAGACTCATTCTTTGCTGGGTCATGCCTGTTTTAAGTGATAGTGACCAAAAGTCATGAATAAAGGTATTATGAAATAGCACAGCTAGTAATACACAGATAAATATCATATATTGGAAGACTGTATACACATTGTGAAAACTGTAAATCACTGCTCCATAAGCTTATTAAAACTGTGAAGCAGTCAGTGAACATACTGACAAAACTTATCTGATTAACAGAACGTACCTCTTTTCCACAGAATTCTTGACAAAATTTCTTCAATAGGTTTGTTGTTTGTTTAAATAAGCAAGCTGCCATGAGGAGGACTTCTAGCATGTGACTCAAGTGGTCGAAAGAGGAAGTGAAAGGTCAAAATTGATTTTTAGTTTATACGGTGGAGATCTTTAGAAAGAACCTGGGGAAATCTGTATTGGGACAGACGCCACAAAATATATTAATAGATGTCCTAGGAATGGATGAAGAAGTCTGAAACTAGATGACAGTTTGTTCACACAAGAATATTCATGGTAGGTTAAATCTAAGACAAAATAGCAAAGGAATTCTGTTATGCTGAATAACTGGCCATAAAAAAATGTAGTTGAAATTCAAAGTCAATAATGCAAAGTAATATACCTGAAGAGGAAACAAGAATAACTATGCATATATTTCAGGAGGATGTAGAGTAGATACCAATTTTCAGAAAGGACTTTCAATTTGGTCAGACAGTATTGTGAGAGAGTTATCTCAATGCTCAGCAATGCTGAACAAGACAACAGAAAATACGAACAGGAAAGGACTGCAGAACAGAACAGAAAGCTTAACTAAGTCACCATATTGATGCATAATTTGTCCACATGCAGAATATCGTATCCAGTTCTGTCCTCCTCCTATCTTGAAACACCATACCACTCAGCAGAGTATAGAGAACAACATCAACAAAAAAAAAAAAAAGATAATGGAAGCTAAGGAGTATTTTCAGTTGAAGGAGATAGTTAATAGATTAGGATTTTGCAAAGATGGAACAGAAGATTACAAATGTAATGGAGTATATGATAGAAATCTATAAAGACATGGTGAGAGCAAACAGGGAATGACTTTTCACCACTTATAAGAACCAGAGGAAATTGAAAGAAATTATCAAGCAATGTGTTTAAAACAAAGTATTTCCCCCCCACATACTGCATTATGACAATGTGCTAAACTGGCAAAATAAATTCTTGAGACTAAAATGCATGGTCTGATAAATCTCCCCTCTTTTTATTAAGCACCTCACCATTTCAGATCTCAGCTCTTTTATACCCAATTGCCTAACAGCCTGAGATTGGGGTTTAAATTACAAAGTATATTTAAAACATACATGTATTTCTATGGCGAAATATTTTACTACCTCTTATTACAGGCAAGAAGTGCAAGTCATTGCATTGCAGCCATAGCCTCAGTCATGTACCCAATACACACATCACTGAACTGTCAATGACCCCTTAAGCTTTGCTCAGCCTGCAGGAAGAAGTTTAGGTCACCTCACGTACCTGCACCCACCCTGATGTGTCCAACTGGTGATTAAAATACTAGATTTTGGAAAAGGCCACTGCAAATTTTCTACTATGACATATTTTGGCCTGTGAAATTGGAACATACAGGGTGTATCTCACACAGCATGACTGCAATCTGGCTCAAAGGCTTCACGGAAAGCAGTTCTGATGTGAAAGGTGGTGCTGCTGCAGGGGAACCGGTGTTCCTTAGCTATGCTAATTGAATGGAGATCATAGATAAACTCTTTATGAAAGTGAAGTTTATCTTTCAAATGTGATAGATGACACAAGAAGCTCAAGAAAAGAAAATCAATAATGATGAATCTTTAAACACAGTACACATAGGCCTGCGAACAGCATGGATTTGTCTGTGTCATGGTTCTGCTCAAGTGGGCAGCCGAGCTCCACCACAGCTGCTCTCTCACTCCCCCTCCTCAAAGAGGAATGGGGAGAAAATATGTGAAAAGGGCTCAAAGGTTGAGATAAGGATGAGAAGATCATGCAGTAATTATTGTAACGGGCAAAACAGACTCAGCATAGGGAGATAGTAAGATTTATTGCTTATTACTAACAAGCGAGAGAAGTGAGAAACAAAGGAAAGAAACCAAAAGCACCTTCTGCCCCCCCATCCACCCTCTTCCACCTCCTCCCCCTGAGCGGCGCAGGGGAATGGGGGTTATGGTCAGTCTACAGCACTTCTTCTCTGCCGCTCCTTCTCGGTCACTCTCGTCCCCTGTGCTGTGGGGTCCCTCCCACAGGATGCAGTCCTTGCTGAACTGATCCGGCATGGGCTTCCCACAGGCAGCAGCTCTTCCAGAACTGCTCCAGATATGGGTCCATACCACGGGGCCCATCCCTCAGGAGCAAACTGCTCCAACCTGGCTCCCCCACGGGCAGCAGCTCCTGCCAGATCACCTGCTCCTGCGTGGGCTCCTCTCCACGGGCTACAGGTCTGGCCTGGAGTCTGCTGCAGCAGGGGTCTTCCACAGGCGGCAGCCTACGTCAGTGCAGGGCCACCTGCTCCACCGTGGTCTCCTCCACGGGCTGCAGCGTGGAACCCTGCTCCACCGTGGTACTCCATGGGCTGCAGGGGGACATCCTGCTTCACCATGGTCCTCACCACAGGCCGCAGGGGACTTCTGCTCCGGCGCCTGGAGCACCTCTCCCCCTCCTTCTTTGCTGACCTTGGTGCCTGCAAGGCTGTTCCTCACTCCTCTCACTCTCCCAGCTGCTGTGTGGCACAGCTTTTTTTTTTCCCTGTCTTAAATATGCTCTCACAGAGGCGCAAAACAACATCGCTTATTGGCTCGGCTCTGGTCAGCAGTGGGGCCCTTCCCAAACATGGGGCAGCTTCTAGATCCTTCTCACAGAAACCACCCGTATGGCTCCCTGCTACCAAAACCTTGCCATGTAAACCCACTACAGTCTGGTACCTGGCAAAAGAGACCCTCAAAAAGTGAGACGGTTGGAAGAAATGTGAAAGTGAGTATTTCAAGACGGTACCATATACACAAATCACTAGTAGATTTTTAAAACCTTGCCCAGTCACACCTACATGTTTGCTGCATTGTCAGCTTCCCACAATGTGTTAGCAAGTAACATCATAACATCAGAAAATCAAATTAGTGTCACTTCTCCATGAACATCAACAGGACCTGCAAGCTGTTATATAAAAACCCTTTCAAAATGGAAATTAAAAGTTTAAAGCGAAAGCTCTTAGCTGCGCTAAATGCTGTAAGTACCTAGGAAATACTATTGTTAGTATGCTAATTCATGTCTGATTTTAATTGTCTGATTCAAAAATCCTATAAAGTTCTTTTTGTAAAGTGTGTTCTTCTCTGTCATGAACAGAACCATCAGACAAGCTCCCAGAATCATTATCAAAATCGTGATTTCAGAGAACTTTAGAAAGATGTGTTTTATCTGTAGCACAAAGCCCTTACTTGATATCTCTTGCTTCCTAGGTACTATTACTTACAGCAATTGTGAGCAGTAGGGCCCCATTTGCTCAAATGGAAACAGGTGGTGCCAAATACCTGTGAAAAGCAACCAATCTGACAGGCATTACGAAAGGTCAATATCACCTTTTGACCCTACCTCAATCGAGTCATTTAATGAGTTCTCTTAATTTCTCAGGATAGTCTAACCAGCTTGTAGCGATGCTGTGAGCAATGTCGATGCAGGAGCCTTGAGAAGTGTCAGGAAAGTAACAATTGGCTCCGCAGCTGTCTGCAGCCTGAACGTAAGTATGCTGTTCACCCAATACTGACTGACATTTCTAACATTTAGAAATGTCATTTTTAAAACAAAAATACCTTTCTTCATCTTAATAATCCTATCAGTTCGTGTTCTGTGTGGTTTTCTGTTCTCCACAAAGACCTCTGGAAGCAGAGACCGTTTCTGATACAACTTTCCTAATGCCACGTGGCCAGGCATGTCCTTTTTATCGCAGTCAGATGTTGCAGAGTATGCTGTGCTGTGGTAACAGTTACTTCCCTATTGTATCTCATAGTTCAAGCAAGTTGCAGCAAAATGCTCAGTCCTTGCACCAAATCAGCAGTAGTAAATCTCAGTATAACAAATTCAGTCTGGAATAGTTCTTTTGTATAAACAAATACTTTTTTAAATATAAAATTAACGAAGTCATTTACTCCTCTATGCAACTGATTTAACATTGTGTTACAGAAAACCTGGGCAAAAGGAGCAAGGTGAAACAGCTGAGAAGGTAGGCACATATTTCCATTTTGAATCGGTCACTGTTTTCTTTTGCTACGAGGACACCACTAGCATCCCGGTGACATACAGAATGGATGTACACAGCTCATCCCATGCTAACCAGGAACCTCGCCTACTCAAAGTTCTCCACGGCCTCCAGAGCACAGCCAAGGTTTCCACCAATTGCTGTGTGACCCTTGTTTTGTGACTTGGCTCACAAGACACGAGTCTGCCCAGCATTCAAACTGCTGAAAACACTGGCAAGCACCAGTTCTGCACAGCACTGCTCTTTAGGACACGGAAAGTCCCAGGATAACACCTTGGCTTCCCCCGCATTGGCTCACCACAGCCTGCTAGATGGAAAGGTAGCAAACACACACAGCAAGAGCAACATGCTTCTTCTTGTAAAGCAAACCCTTGGGTTTATGGTCTGTTGCTTGTTGTCTGTGGGTAAATAACCTGTCATCTTGTCTTTTTCTTTTTTGTTGATGGTGGTTTTGTTTTTTTTTTTTGTTTTGTTTTGTTTTTTTTAAAAAAGCATCTTTATCCTGCATTGCATACCTCTAACACAGCAGCTGAACACACAAGAAGTGCTTCACTGAACCTCTGGACCTGTTATACTGAGACAAACTCTCCTCAGAATTGTCTGCCTTAATTCTTTGTTTCCCTCTTGTTTACCTCTTTAACGTCTTTCACTCAACATCAAACATTGCTTGAAAAGCAAGAGCCAAACTTCTTTGCCTATATGCCTTAGAACTGAATATTCACCATTCTGGCTCAATTCTAATGATTGACATGATTATAGCTTCCAGCAATGAGTTCCCTACACAGCCTAATAGTCTGAAAAGAGCAGCAGCAAAATTGATGGAAGCCAGGAATGGAATAATGGAAGCTTGTTAGCTACTTAGACCCCCAGAGACCTTGAATTCCACAGTTTCTGGTTGGCATCGTGCATTGAATCATAGAAACATCCAGAGAGCACAAAACTGATGAAGTACACTGACTGCATCACACTTGACTTGCTCTGACTACTGAGCAGTTAAAACAGGGCAGAGTTTTGAGGATGTAGCAGATAAGCAAAGTATCTAAGGCCAAAATAATAAACTGTGAGATATAATAAGGCAGACAATTCAGTGATAGTGCTAAATCGTTGTACTTGGAGCAAGTAAACTCTGTTACTATACCACTCAGAGATGGCAGGAGAAAGGCTGTCTTATATCATAGTTTTTAACCACAGGCTGAAGACTAAATAGCCAAAGCCATGGTACATTTGCTTCTCAGTGCCCAGAAGGATAAATGCTGAAAACAATGATTTAAGCAAACAGGTACAAACCTAATAGAGGCAAACAGAGAGCCCCGTAATTTACTAATGGAGCGACTCACATGTGGGTGGCTGCTGCTGGAGAAGATGTGGCTGCACATTTGTATTGCTTTTTCAGGGGCTATACATACATGCTTTTCTTGAGACCAGTTGCATGCTGATCCAGACTCTGGCATGCAGCTTGGAAAAAGAAAAAAGAAAGCTCATTTTGGCAACAGGAGGCCTTCCTGAAAGCACAGTAACTGAACTCTGACACTGCTCAGCTTCTCTGAATCAACAGAGGCCATTCAACTCAGCATCTGCACAGCAAAGCTAATTACATTCAGTGTTTAAACTTTGGGGTAAAGGGTGAGATGAATTAGAAATCTGAGTTCTTAGCAAGCAGAATAGGAAAGCATTGGTAAGTTTCGAAAAACAAAACCAAAAACTTTCCAAGGATTTAGGTAAGAAAATATTCAGACATTTACTTGGGACTTTTAAATCTCCACCCAGCACACATGCATTCTTTCATGAGATTTTGAGACAAACACACTGCTGTCCTAACACCTCCAATATTTAAAGTTTACTTTGCTTTATGAATCAATTATTAAAACTTCTCTCTCGGTGAAGACACTTCCTTTTAACATTTCTAGCAGTATAAGTGAACTATTTTATAAAACAAGCAATATTTCCAATACAGCAGATTAGCAGAGATAGGTAAATCACCAAACCTCTGTGACAAGCAGGCTTATGAATAATGAAGTAGCTGATACACAGCCGCCTTACCACGAGCCTCTTAGTCAGATTGCCGGATTTCTCAGCACGACACAGGCAGGACTTTGTTTCTGTAGTATAAAAAGACTCTTAATTAAATCTTCATTCTTCAGCGTGACAAGATTTATCCTTCTCTATATGAGCTCAGATTATTACATTTAATGCTGAAAAATTATTTTTTTTTCCCTGCTTAAGTTCAGCATATTGCTGATGTTGTTTCCTTACGATTCTTTGTTGTTTCCAACTTCTTGAAAATAAAACACTAACCATTACTTAGGTAGAAATGAATTGCACTACACCAGCTTTCAGAGTAGTTACATGAACACGAACAGTCTTTAAAGATTTCCATTTTAACATATTTTTAGTATGCTGGAGCAATCTTCAACCAGAGTTATAACATTCCACGTAATTGCCCATGTCTTAATGACCTCAGGCTTTGAATACAATTGTTGGTCTTTGCACGCTGTCTGTCACTTTCAGTGCTTGGGTATTGACACTGCATCTCTTTTAGGTTCTTTGCAGCCCTCTAATGACTATGCCAATTAATAATGCATCATTCTCTCTCCTCTAGCTAATTTTAATTGCTGTAATTTATGTCCCTAGACAATTCTTGCGCTACAGATGTAATCTATAGTGCTGTGACTGGGTTCGAAGATCACACTCTCAAGGTCCCTCACAGATAAACAACACAATTCCAAGTTCATAGACATCATCTACAAGTGACATCAATTACTGTTCAAGGAAACAAGTCATGACATTACAGGTAACAAACAGCTCCTTTTTATGTTCTGGAGCAGAGTGGACTTCACCGTCAGGTCTCTGGCAATTAATTACAGCTTAACAGACAGAGCATTACTGAGATACTCAGACACTTGACAGGGGAAAAATCAACCTGAAATTAGCAGAGGCAGAGGTTTTGCAGTTCTTCAAGAGATAGAAGTCTATACAGCTACAGAGATATTCTCAGAAATCTAAGAATAATTTAATTTACCCTTTAAGTGGTATTCGGTTGTGGCATAAGCGCTCATAATTCCTTGCCTACAGCCTAAGACAATGCATGACGAACTTCAGTTTGTATTAAAACCTATTTGCAACATGCATTGGTACAAATTAAATCATGAAGAAAAAAATATGTATAACTAATTTCTAATCAACTATACCAACAGACCATAACTGAGGGTACGACTGTTAAGTGTTTGCCTGCACTAGATCACTTAGTTCATCCCCTTGCCTATATTATAGTTACTTCAAAAATCATATTCCAGTGTTTGTTTCACTTCCTACAGCTTACTGTGATCCCTCACTGTACTAGAATATTTTCTTAGTGAATCAAAACCTATTAAAAATATAATACAAATGTCAGTTTTGGCCATAATCACATTTACCCTTTTCTCAACATTAAAGATTCAAAACCAACAAAGTTAAAAATCCATGCAAAGAATGCCAAATGGCTAACTTGCTTGCTATCTCAATAGAAAGCTGTTTGCATTGGGTATAATTTATTTGGAGTTCAACAAAACATAATGCTACTGCAGATTACATGAAGACTGCTCAATCCCCCCTGGGTTCAGTGCTGTAACTGCATGGAACTAAGAACCAGGACCAAGTTTGGAATTTGTATTATTGATATGACTATACCTTGTAATGATTGCTCTCAAACATATCAATAATCACAACTATTATCTAACAAATATACACCCTACTGAACAATTAAATTGTACACTACAGTTGCTGATGCGGTTTCACTTGTACAAGTGTCACAGAATGTAATTTGCCAGTCATCTTCATTAACTGATCCTTTTCCTTTAATCACAGTATTGTTTGGTAATGTATGGGACTGCTAAACTGACAAAAAGAGAATGAAAAGCAGCACTTACAGAGGCTTGCAAAGCATCTATCATCATTCAACTTCCAAGTGCCTCCTAATGAATCTTTGAAATAGTACACATCTTTAACTAGTCTCCAGTGAATGATATCCTTATATGCTATCCCCAGAACTCATCTAAAATGCTCCATAAATTTGTCGGCATGGAGCCAACATCACATTTCTTTAACCTGCTTCCTCTCTCTCTGATCAGAACAGAGGCTCTGATTTCCTGTTGTTTCTAAAAGCCACAAAGGTGAAAGGGTGAGAGAAACAGGGGGTGGTGGAAAAGAATTTGGGGTCCTTTAACTACACCTACATACCTCCCTCTGGAACTTGGAAGTAAACTTTAAAGGCCTCAGTTGCTGATGCATCCTTTCTGTAAGCAAAAAAGCTAGTGAGGCTGCTGTCAAGACATGCTTCTGTGCTTCCAGACAGCTGTCACATGTAGAGGACAAAAAGTTGCTCGTGCAGCACTACACTCAAACCATATGCTACGGTAGGAACCTCAGGTCCCCATCACTCTTCTCACAGCCTGGTCTGCAGTAGTCTTCAAAAGCAAACAAAACAAAACAAACAAACCCCCTAAACCCCAAGCAGTAACAGAAAAGCCCTCCACCACAAAAAGCATATTTAACTGTAAATGATTACATCAGCGTTTAATTATTAATGGCTCCTGTTGAATGTCTGAGAAATTGCTGAAAGGAAGCTACTGCACTGTTGGTAGCTTGGATGAAATTGCAACAGCCACTGTTTTCTGAATGTTTAACTGAGCATCCCCAAAGCACTGCACACTGTAAAATGCAAACAGGGCAAGAGATATGCTTATGAAAAATATCTTGTAAAATGCTATAACTATGCAAAGTCACCTAGATAAATCAATCCCACAAATTCATAAGCTACTCAGAAAAGGTCTATCTTAATTGTGTTGTGCCTTCATTCCCCTTCTTTGAAATGGTGGTCATACTGATACTGATACCCAGTTTGAAGTTACTCTAATAGTAACGAAGTATTTAGATAGTACATTGATAGTCACCATAAAAGAACCAAAGCAGTTAATAATTCTTCATTCAGGTTCACTATTGTATAGCTCTTGATAAGCCAGACATCAGGGCAGTTAAAAAAAAAAAAAAAAAAAAAAAAAGGTAAAAAGGTACTGCAGTTACCTGCTGCAGTAAGCTCCATCTGTCCCACATGCTGAATGAGGGAAAACAAAGTAAACCTTTATGACTTGGTCACATACTGTGATAATAGACCTGCACAAGCGACCAAGGTAGACCACTTGCATGCTCAACTTTAGAAGCATAAAATTAACGACAAAAGGTGTGTCTAAGGACTTACATAAAGCAGAACCTCAGCTGTTAGAACAGTTCATTAACAGTCAGTCCAAATTCAAAATCGCAACTTAAAGACATTTGTATCTCTTCACTATCAATCAGCTGTCACTCCCCATGCTTTTCAGCTTATTTTCCAGGGACACAGATCTTTCCAGTGTATGCAGACCACATTGTGGCCTTTGAGGACCATATGCTCTGCTGTAACAGAGTCAACGAGCATACCTGAGTATAATGAAATTGAATCTGAGCATGCAAAAGCAGCATATTTCTCAATGAGTAACTCCTCCTAGCAAGATCATTGGCTGTAGAGAAGTCAAGGATTGAAGCCAAATACACTACACTGCTTCCCATTAAAACTCCCTGTAAAAAGGGAGATGAAGCCAGACTCCTACGGCAGTGGAGGAAGTAATCGCAATAAAGATATAGTTCCTCTGAAAGCCACACACAATAGCAAGGTCAGCAAAGTGGTGTCTCTGTGATTTAGAATTAAGCTTATAATAGCTTTCTCTCCAGTAGCTCACATGTGAGCAGCTAAGCAATTTTTTCTTCCTTTCTTGCTGCATCATACTAGGAGAAGTAGTATGTACGTAAACCAAAGAAAATGATTAACAACATTTCATATAAGCAAAACGCAAAAACAAACTAAACATCTGCCTAAGTCTTTGTTGCATTTCTTTAACTTCCAGAAGATTGAGCAGAACTTCTATGTTACTGCCAAAAGCCTGAGTTGTAGCAAAGCGAAATCCTACGTGCTCCAAATTCCTCAGACTGGAGCAGCTATAAAGGAATTTGCAGTCTCTACGACTAGCAGCTGCTGGTGTTGTAAATAATTTTATTTTAATTAGAGAACTTCTGCAGTGTTTCTCATTATCCATATTCTTAAGTACAAGCAGGCTCAGAGGCTGTGTATTTACTTCCTTGGCCTACAAGATAACAATTCAAGCTACCTAAAATACTCACAGTAAAACATACAAGTTTTGAGACAAAGTTAACTCATCTTTATTCAACTTCTTGCAGTGGAATATTTTTATTATTATTATTAAATAGAAGAGCAAGAGAGTTGCTCAATTTTTATGACAATATGACAGGGCTTGTTAGAAAATGAAAATGTACAAAAAACATAGACCCAAATCCAATCACCAAAACACCCTGCAACTGTTTACACTGACTACTAGATAAGAGATTGCATTTTGTACTGAAGCACCAGAACATGAGAATATGTATATGGGTTTTTTTTTTTTTTTTTTTTTTTTTTTTTTCAGAGCAATGCTTTTCAAAACTGCTTCATTAGGCATTCCAGAAATTCTCAGTGTCACTCAAAACATTGAAGCTATCACACTCTCATGACAGGTAATCTTATTAACTGCATCTTTACATTTCCAAGGATTAAACTGTCAATGACAGTTGACGATGCAATGAGTCTATACGGTACCAAGATGTATTCAGGTTCATACACAAACGTACAAAGTTTGATAATGGCCCATCACAGAACTGCCTGCAAGGTGAATCCTAAGTGAGGAAAGGGCAATGATTTGAAGCTGAAGAAACAAGTGAACATTAAGCTGGAATGAACCACTCCTACAAAGTGACTCCTACAGGACCCTCAAGGGCCAACCTTTAAAAAAAATCTGTACCTTGTGCCACTTGAGCTGCAGTATGTGACAATACCCATGCCAAGCATCCTGAGAACAATTAGCTGTCTGCACCACATCCTTCTGTGGGCACTTGAGTTATTCCCAGCAGCGCCCCAGATTTCATGTCTTTGAAAGAACTGCTGTGCTCCCTGGAGGTCACCTGGTCCAAGCCCTTGTTCAATGTTCTGCCAGCTTCTAAGTCACACTGGGCTGCTCAGGACTTTGAAACTCCTCAAAGATGGAACTTCCACAACCAGTCTGGGCAACCTGTTTTAATGTTTGATCAATTTGTCAAATGCGAGCTTTTAGTTGTTTGAGCAATTTGTTCTGAATCATCCATATCACTTCCAGAATTTGGGAAAGCAGGCAGACGCCAAAGCCCCACAAAAGACAGTGAGGACTAGTGTTCAGAATTGATTTCATGGGATTGAGGGATGTTCTCAGGCTACAAAAGGAGATTAAAGGAAGGCTACAAAGGAAGGAGAAAGAACATTGGAAGACATCTCCATCCTCATTTAGATATTCATGTTTTCACCTCTTACCAAGTTAAGTGGTTTGCTCTGAATTCAGGATGACATTAAGGAAAAGTCAAATCACTTTTTTAACATAAATAAACGCTCCCAAGTAATACTCAGGCACTCCCCATAAATGCAAAACAAATTTATCCTGAATAACTGAAGTCAGAATCTAGCAAATAGTTCATTACATTAACAGTCAGTGGCTTAAAGAAGAAAGTCTGTGTCATTGTCATTCCCAGACTCTTACCCCTGCATACAAATAAACTCCAATTTGAAACAGATTTGTCAGATGTTCATATACAACATTTATCAAATGTTCATTTTTCCTTGCTGTTGACTTTCAGGGAAAGAGCATCATATTCGTCAACCCATTAATATATCACACATTTTGTAATATATGAAAATATTTAAGTATTGCATGCATATGTCTGTTATTTAAGAATAAAACACAGAATATGTACTCTAATTTCAATGGGTATTTTTAAGTCTTTTGGGAACATCTTGACCATACTGGCCAAGCACGTATCTTTTGAGTTACTTTTGTAACATGAATTCATAAGAGTAACATACAAAGAAGTGTGGTTAGTATCTTGTCAAATAATTTTAGTGTCATTCTATTGCGAATTAAATGTATGAATATGAATATACAGTTTTTCATTCTATAGATGTGGCATGTAGCCATTTTTGCTAAATAAATTTTGCTATTTCATAAGAAATTGTTTTTGAATCAGATTCTTTATAAACTGACAGAGAAGACACTTGGCAATAATATGAGGACGCATTGCTAGCACCCCCCATTCAGTTGAGATAAAGCTGTAAAATTCTGAAACTGACACCGAACACAAGTAAACCGTTACCTTTTAAATCAAGTCACTTCTCAGTTACACCCTGAACTGAACACTGTATGAAACTTACTGTGCAAAAACTCCTCTGTACAAGGGATAAAGCCACATATAATGGCAACAATGGAAGAATACACTCTTACATTCCCCAAAGTACAAATTCCCTGATATTAGTAAGTGGCTACATTTCAATCTGAGTGTATTTTGTCATTTATTGACACATGCTAAGATGAAAGGAAACAACAAAAAAATAATCACTGGAATAATGTTGTGAGTACAGACAAAACTGTGGGTTCATTGGAAAGAAGGGAGGAAAAAAACAACAACATACCGATTAGTTCATTTAGTTGTTTGTTATTAAGAAAGCTTCCTTTCCCCCTTCTACAACAGCTTCCAATCCCTGCACACTTCCAGAAAGGAAGAAATGGCTGGTCCTATCTTCAGGCTAGCAGTGGTACAACTGCCAAGAGAGTTAGTTCCACCCACTGCTGGGCATTCATTTCCACCTCCTTATGTGCATGCACCCTGTACCGTATTTTTTAATATTGCTTTACATTGGAAAGTAGCAGACTCCTGTTAGACCTGTCATTACAAAGTATCAGGCTGGTGGAAAGAGAGGGCAAAGGCAGAAACAGAAAACACGCCAAACACTTTTAGGGTATTGAGAAAGAACTGGGAAGGGAAAATGCAAGACAGAATTTGAGCAGTACAGAATAGGGGGGTTATGAACAGTTTGTCTAAACAAAAATTTCAGAGGTAATTAGCAAAAAGAGCAGCACAGATGTTTGCTTCCCTGCTCCAATAAAAGGTAAATGAACTGATCATTAAATAGGGCATGCTTTAAAAATACCAATCCAGCCAAGAGCTCAGCTATAGTATAAATTACACCAATCTATCCTCTGTTTTTATTAGGAAGAACAGCATTTAGGGCCATTATACTGAAAAAAATGTTACTCACAATAGTCATTCGTGCAACATCTTTCTATGAGTCAGACATCTAACAGCAAGGCTAACTTTCAGAATGAGGTACACAGGAGTAAAAGCATCACTCCAGCACAAAGAGTGAAAATTAGGGAAGGAAAGCTGGACTATATTTCAGTTCCACGGCACTGGTTGTAGGTACTGCCAGACCCTCAGGGCCCTGGTTTCAGATTTGGTCCACAAGTCTTGAAAGAACATGTAAAACATTCACTATGCCACATACATAGGACAGATTTTCTTCAATGTAAGGGAAATATGACATGGTTAGGAGGTTGTAGCAGATTTTAAGATCTTAGAATGCTGGAACTACAAACCTGAGGGTTTCATACAGTTCAGGGAGTGTATTTTAGTACTACCTGCTTGAGAAGCCACAATATCAATGAACTATATTCAGAATTTTAAACCCCTCCTGCCTGTACCCTATCATCCATTGGCAGAAACTAATACATCTTAAGTTTCATGAAACCACACCAATTTACAACAATGCTTTTTTTTTTTTTTTGAGTCCTTTACAGAAAGTGCTGCTTTTCCAAAAGACCAGCTATCAAAATAAACAAACAACAAAGCAACAAATAAAAATACCTTGACATGTTTTCAAGTATCAGGAAATTACTTGCTTTCCATTACTTTACAAAAGAAACAAGAAAAAAAAAAAATTGCATACCAAAAGGAAACTAAGCTCTATTCCTCAGGCAAAACTTGTCATCAGTAAATAAACTTTGAACATATTTACAAATCTCTTCACAGAAGAGATGAATTGAGTGAATTAAGTGCTACAGAGACTAGGGAATTAATGTAGTAAAAGAGGGTTATATACTCACCAGGTCAGCAACTGGTCTTCTATAGGGGAACAGGGAGGTGAGTAATCAGGCTCTCCAGTATCAGCAGCTGTAAAATATTACCATGAACTAATTGGTAACTGATTCAGTAGGGTGCACAATTTTGCTTGTATTTACACATATAACTAGGAGTATCCACTCATTAAAAAAAAAACAAAACAAAACAAACAAAAAAAAAACACAAAACAAGATTACAAAAATCAGACTTCTCAGAATTCAACAACAAAAGGCGACTACCTTCATTTGAGGTTTCCTCCAAAGAGGCAACACAACAGTATTGGTATATCCCCCCTTCTATGGTACTGATTTATTCAGGCCATGAAAAATTGTAGCCATTAAGCCACTAAGAGCACTTTGTACACCTGCAGGAAGGGTTTCCATGCAACCATTAACTAGCTATGGTTAAATCCTGATGTGACAGACATGTTTGGACAAAGCACCAGGCAAAGATCAGAGCACCATTGCTAAAGAAACCACACCATTTTGCAAAATAATACATATTTCCTGTTAAGGAATAGTTTTTAGGAAAGGCTATTTTCCTAAACCTTTAACAACTCAGGAATTCTTTACTGCTTGAAAGCACCAACTTCCATTTCCCCCAAGCATACAGTACAAGCTAGTTCTGACACACTTTCTGCATCAAATCACCCCACTACTATTAAACCAGCACTGTTTGGCCACTGCTCACTTTCAAGGTCTTCTACCACAGATGTCAGGAATTCCGGAGAGAATCCAAATCTTGCTGGATTTGTTTTCACTAGTACAAGCTGAGCGACAAATGGCCTTCACCAGGACAGTCTGCAATCTCTCTTTTGGGCGCACGCAGGTTTGCAGGCTGTGACTCAGGCACATGCCAACAGCACACATCTTTAAATCAAGAAGTCTGTTCCCAGCACATTGTTTATTCCCAATGACTCTTGTATTAGAATCACCTGCAGACCTGGTATTGAGGTAGAGTTTTCAGTATCTACAGAAACAGACAAAACCACAGAGTTTCTGCTGATACCAGTTGAACTGCTGCATGCATAAACTTGAGGAAGGCAGAGCTAAACCCCACCAGGGCACTGCAGCATCAACACTGGCAGTGCAGCAAATAGATCTGCAAGCACA
This sequence comes from Aythya fuligula, assembly GCF_009819795.1. Lineage (NCBI taxonomy): Eukaryota > Metazoa > Chordata > Aves > Anseriformes > Anatidae > Aythya > Aythya fuligula. The sequence goes on along the minus strand of NC_045574.1, from coordinate 1,154,435 downwards.
CACACTGCAGTTGTAGAAAAATTAGGCTGAGAATTTGCTAAGTGCTGAAGACTCAAATCTGCAGACAGGAAAGCAGAGCTATAAGCAGTCAGCACAAAAGAAAAATCCTGGATCATTAAAAAACTGTTCAGAGAAGCAACTGTGATACCTTCTGTGCATCTGTTTGGGTTTAGCTTTTCAGTCTAAATCAAGTCACAATAAGAACAGGTCACTCATTTTAAGAGGAAGATTTAAACATTTCGAACGAGTGTTAAGAAAAGTTATAAATTTTACTATTCTGCTAGTGTTATTAGATTGCATGCTAGAAGCAACAGCTTAATGTCTGACAAAATATAAGCCTTCTGTCCCTTCAGGCAGTATAAAAATTGCCATCGTGTTAAGAAACCAAGTGTAATACAAAATTAGTTTACCATGATACAAATCCTGGCTATTCACTTATCTTGAAGCTTGCATCAAACTTAGAATTCTTTTGGTTAAAGTCCTAAAGTAGAACTTTTTTATTTAATTTGAGCATTTTTCATTTCATATGAGCATTCTTTCAAAAAAAAAAAAAAAAAAAAAAAAGGTAATTATACATGAATCACATTTTCACTCTGGTGTCTTTTACAGCAGACATGAAATTCAAGCAGATTTTTCTTCCTGAAGAATAGGTGTGACTCCAGACAGTCAACAGAATTATTTAACTACTTTCTCATAGGAAGCAATACCTTATAGTTGAATACATTATGCATTTAGTAGGGAGCATCGAGATGACTTTCAGAAAGAGCACTGAAAGCTTTTACCATGAACAATGGACATATTTCTGGACTTCATGGTCTTAAGGGTCTTTTCCAACCTAAATAATTATCTGATTTTCAGATACATATTGCATTACTTTATGGAAAATTACAGAAGTTCCCTTTTAAACTCCTGGCTACTGCAGATCTGTTAATATATTATAAAAATACATTGGAAACAAGCCACAGTAACCTCTTCACACTTCAGGCAGTTCACGGATCCTATTTCACGGCTCATTCAAAAGGAAGATTAGAGGGACTTTTTCAATTTCATATATTAAATGGTTTAATTCACAAGGGATTTGTGTCAACATAAGGATCCAAAAATAGCATGCTTCCTGTATAAACTGTATTTTGTCATCCTAATTAAGCCACATTGCACCTGCACAGTCACCCACTGACATTGCTCCTCTGTGTTTCAGAGCATAAACCCTACAAGCAGGGAACTACTCAGCCTAGCTCTTTAAGCTCAAGTCCTGTTTTCCAATAAAATAATAAATACACAATTAATTCACTGTCATCTATGATAATACATCCACTGAGAACAAACAACCAAACAAAACACTAACTTTCAGAGAAACTGGATTTTAACCCAAAGAATTTACAGTTGTTTTCTTTCAGTAAGGACACAAACTAATGTCTGGCATGAATCCTGAAAGAAAGCAACACCAAGGATTCTAGTACATAATAACAAAAGCTTCAGGGGGGGAAAAAAACATATTTATATTGAATTTTGTTGAGCTTTGCTGCAATTTGTATTATCTTAATGACAAATACCTGCAGACCCTAAATAAGTAAGACCTCTGACACCCATTTCACCTCCCAAACGCAGTACTTTCTAGAGCTTATGACCTTAGCATTATACAGACCCATCTGTTAGTTCGTGTGTTTTGACAAGATCACAAACTGAACCAGCATAACTGAGAGCCACCATTATTAAATAACATCACAGGTAACTTTCCTCAGCAATCAAAGGAAGATGAAACAGTTTACAGGGAAATTCCAGATTTCACTTTACTCTTGGTTTTATTATGTGTACTTCTAGCTTTTTATAAGTAATATAGCAAACTTGACCTAGCTGTATTCCTTGCAGTAATAGAAAAATATGTAATACATTCATTAGCCAATAAATTCTATTTACAATTTCTGACCAATAATGTTTTCCACTGTCCAGCTGTAGTGAATCATTGCAGGGGGCAAACCCAAGTCATTACATTACTTCAACTTTTACCCTATGATCTGAATAAGGAAGCAATAGGCTGCCCCTGAATTGTCCCAAGAGAAAAAGCAAAGAGCAAAGCTGTGCATGCTGTAACTCACCAATCCATGGTCAGCAAACGTGTGACGGACTTTGTAGCACCATGTGCACTTCACAACAGCAAAAATGGCTTAGGAAGAGACAAGTGACATACCTACTTCATTGGCACAACATGCTATGTCTGATTCCGTTGGTAGGTTTAGATGGCAGTGCAATGATACACTAGCTCCAGTAACAAGCACACTAACATTTTGCAAGACACAATTAACAAGCCCTCAATCTGAGCAGGGCTAATTAATCCAGCAAGCAAACTTCTCACAGCTGATGACTGCTCCCAATTTTCTTGTCAGAGGCAGTGGTATTGGGGGCAGGACTGAGCTGGGATTTCTGAAGAGTTGCTGAGAACTGTGTCTGAAGCCAGTGTCTTTGCAACACTGACCTACAGAATACCCAACAGTCAGTTGTTCTGTTGTACTGAAAGCACTGTAGGAGAGCAAACTACCTCCAGCTGAGCAGCCTTTGACCTGCTAAACCAGCAGCAACAAAAATGCACAAAGGGTAATCTTGACTTATATCTTTGTTTCAAATCACCACCTGTACAATGCAACCTTAACCTTTTCAGTTCTAAGCATACACCAGGAAAAACAGGACTTCTTGTGAAGTAATACAGTGCTATTCGACAGGAATGGTGGACAGCATGCTGCACCGTCAATTCTGGTACTTTTCAACTGCACAGGGTTGTATTCAGAACAATCCCCTTGTAGTGTAGCAAGCGTTAATGGCAATGCTCTCTAAAACAAAGCTTTAAGCACTTCAGGGTAGAGCGTACTGAAAGTCCTAAGAGAATGTTTCATTTTTAGCAGTGATTCTGGCAAACAGTACTCCTTGAAAACATATTCTCCATTGACTTGCATATTATGATTGCTTTTTGAAACACAGAAAAATGACCAGTTTTAGAAATGTATTAAAAACACAAAACAAAAACACACACGATGTAGATAACAGTATTTTTAAGCATAAACAGTAGGATAAACTGCATTTCCATTGTCTTGTGCCCTATGCTGCCCAAACGTTTAAATTTCTCAGAGCAGGAAGCAGCTCACGATCAGCATTTGTTTCCATGGAGGAAAATGGTGCCCAAGAAAAAGGGGCAGGGGGGAGGCAGGGAGTTCCCACTGCTAACATGACTTGGTGTTTCCTCAACCAAGAAAGCTCACTTTGCATTCACCTCCACCTTCTAGCATCACACATTGCTGCTGAGAGCTACCTTCCAGCTGCCTAAATAGCAGAGCCTGACTATAGGTTCCAGTTTCTATCCACAGATGAGAAAACATTTACATGCATAAAGTGATCAACTCACTTCCATGCAATTAAACTTACCTAAATTAAAAACAAAAAGGAACAACAGTGACAAAAAACAGAGCACTTGTCACATAGATAAACTGAGTGACAGTGAAAATCTTTTGATAAGACTGTTGTGTTCAGGCCCAAAGAGTCGTGGTAAATGGAGCCAAGTCCAGTTGGAGGCCAGTCACTAGTGGCGTTCCCCAGGGCTCGGTGCTGGGGCCGGTCCTCTTTAATATCTTCATCGATGATCTGGACGAGGGCATCGAGTGCACCCTCAGTAAGTTCGCAGATGACACCAAGCTATGCACGTGTGTCGATCTGCTTGAGGGTAGGAAAGCTCTGCAGGAGGATCTGGATAGGCTCGACCGATGGGCTGAGGTCAACTGCATGAAGTTTAACAAGGCCAAGTGCCGGGTCCTGCACCTGGGGCGCAATAACCCCAAGCAGAGCTACAGGCTGGGAGAGGAATGGTTGGAAAGCTGCCAGGCAGAGAAGGACCTGGGAGTGATGGTGGATAGTCGGCTGAATATGAGCCAGCAGTGTGCTCAGGTGGCCAAGAAGGCCAACAGCATCCTGGCTTGTATCAGGAACAGTGTGACCAGCAGGGCTAGGGAGGTGATCGTCCCCCTGTACTCGGCTCTGGTGAGGCCGCACCTCGAGTACTGTGTTCAGTTTTGGGCCCCTCGCTACAAGAAGGACATGGAGGTGCTCGAGCGGGTGCAGAGAAGGGCGACGAAGCTGGTGAGGGGCCTGGAGAACAAGTCCTACGAGGAGCGGCTGAGGGAGCTGGGCTTGTTCAGTCTGGAGAAAAGGAGGCTCAGGGGTGACCTTATTGCTCTCTACAGGTACCTTAAAGGAGGCTGTAGCGAGGTGGGGGTTGGTCTGTTCTCCCACGTGCCTGGTGACAGGACGAGGGGGAATGGGCTTAAGTTGCGCCAGGGGAGTTTTAGGTTGGATGTTAGGAAGAACTTCTTTACCGAAAGGGTTGTTAGGCACTGGAACAGGCTGCCCAGGGAAGTGGTGGAGTCACCATCCCTGGAAGTCTTTAAAAGACGTTTAGATGTAGAGCTTAGGGAAATGGTTTAGTGGGGACTGCTAGTGTTAGGTCAGAGGTTGGACTTGATGATCTTGAGGTCTCTTCCAACCTAGAAATTCTGTGATTCCGTGTTTTTAAACATTAACTTACAGTAGTCTGCCTACATCTTAAAACAAGCAAGATTTACTTTTGCAGTAGGTAACATTGTTAATTGTGAAATGGAAGTGAACTGTTTTCTGTGCATTATTTCAGGATTATTAACTCAGGAAAAGTAAATAAACTGCATTAAAGTGGAAGTTTTACACCTTGACAGTGAAAATAATGAAAACCAGTTCAGTAATTTGCTAAAAGCACACTTGCATTGAAATCATATTATAATTGTAGTAAATTATAATTGAAGTTCAAATGTAAACACCTAATGGGTGATGATGGGGTAATACCTGAAGTGAATTACCACCTCTCCCACACCTTGACATAGAACTAACTATGCTTGTTACACAAAGTAATCTCTTTTCTAGTCATAAGCAAGGAAGCCCTGGCTATCACTTACTGATTTTAAGATTTACTGTGCTTCAGAAAGCCTAATAGTTTTTGCCTAGATCCAGGTAGCATTCCAAGTTACTGTATACTTTGCAAATAGGGTCAAGCACATAGTAAATCATAACGCTGTAACTCTGGATTCCAAATTTCATATCCCCAAATTTCAGATCCAAAAGGTAAATGCAAAACTGTCCAGCAGAAAATCATCAAGTAGCAAAGGTCAGCTTTCATCCCTTACAAGATGACATTTTGGAAATAGAGAATGGAAGATGGTAAGGAAAAAACCCTTTCAAAAATATGATAAAACCAGGAACATTTATTTACAGTTTCTCGTAGATTCTCACAAACTCGTTGTGCTGTATTTTCAAGGGGCACCTTTCATCTTCCTTTTCCCCAGGACATTCTCAAGGCTATATCATTAGCTTTTCTTCTGATGCTGAAGGACTAAAATACTTCAGAGAATCAAGAATCTCACTCAGAATGATGCTGTTTGTGGTTTTCTCAGCACAGAGCTGTGGTATTGTTTCAGAATTGAAAGCATGGGTGTGAGCAGATGGATGTTGTTGTGAACTGGCAAGGTTAAGCTAATGTCCTGCTTCTTGAAGATCAGATGGCACTAATTGCAAAGTCCGATAATCCCTGAAAATTTTCCTTGAATTACTTCTAAAAGGGAAAACAAAATAGCTTATCTGGGTGCTATATTATATTCACAAAGAGAATATGTGAGCTTTGCCACTGTTTTCACAGGTTTTATTACACATGGATCATTCAACTGAGAGGTCAAAAGCTTATTGTTTTTACTGTGGAGATCTGGAGCAGGACAACCAGCACAGAATCATCATGAAATGTCTGAAAGGGTAATGGTACACCAAACCAGCTGGCTTTGAGTTTTTTCTTTCTTTTCCCATCATGTCTATTCTTAAGTTATGTATGTAGTTGATATCCTGAATGAAGGATAAGCATGTCTTGCAAAGTTCTTCCTAAATCCAAGGATCTTCCCCTATAATAGATATTATTTCCAAACTTTTCAGTATAGAAACCTAAAGATATGGACATGATATGTGAATTACAGTATTTAGAACTCCTCATAAGAAGTATATTAAGCCCTAAGGCTTGAAAGTCTAGATTTCCTTAACTGTAGGCCTGATGAGAGGTATTAACAAAAATGAAGAGGTATACAGACTCCACACCAGGAGAAATATTCACCTAAGGAATGAAGAACAAAGTATTTTACGTGGAATTTCAAAATTAATACAAATTATCAAATCCATGGCCAAACACTATGAGGAATAAAATGCACAACATGTATGTATCCTTCAAGTCTGCCACATATATTGAAGAAAAGATTTCAGAAATGACAAAACATAAAAATGGCTGCTCTTCTTCTTTCTGATGTTTTATTTCCAAGTAAGATCGTCTGGTCATTCCTGCATCTGAGACGTCTTTGATGAAAGGAAATATTGTACATGATACACGGAGGCTAAGGTTGTTTGTATCACACATCACTGGTCTTACCTACAGAAGCTGCAGCTAGTCTGGAACACAGTGGAAAAAGATGGTCTTCTCAGATTAACAGCTGTTCCAAAGAAAGGAAAAAAAATGTAGCTACAAAAATTGTACAAAATCTGTTTTATAGAAGCCAAGGAGACTAAATCATTCCAGCAGCAAACAAGAACATTTTGTAATGGTAATACAGAATTCAATAGAAAAAAAGTTTTATCAAGTACCTTTTCTTAACTACATTTCAGTTTGTATTTAAATTCCAGAAGTTAAACAGTTAACATCTTATTACAAACTGTTTAATTTTTTAAAACTGAGGCTTCCTGTGATCTTATTCTTCAACGATGTTCTTTTTTTCACATATCAGGTATGTTCTGAAGACTGTAACTATTAACAGTCAAAGAGCATTAATGTAATTAAGTTCAGTTCTAAACCTTCTCTTGCTTCATGAGTCTTCAGAGAGATACTTTCTTCTGCATCTTTGAATACATAAAAAGGTGCTTTTGTATTAAAGTGAAATTCTCCAGCTAAGCTTTTAGGCTCTGCTTCCAAAAGTTATAGAAGACATCACACACCATGATGAGAGCTCATCCTTTAAACTCATCAGAGCTAATATCAATTCGTCCACTGAAAAAGGAATTCTGATAAGAAAGCTGAATAACAACACATTTAATAATGGAGACTAAGGACACTGCTGCACATAACTTCTATTATTCAAAATACTTGATTGCAAGAGGTCAATAAATGTGTGTAAAGCGTTCTGAGTAGCTACTCCACCACTCTGCATGCCAAAACACAGACTATTTTTTGCCATTCCTATCCTACCACTCTAAGTAGCTATCTTCAGGCACGTGGTAGGGGAGAACCTCTACCATAATCTTCTTTTTAAGACATCACAGCTAGACTTGTAATAGGAGACTTTAAATACTAAGCCTTCAAAAAGTCATCGCAAGAAAAAGTTATCATCTATGTGGTTAACTGAAATTAAGCAGAGTTCCCCATTTTAACCTATTGTGCACCTCTCCCAATGGTCACCCGTAACCAGAAAAAGATGCTCTCCCATACATCTCTTTCTTAACTTTGAGACAAGCTTTGAACAATTTACTTTTAATCCCTCCTCTGAGGAAAAGCTAGGCAGTGTAGAACAAGCATCCACTTTTTCCTAACTTCAAGGACAATCACCATAGGATTCCCAAATACATTTCACTAAAACATCTTTCGCTATTAGTTTAAACATTCTCTCATGAGTACTCATCTGTGAAGTTTTTTCCATCACAGATAAAATTTGTACTTATAAATAGCCTTTAAGAACATCACACCATTAAAAGCAGAAGGTCTACTTTCATTAAACTTTTGTCATGAGAATAGCTATAATCTCTTTTTTTTCCTCCAGTGCCACAGTTACCATTCATGTTTACATAAATGATGCAAAGACATCTTAAATAATCAATTTTAAATGCACTCTATTGTTGAACTGTCATTAAGATACCTAATTTACCTCTGCTGCAACTACCTACCTACCTCTACTGTAACTCTCTTATCAAGGCGCCCATCTATCTACAGTGTGACTGGAAAAGCAGTTATGAAGAAAACTTTATGAAGTCAGCCCATTAAAAACATGGATCCCAATATACACTAGCAGGTAAGTATTTAGCAGAACAGCTTTACAGAACGGGAGCACATTTCTATGATATTCAAGAATACCATCTTCTGAGAAATCTTCTCAGGCACTTTTATGTCTGGTGTTTTTCTGGCTAATTTTACTTACCGTTCAGTTCTTCATGATTTCATTCTAAATGTTATTCCCAGTTCCACTTAATGAGGCAAAGACATAAAATGATGACAAAATTGAAAATGTAAATTAGAATGCTAAGATTGTTTACTATGCTTCATGAATATTTTGTCTACAAGCAGACAAAATCACAAGTTTGTTTCTTCTTCTCTAGATAATAAGTCTCAGTCCCAGAGTGCAGCATCAATAACATCCAAAATATTTAAGTGTTCTGCAAACTGTAATAAAATCAACTATAGATTGATACTGATATTTAGTCCAAAATCAAATTGGGACTAAATAACATTAGGAATCCAATATTAAGAAGTGTGAAGAAGTACTTATTATTATTAGCTCTTTTCTTTAGGTGTCTAAGCTAAGGTACTGAATTCAGTGTAAAGGAAATGGAATAAAAGTGAGTTTCTGCAGAAGGTGATTCAGGACATCTAATTTAGGAGCCAAATTTAAGTAGAGGAAAAACTATCATTACAGTCTAGATACCTAATTTAGCTGATGCAACTTCTATTAAAAGAACATTCTTTGTAGCTTCGTGCGGTCTGTTTTCAATACCTAATAAATTGCAAAGGCTGTTGTTAACTCTTATTGTTTCCCTTCTTTCACCTCAATGTTAGACTGTTTGACTCCCTCATCCTTATATTTTACTGTAATTATTTATCCCCATAGTCATTGTTAGAGCATAAAGTTACTGAGCAGTGCAGGTTGTTGTCACATTTAAAAGCACACCTCTTTGATGGTGCGAGCATCTGGATATTTGCAGTTTATTTCTGACAGCTTGTTAAAATGCCGAAGCAGAATATTGCTTGAGAATTCTCCCTCACCAGTTCCTGTCAGCTACTGACAGATCTACATTTTATTGACTTCACAGCACTTGCGGGAGCAGCAGAGCGTCTAATGTCCTTTTGGAAAGAATGTGGAAGCCTTTTGCTAAGGTTTAAGTCTATCATATGCTTTATTCTCCTGGTTATGTCTCATGGGCAGTAAGCATGTACCATTTGTGCAGAAATGATTAAAGCAGAAAAGAAGTTACCTGAAACATTTACTAGTGAGCAAAGCCATGAACCTTTCATGTACACTGCTAAGCAGTTTAGACACATGGATGGTTTCATCAAGTATAAACCGCAACAAGTCTCTTGCCTACGGTGATCATAACTCCTTATATAATTCAGCTGGGCTTTGTGTTATTTAAAAGGAGGAAGCTGCCTTGCAGTGCAGTTCCAGACACCCTATTAACCAACATGGCTAAACGAACCAGTAAGGGTGTCTTAAAGGGTACAAAACACTGTCAGTCTCTCTACGACAATGTCTTCCTGACCAAGGGCCAGCGACTGCTCTGTTTTCCTGTACTCCGCGCTCCCCAAGTGCCACATACATATATTCTTATCAGCAATGATGAGCAAAGCCACAGATCATTTTCAGGAGAGGCAGATCCAGCCTTGACCTCAGGTCTGTGACAAGCACATCAAGAAACAGGAACAGCAGATTAACAGAACAGTTTGGAAAACAGCCTGATTTGTCAACACTCTGAACACACGCAAGGAACATCACAAAGCAAATTTCCTGAAGTTGGAGCCTGACTGGCCAACAATGCCCCGCAGCAGTTATAGGTTAGTGTAATTGTTCAGCTAAGGCTTATACTGCCAGTTTGGTCAAGAAGCAATACTGGAACTGAGCATACTGGCAAGCTTTATATCACCAAGCGCAAAAAGTTAGGAATGTAACTTCTCAGACAGACTGCAAGTTTTTGGATTCTTATTGTCTATTTTGCATTGGCAGTTGAAAGCAAATAAATAAATCTAAATAATTAATTAAAAAAAAAAAAAAAGGCTAAGAGAACTCACAGTTCTTACCCTCTGGCTATCCAGCTATTAGAAGAGGAACATTTTACTCAGTGGTCCTCAGACACCCAGGACATGTGGTACGGGAGGGCGGGACAAGGAGTACCCTTCATTTAAAAGGCTTCTTCCCATCGACTAGTGTTAAGTCCTCTTGTGCTACTTCAGAAATATTGAGGAGCATAGTGCTGATTCATCTCCCAGGAAGGACGTACACCAACATGGCTGAACAGACGTGTCAGCAAGCAGAGAATGGATCTGAACCTCTATTTCCAGATGGACAAAGGAGTGTACAGCAGTCCTGAAAAATGGTAATAAGCGGAACTTCTACTAAACATGGGAAGAAAGTGGGAAGGAGTTTTTTTTTTTTTTTAATATGTATTTAAATGTATGCAAGTGTAAGTGTATATATATGCATATCCCCCCCCCAGAAGTTATCTTTGCTTACAGACACACACATACACACATATGCACACACCATACCAGGACTGGCTGGGTCAGAGCTGACTGTCCCCATGCTGTGCTCTGCACTGGAGCACACCAGTGTTTGGTCTATGGCTGAGCAGCACTGGCACTGTATCAAGGCTCCCTCCAGCCCCACAGTGCCAACAGGCTGCAGTGGGCAAGAGCTGGGGAGTGGACACCCCCAGGACAGCCAACCTAAACTGTGCACAGGGCCAGCCCACACCATACAGTGTCACCCAGCAATAAAAGCTGGGAAAAGGGGAAGGAAAAAGGAGGCTCCTGTTATGAAAGCCTCTGACCTCCTGCAGAACTGCTGTGCCTGTTGAGGTACACAGTCAAACATTGCTCATTGATGAGAAATAGAGAATAAACATTTTCTCCTTTTTGCTTCCTCATGGCCCTTCCTTGTTTTCTTTTCCTTCTTTTCATTTTAATTAAATTATCCTTATCTCAACCCAGGAACCTTTTTCTTTTCCCAGCATACTTTCTTCCCCCACACTCCCCTTTGGGAAGGGGGGAGTGATAACAGGGTTGGGGGAGGAGTTCAGCTATCCATCAGGGTTAAACCACCACATACACACATGCTAAAAATAAAGCCAGGCATTCGTTTTTTGCATCCTTTCTCTTTTCCTGAAGTTCAGAAAAATGGTTGCTATTGCAGACTAAGATTCTTGTATATTTACTGACCACAGATCATTGTTATCTTTGTGAAGAGATTTACCTTGCCCTTGAGTAATCACAGGAAATTGAAATTCAAGCACGCTGCTAGAATTCTCTATTTGCTCAGCAATATTTTCTGTTTCTCCATTTTGACAGCCTACTCTAACGTGAACCTCAAGAAATGTTGCTTTGAATTATAAATGCCATTTCTGTAGCTCTAACAGCACCAAATGGCTGTCCTTCCAATCAACCCGCAGATTAGTCTGAGATCAGACAAATTTAATTAGAATGTATGAATTTTGCTCACTCCAACTTTCACCTTCAGTCATGTTAAATACACTAAAATATTTTGTTAAATAAAAATGCACACAAAAGAGACTAAATAAAAACAAATGCAACACTCTCCTACAGCCTTTGCTAGCATTCCATTATCTGCTTTTTCCATGACCTTCAGAGTGCCAGTGAAGAGAAGGGAAGAGTATTACAGATTGCAAGGTCCACAGAACTGTTCCTTACATGGCCGTTCGTGATGTCAAATATGCTGTTTGCTAAGGGTGGTTAATTTAGATCACTCCTGTTAAAGTTACATCATGTATACAACCCTTTAGTGCTACTGCAGAATTAGTGCTAAAATAGTCCAACTTCAAATCATTCCAAGTCACAGGACTATACTGTCTTCTAGTCGGTTTGAAGAACAGCCCTTCCTACTTTATGGAAGAAAAGTTACAAAGGTTACTTCTAATTTTTGCAGCATCACCAGAAATTGACAGTTAGTCAGGCACCTCAGGTATCCTACCTCTCCTTGTATATGACACCGCAGTTAAAAGCTCTGTCTGGTCAAAATACTGTAGCCCAGATTACCTAAAAGAAGAAATAACCTTATTTTAAATTATCTTTTTACTGGAAATCCATCTAACACTAGAAAGCTGGGATCATCTAGCACTGAGAAACACATTGTCCTTCACATTTTTACAGTTCTGAAAATTAAGACTTCATGAAACAAGAGGCCTAACACCTGAAACCAAGCAGATAAACCCAAGCTTCAATGAAATATCATGAAATTCGCAGAATTGTCAACATTTCCACATTCTCCATTCTGAAGACAAATACGACAATGGAAGCAGTCCAGGCGAACTATCGGTATCCACGTTCTCCCCAACGGAACAGAGTCCTATTGTATTCGTCAACAGGTTCAATTTTTCCTTTTTCTTCTTTTAAAAGGTATCCTTGAGTTCACATTAAAAACAAACAAAACGCTCATAACAGAGTTTTATACATATAAAACTATACATATCCCCAGTCAAAAGTATAATCTATGGAATTTGAGAAATAAATTTAATATATACAGCTAAGATTTAAGAAGATATGAAAAATTAATCAGCCAGCAACTCAACTGCTGTCGTTGATTGCCCCAGAACTCCTCAGTACAGCATACTAATTCCAAAGACACATTCTATGCAGTACACTAGAAATTGTTTATGCGGATCACATTTATGATCAAGAAAAAAGATGCTACAAACTTTTATAACTTGGATACTGTTTGATTAAATATTCTCACCACAGTAATGCGTGAAGGACTAGGGAACTCAAACTTGGTTTCCTTAGTAGAACTCTCAATCATTTTTATTTGTTTGTATCATTGGAGATTCTCTGGCAAGTAAGCAAACACCTCCCGCAACTGGTTGAGAATTCCGAGGTTACTGTCTTTCACAGCAGGCTTGGCTGAAAGATGCGATTAAATTCACACTTCCCTTCATATCTTCTGTGATTAGTTTGCATGGAGATAAGTTAGAGATACAGCAAATACTTATTTGTGTCGCCACAAATGAAAAACACTTTCAGAGTTGAAAACCAGTTCTGAATTACTGTCTGTACAACTTTCATTTGTTATTTATGCATCTCAGTAACTGCCTGTACCTTAGAATTTCATCACAGGATGTTTATGTTCACACGGTTACAAGTCACAGCAGTAGTATTATACATATATAACAAAGATCAAGGACAAGAGAATGAGCACATGAACACTTCTCTTCCTTTCAAGCCAGGCTGTATTCACAGCAACATAATGAAGACACAACTGGAAAAAATTGATAAATTGCAGGTCTTGTGTTCATGCTTCATTCTTCACTTAGACACATGGTCCACCTGGACAACTAATAACATCTTTAACCCTGCAGCCTCAAAGTTCTACTACAACTTCTTTCATAAGCTGTTAAAGAAACAAAGTAGTTACATATGGATTTGGCTGTTGTATCCAAACACAATCTCCCTTCATTCATGAATGGCCCACTCCGAAAGGTGGATCTTCTTCAACCCTGGCCCCAGCTCCACCTAAACTACCTCAACCAGAGGTAACTACAACCAGACTGAGCTGTATCACACCCGATTACAAGCTGTGCTTGCAGTAATTATTAAATATAAAGACTGACAAAAAAATTGCCAACAGCAAATTGATCAGCTGAAGCTTTTCCCTTGTGCCCTTCCCTGAACCGGTTACCAGTTTCCAAAAATATGTAATATACAGTTACTGCTGCTGCCCCTGTCCCTCTTGTAAAATTCTTTTGGAATTAGGTTACAGAAATTACTGTTAAATTAGAATTGTGTCTCCATAACCTCTCCAATGTTTGATACTGGTAAAATATGGAAACGTGTTGCTGTACAATCTTCTAATTAAGGAAAGATACTTCACAGGGGGTTTCATGCATGCCAACAACAGAAAAAAAAAAAAAAACAAAACTTAAGATTACTTAGTTTCTGGATAAAATAATCCAATTCCCTTTCATTTATCCTGATACAAAGTCCCAGGTACTCTTCTTGAGATCTAAACAGCTATACTAACAAGCACTGAAGTCAACACTGCCTTGACAAAACCCTTATTTCCATAGCTCAGGTATATTGCACCACCACAGCACTGCAGAATTTGTCCCAAGAGCTAGAGAGCTCTCTGTGCACAGTCCAGAATAGGCGCTGTGCAACTTCACTGGAGACAAAGCAAGCACGACTGTGCATACACAGAACATACTCTCCATTGCTCTGTACAATCTGATTGTTTTCTATACATGTTTACTAAAATGAAAATCTTTTTTTTTTTCATTTATAAAAAGAAGTTTTATTTCTTTTCGTTTATAAAAAAAAGTTCTGGAAACAAAAATTCTTCACTGCATTCTGTTGAGAAAGGGAGAGATCAGGCCTAATTTCAGACAATACTGACACTTGTGTATTTTGATTAAAAACACATACGAAACACGCTTTCATTGAGAAACCAATAAAGCTACCAGTTATTTTTCACTTGCTACAGCGTATTATTTTTTTTCTACATTGTCGTTTTATTGAAAGTGTTTTGAGCTGGAACCTGCACTGAAACCAACTGAAACTTCCATGCAAGACCGGGCTTTGCTGTGTCTTTACAACACCATTCACACCTATTGCATTTTGGCTATTTCAAGAAATCTAGTTTAGCCATACCAATTAAAATTGTGTCTGGTTCAACAAATGAGGACTCATATTTGAAAACAGTTCATTTAAAACAAACAAACCATCAGTATATTTCAGGCTGAGTGGGACACAGTAGGATGTTGCTATTGACTCCTGTGAGAGGAAATACTCTGATCTTTCCCGTTCCTTTAGCAAGTAAACTGGATTTTTTTTTAATGCATCTATTGTAAGAAAAATGTCTGAATAATTTTTAAACACCTTTGATAAAGGTTTGCCAGTCCAATATTTAGGAAATGAGAAGGGAAATCAGACTCATATACTCTGATTTGCTTTTCTGCTTTCAAAGTATTTCACTTCACCATGTATGTTAATGAGCATGAGATGTTTATTTTATTTTTATCCCAGTATCCTCCCAGCACTTAGAGAAAAAGCATTATGTATTATTAAGGAGCTCTTCACAAGGTTATTGACGTGACGCAAGCATCATCTCAGAATTACACAAGTGACATAAAACTGGTGTATTTCTTTTCCTTCAAAATTTACTGGTGTGAGTTTTCAACCACCTTCAGCTTCGGAATTTCGGATGTTGTGTACAGCAGAACTGGGGTAGCCAGCATTTAGTACTTCAGGATATGCACACACAGAGTGTTCAGTTCTACCAGGCCCTATGCATACATAGTTTAATCCACCCGTATGTATGGATGGACCTATAAAGTATGTCTTCAGCTGCTGTTTGTTGCTGACAAACCTTTCGAAGTGTTAGTACAGGATACCTCACAAGTACCTGACTGTGAGTGTAAGGTTTCTCACGAGTGCATCATTTCTCATCCCTGTCTCAGAAGTAGGTTTTGCCAAATGCAGGGGGCTACACGCTGCTCTTGTCAGACAGTATCTTACCTGGGCTAGGAGCCATACAACATGGAAGTGAAAGTGTTTGCTGCAACACAGACATTTGCCCTTCCTGAAATAGGGGCTGTTTTCTGTGTTAGTAAATGTGATGCCATGGGTTCATTAAACGATACCAGTCATTTTCTGCTTCCTATCTCTATCAATTGAAAATCCCTCTCTTTCGACCACAAGAGCATTCTTGTGAGCTTTCTTACTCACCAGAGACAAATACTTTCTGTCATTTCATGGTAGCAGTTAAACTTTGACTATTTAGACACTGGGTTGGAACCAGATGATCTTCAAGGTCCTTCCAATGCAGACAACTCTTTGATTCTGTAACATGAGGTACCTACTCTTGTTCCCAATAGGTATTCTCCCATGCACTTAACTGGGAGCAAGTCTGGGCCTCAAGGTTTGTGGAATTAATAGGGAACTACTGTGAAATCAGCCCTGATATGAGAGTATTTTCACAGATGGAGCAATTTTTAATTGGTAATGTTTTCAGGTTCTGTCTTCTCACTGCTTTATTTCCCACTCCGTATCCTTTCTGTATGTTATGACATGCGCCATCATTCACAAAAGTTGTTTTTCCCCTTTTCTTTGTCTCCTGTATTATCACCTAGAATTATGCAACCTTGTATGACAAAATAAAGACCACTCATGAATGAGACACCATCCAGTTCTCATATCTTACATGCCACCTACAGGCAAAGCAAAACATCTTTGCAAGCTTAGAGTCATTCTGATGGAGTGCAATTGTATAAATTGCCATTATACTCACTATATAACGGAAAGGAATAGAGTATTTACTATAAATCTTTGTTACAAGCCAGAAAATCCCAATTACTTTGGGCTAGTGACCCTCTCAGATTTAAACTCTTTTATATTTTGCAATCATACAATGTATGTGCTGGGTAGAGTTGAGCCAGGAAAAAAAACAAAACAAAAAAACAACCCCACACCTTTAAAAGCCTGAAAGAGAAGAACAAAACACAGGCATTCAAAGAGACCAAGCTACAGTACAGAGCAGGGAACAACAGAATGTCTACTCAAGCAAAGCAATCAAGAATAGCTCTTGCACATCTAATAATGCAGAACAATCTTGCTAGACTAATTTTAGTGATCAACCTTTTTTAATTGCCAAAAATCATACACAAAGCCCAACTTCTGTATTTCATAAATACAATTTCACTAATTTAAGCAGGCTACGAACAGAGATCTATGTATATATGTTTATCACTCAATCCCAATCATTTTGAATACTGTGTATGAAGTTACCAATATCCATAGCAAACACCTACTAGGAGAGGTTAATGTACTGCAAGCACAAAACGACAAAGTTAAACACATCTACAGGACAAAAAAAAAAATATTTCCTGCTTTTAAGCTGTTACTATGGTAAGTCAAGTTATTTAAAAATATGTATATACATACATACACACAGCTTGCATCTGACTGATCTGTACCTATTTGAAAGCCTTGAAACCATTTACTCGTACCAATATCTGCATGTACATTACATCCATGATACACACCACAAATTTTATTTATTCATTAATTATAGTGAAAAGCTGTAGCTAAAACAGCCTTAACCTTCAGGTTGCCATTGCAGAACACTTGGAGGATAGCTGGTCAGAAATCTCATCATCCTCCCATAGTGCAGGCACAAACAGTAAAGTGCCTAGTTTCAAAACATGTTTTTCCAGACTATGGTCTGCATTATCTGTGCTAGACTGATTGTATATAAAGCACTTGCAGGTGCAAGAGAAGCAAACGTTTATGAAGAGACTTTTGATTGGCTCAATAATATGATTAAGGAGCAAATTATTAGTTCACATCTGTAGCATAATGTTTGTCCCTAATTACTTCTGTGTTACTGTTAAACTCATCTAGATTTTACTGTTAAACTCATCTAGATTTCTAGAATTATATTTAGTAATAAAATATAGCAACTGTGCCCTACACCTGACAAACTTCCTGCTGTTATGAAGTGCCACAGCAGATGAGTCAGGAGGTGCGTACTTTAGAGTTGCATCCTACTTAACATTCTGCTGTTGTTTCTTTATGTCATATACTATCTGATTCTCAAGCTGGAGGAAAGCTCAGCTCTTTGCTCATGCCTGCTCTTAGTTCTGACAACTCCCTCTAGTTTTTCCTCTGAGGCATGAAATGTGCGCACGTGTACATCCTCTCATGTATTTCAGAAGAAATATCCTATTCCCATCTCTGCTATCTTCCTTTAGCTTCACGCACTCACCCCTTCTTTTTCTCTTTTCAATCCCTGATCACAAATGCATGGCTGCCAGCCACCCTTCTTTCAGCACTGCATCTGGGGAGAGCCAACGTGTCAGGCCCACAAAATGAACTAATTCCCCGTTCTCTCTGATTACAAACAACTCCCATTCTCTTGAGTTGACAAATTAGGATCTTTTCTTCCCATGGTTACCGTCTCTGCAAACTGCTGACAACTCAGTGAGAGGCCAACTAAATAAATCATTTAAAAAGAAAGAGCTGCGTAAGCTGTAAGTGACCTGAAACAGCTGCTAAATTTTTAAATGCCCATACCCTCCCCTCAAAGCAATATTCTGTAGAGGTGAGCAGTGCCTTTCCAAACCTGCTGGGCTATCAGAAAGCAGGGTTCAGAAGGAAGCATGGGAAGTGGGAATCAGTAGGGAGAATTCAGTTTTCTTGAAGGACTGTAACAGTGCCATTAATTTCCTTGAAGTGTAAATGCCAGTTCTGCTTGTCTTTTAATTACATGCTTTTTGTACTGATTTTGATATAAACATATATTATGGAGCATGGTATTGTGAAAATCCTTTTAAAGGAAAAAAAAAATCTTTAGGGGATAGAATTTCATCATTATTCTGTGGATGTTAGCAAACATTTACAAACTGTTTTCCTCCCAGCCTTCTCAACTTAGTAATTGTGGTTACAAGGTGAGCAGACATTTATTTTCCAGAATAGACGAACATTGAGAGGTATTTTGCGACAAACAGCAGCGTTCTGTATAGGTTACTATTGCAAAGTTTCAGTTTAGAAAGGAACCTACATATAAGAGAGCACAGAGCTCCCAAAAGCTTGCTGCTAACTTCTTTATGTAGCTATTTTATACAGCCTAGGTAACATTGAAGGAAATAACATTTTGACAAAGTTTCCTGAAGGAAAATATGACAGAATTGTGTTATCAACTGCATTTTTGTAAATATTCTGGGGACCACTTGGAATGTCTAATATCATAGAGAAAAATGCAGTATTCTCTGTAATAAGCGGCCAGTGAAAGCCAGCTACTTTCAAAATTAAGAACAAAAACAGAGAACACAGGGAAGAAAAAGTAGAATGGCAGAAATTAATTACTTAAGCTTCAGAGAATCTAATACAAGGCAGAACAGATCATTTACAGCTCTTACACTGTTTCCACTATTTTTCCCCATTTTATCTGAGAAATAACTGACCTATGACCTAGGCCAATAGATCTGATTCAGTAAGAACAATCTATAAAATACTGTGCACAGACTTCCCTTCCTGCACAAAGCTTCAGGCTAATCATCACATCCCTTCTATATGAATACTGAAGACATTACTTGTCTTCAATCTCTTATCCTTACCACCAATATTCTTGTATCACTCATCTTTTAGCCATCAGGATTAAATATGTTCAATGGATAATTGAGCTAAGTACAAAATGAAGATCCTTTAAGAACAGGCTCTGCTCACTGAACCCCACAAAAGCTGAAGATACACTACAGGAAGAGAATTGGAGCTATCAAAGAAACAGCACAGAAGTTCAAGCCAGGACAAAATGGATAAAATAATCAACAGCCTTTGGGTAACCCTAGTCTAATCATTACCAATGAAACTTAGCCAGCCAGCATCACCTTAAGCATCCTCCTTCCAGCTCCAGATGACAGACAGGATGACTCAGTTTGATCCCTTCAGCTAGTGAAGAGCTACCCTCCAGCCATGACAAATCAAAGAGCTCACAATACCCCTGTTCTGCACCCTGCCCTGTATTTCGTTCAACTTCATCTCTCTTTTCAGGCTTGCTAATAACTTACTGAAACTGCCTGCACTACATGGGCTTACACAGGCCACCCCTGCTCAAAGAGCAGCCCAATAGTCCAGTAAAGATAACTTAGCCACGGCAGCACAGATCTCCACATAAGCCACACTGAATCCTGACTGTCTTTGGCACGTGTATTGATGAGTAGATTACATTTGCAGCATGTTCTAGAATTGCCACATAGAGAACCTTGTTGCACAAGATGTCAGAACAAGCTCCAGATTTTCTCTGGTAAATTCTTCAACTTGTTAAACTGTCGCAGTCGGGTATCTTCATGGCACTCTGCATGAGCTAAGATACCAGGACATCAGGGACGTCTGTCCTCATAACAGAGGCTGACTGGATAGAATTAATAGGTCAGACATAATATTACTTCAATGCACCTCATTTGGAAGGAGACAGTCGATACTTAAGAAAAGGACTGGGAGCAATAAATTACAATTTAATTTTGGAGTCATCCGTGGCTTGGAAGGAATTCAACTAAATGACCTCCACAGGCCCGTTCTAGTCTAAATTATTCTGTAATAGAGAAGCAGAGCCAAAATGTACCATATAAGATTTTAGTTTAGCATCAGACTAGCATAAAAATCAGAGTGATTACTAGTATGTACACTTTATTAGTATGGAAAGCCCAATACAATAAGTACTAAATATTTTGTGCATTTCTAGCTCTACAAATCTGAGTTTTATGCACCTTCCTTTGAAACAGAACTATTAATTGCCACTGATTTTAAAACAACTTCTATAGCATTACAAGAATGCTCAGAAGGAATTCTGAAGAGATCTGGTCTCCAAGAAGTCTTCTCCCTTCTCTTACTTTTTATGCAGCTAATTAAACATCTCACATTCAAATTCTAGTTGATTGTGACTCTCATAACTTGCCATCTATGCCATAGCTTAGGCACAGTGTGCAGAAGCAGACATGTTAGCACAAAAAGACCAGAGGCTGCATGCAGCACAGACTTTTCACTGCAGCTTCTTTTACAAACAGGTGGCATCACAAATTTACAGCTGGAATTTGCTTCAGGTTTTTCCCTAAGATGAACACTGTTTATATCTTAAGTATTTGGTTGAGGATGGAAACCAGCATGTCATTGTTTCCTATGAGAGCTGAAACACTCTTGCTTTGTAGGCAGAGCTCAACACAAGCAAACAGAGGAATGGAAAGTGACACAATCCCATTCCAGGAAACAACTGAAAAAAGAATCTCTGGTTAAAATAAAGGTGTTAAAACTGAAACGTTCTTGCATGCTAGCTGGGTGCTGTATTGGCAGCACAAAACTGAACCATGGCTACAGCTGATGACAACATTTGAGCTGTTCCTCAACCAAGCACAATACCCAAGCTTTGTGCTCAGCACCAACTCGCACATGAACAAGTGACAGCCACTGCCACCAAGGTGGTCGCCATTACGGTAACTTTTCAAGACAACTTCACATCAAGCAAAAAAGAAAGCAACATCACTACACATTACGTAGGTTAAACTGGCACACATGTAAACAGCCAAAACACATTTCTAAATTTACCAAATTATCTCTATTTAAAATCCAAGTTAATAAATAAAGGTAGATTGAGAAGGATTCGTTTCTTATACAAGTCACTGACCTTGATGTTAACTGCCAGCCATTCCTACTTCACCATCTAGTTTCCCACAAGATCCTTCCTCATCTAACTCCTGCTAACAGAAGCAACATTAAAATTTGTCACTTAGGTACCAAATCAGAAAAGAGATCGTGGTCCTGGAACCCACAAAAGTAAAACTTGAAGTGTATTGACTTTTCACTTGGTTTAGCGAGGTGAACTTTCCTAAAACACATGTAAAGCACAAAAGCAGTGAGTAAGTACAACCAAACCAAACCGGTACAAAAAAAAAAAAACCAAAAAAAAAACACACAAAACACCACCACAAATTAAGGGTTAACCTGAACATTGTTCAGAAACTGTAAATACAGACATACCAGATTATTCAGTTCCATTATTTTCAAGTTTTCAACTCCTCAGCCTGAGACCTGCAGCATTACAACCTCAGGCTCTCCTAGAGGCTACCCAGCACCAGAAGCTGAAGAACTATTTCTCACAACTACGCCTCCAGCCCAAGCAGCAGGAGGTGAGCAGAGATCCCAACCCAGTAAAAAGCCATGCCACCAGTCCAGAATGCAACTAACACCAGCCACAATAAATCCCAACTTCTGCATCCTCCTATTTGCTCGCTTTGGTACAAGTGCAGCAAGAAGCTGGATTCTTAGAACGGGATTTTTTGTTGATAGGATTCAAGGTCAATACTGGATGTTTGACAGAAAAAAAATTACTGCTGTTACAAAGAACATAATGTTATGTTTCTACAATGGATGAATGAAATTTATTACTTCTGTTCACTAAAAACAAACACGCCAGCTTTCCATGAACAATTATTTCACTTTTCCAAAATATGTTTGCAGATTTACTCTTTTTAGATCAGAAGAATACTGTGGTTCTCCCTTCGCTGCCCCCGAAGATCTAAACTTACAAAAACCTAGAGATTGTGCAACAAATCTGATTTGAACCACATCTGACAAATACTGGAGCAATTTCAAATACAATTGCAAATATGTGTTAGACAATGTTCTTTGCAAAGTAACCCAAACAGAGCTCCTCAGGCTGCACACAGTAACATTTTTAGGGCTTCCCAGGAAGCCCTTCTCCTATCCCTTGACACTGTACCATGCTGACTTCCCATCCTCACTGCCCTCCTCAAATCAATCACATCAAAATCACATCAAAATAAGATCCTTCTCGTTTCCTTACCTAGAACAAGAGCTGTTGGGTGAAAAGGGCTGTGAGGTACCAAATACATGTATGTGCACAAGTGCCCAAAAGATGTGGCAACTGTTGGGGAAGAGTTGCAAGCCTGTTGTATCATTCTCTCTCAGAGGTAATGAGTCTGCTTCCACCCCCTCCCTCCCCCAGTGTAGCTGCTGGCTGGGCTAGAGAAGCACTTACCAATTTTCTGGGCTTTATCCTACCACAGAGAATCTCCTTTTCAAGAAAAATGATACAGAAAAGTTGTGTGACAAATACCAGTTTTTCATGGGCAATGTTTTAATACAGAAGTTTTCACAAACTGCTTTACCCAATTTAAGTTCTCTTCCTGTTGCATATAAAATGCCACTGCAAAAGATCAAATTTTATTTTCCAATACAAAGCAGATGTTAATAAGCTACTTTATTATTCCTGCTCATAACAGCCAGAGAAAAAGAGTTTGTACTGTTAAAATAATGTGTTTTGGGACTCACTCTCCTCACATTCTCTGAATTATCATGGATGCTACAATTACGAAATAAAATATCTAACAACCTATACTATATACTACAAATATAAACTATTTTCTTATCAAACCACCACCACCAATTCCTTAAAAAAATGTTAAAGCTCAAGGAAGCTGTTATTAAAACAAGATTTATATGCTATAAAGTGTTCACAATTCCATCCCCTGAGTGTGAAATTAGTGGCTGAGGAATGATTTCACAGGAAATCAATCTGAGAGCAGTGCTGTTGCAAAGGATTTGCAATTTTGGTCTCTGCCAAATCCTTTGTATCTGCAAGCTGCTGTAGTTATTCATGCAAAGAGACAGATAATCAGCAGCGTATAAGGCTTTTTTACATTTATATTGAACACGGTGCTCTTTTCTCTCTATCGGTGTGTATCTAATACCTTAGGCATGGCCACGTTGTATCTGAAGCAAGCCTTAGGAAAGTTCCTAGTGCCACAAGTCTAAAAATGTTTTTGATTTCATGTTTTAATAGTTTTTTGAAAGCCTCTTTGAGCTCTATTTTAGCCAACATCAGAAAAAGACACAGAATAAGTAGAGTTAAAACCTGAAGTTTAAAAAACGTGCCAAGCGCATGATCAGCCTATAAACAAGTAAAAAGCAAATGTACAATTCTTTAATAACACTACACAGGAGTTTCAAAATAAGAGATTCCAAATTTCTGTAACTCACTTATCATCACAGTTAAACATATGGATCTCTTGGACAAATGACCATAGCTACAGCAAGGCTGATGAAGGTATTCCCTCCGGTACAAAATGCCAGCAACACGCACACATTTGCTCAGGGCTCAGTCAAGTGTCCTGACCCAGTAGCTATAGAGCTTCCCATTTGTAGTTTGTCACAGCCTCTCCTCTCTTCTGCTGTTCAGAGAATTCATCAGTTGCATCTGAAACACAGCACCTGAGAACAAGGAAAGCCACAGCACTCACTGTTCAGCAGCAAGGGAGCAGCACACCTCCTGTATCACAAGGTGTCCCTGCAGGGTCCAAGCAGCTGAGCAGTAGAGGCTTTTCATGGCAGCTCCTCCGCAGTCCTGAATGGCTGGACGCATGGCACACCCGCCCTCAGCAAGGCATTCGACACTCATGATGCAAGTAAAAAGAAATCAGTTTTTGTTCTCTACCTTATAGCCTCTTGAGCTTTCATAAACATGAAAGTGAACAAAAAAGAAAATCCCGAAAGATATCACCACGTACACACAGAAGAGCTTTACTTGTGATACAAGCATCATCAACAAATACAGGACAGTGTATCTGCCTAAAGGCCAGCTTTTTCTGATTGGTAAATATGTCTTTGAAGACAAATAGTCTAAAGAGGTGAAAGTGCACTTTCTCTTTACATTGAAGGATACTAACGCAACCGTACTGAAGCCAAATGACTCTGAATTAATATCCAGGCAAAAACCAAACATGACATAAAGGAGAGGTTAAACTTGGTATTAAATTCATGGACTTAGCAGTTCTGTCCCCCCACTTCCCACACCAAAAATATTTTTCCATGTATCTTCCACTTGCTGAGTTTTACTCTGATAGTCATAGTGATAGGTGTTATAGAAAAGTGACATTTGCAGGCTTTGAGTAAGCTGGATGGGAAAAAAATAATCAAATGATTCTATTCACATTAAACAACTGAAACCAACAAAACTAACTCAACAGAATTTTATATTGTCATGCTTTGTTCCTTCTGAAAATACATGTATTCTGAGTAAGGTATTACTTTTGTACCACTATGGTTTAGAAGAAACACTGAAGTTTAAGATAAGTTATCTTAATCAGTGCTATCTTGGGCATCTGGGCTACCTGGAGAGGGCATGGTATCTTGTTACATTCTGCCTTGAAGAAAGGTGGCTCAGTGGAAGTGGCATTCTGCACTCTGTGTTGAAAACTACTTGGCAAATCAGCTGTTGTCAGGCTTGTAATACTTGCAGAGCACCAAGAGAAGAAAAAAATGCAGAGGTTAAAAACTCAGTATTTTGTTTAAGAGTTTTTTGTTAGGGTATTAAAAAATAAAAGCAAACTCTAATATGATAGATCCCAATGCCCAAAATATAAAGTACTTCCATCTTTTTCTAGATAATGCTTGAATAACTAGAAACATACTCAGCATTTTAGGTTGGATGTTAGGAAGAACTTCTTTACTGAAAGGGTTGTTAGGCACTGGAACAGGCTGCCCAGGGAAGTGGTGGAGTCACCATCCCTGGAAGTCTTTAAAAGACGTTTAGATGTAGAGCTTAGGGATATGGTTTAGTGGGGACTGCAAGTGTTAGGTCAGAGGTTGGACTTGATGATCTTGAGGTCTCTTCCAACCTAGAAATTCTGTGATTCTGTGAAATTGTGCAGAAAGTACTGGAGTCAGTATCCATAAACAGGCACATCCTGCAACTCCTTTCCCCTAGAGGAATACGGCAGTTTCACATTTTAACTTTTAAAAACAATGGTTTTGAAATTATATCCATCAGGCTAAACAAGCAGATTCGTGAATGTCCTTAACAGACCATTTCTTGTCATGCTTGCAAGATCAAAACCCAATTTGGTTTTTACACATTGGTCTCTAAATAAAAATTTAGTCTCAAAATAATATACTGTTCGTTTTTTTTTCTACTGCAGTGCTTTATACTTCAAAAGAACGATTTTCAAGGCACAAATATTTAAGATAAGCTTCTTCATAACTTATACTACAGAACACTTACACAAAGTACTTTGAATCTTTTGAGACAAAGAGGTAGTATCTAAATTCTCCCTAAGTGGCCGCACTGTACAGTCTCAAGATGATTCTTGGTGTCAGCAGAGAAGCACAGTGAGGAACGTAATCAAACACAAAAAGTATAGGCCCTGAAAAGTTTAGTTAAATGTTGAAGTAATGAACTGTAAGGAAGGTACCAACAGCACTTCAAGCGAATCATTAATTACAATAATAATTATTATCTGAACTATCTTGTGATCTTTTTTTTTTTTTAATCAATTAGGTTTTTGCTAATAGTACGCAACAAAATCAGTATTTCAGAGAAATTTCAGAAATGCTTTTAACTGAATATAACTATTTCAGAAATGTTGCAGCTTTTTCCTTCATCTTTCTTATTTTTCTATTCTTTAATCTTAGAAAGTTGATACTACTGTAAGTTGCACTGCATTTTAAGGTATTCACAACCTACTCATAAGAGATGAATGCATGATGCCACATTTCCCCTTCTACAGGGAGGTAAAACTGTACGTTTTATTGCAAAACCAAACGTGAAGACATACCACATGACAGCATTATCTAGAGCATGATAAAATATACTGTTTATTTTCTTACCAGCTTTTGAAGGAACTCAGGTTAGGCCTTTAATCTAAATATTTTCTCTTCCTTATACTGGCTCAATAGCACTGATTGCAGATTTGTAAAAATTAATTTAAACATAACAAATATCTACATAAGAATAACTTTTCTCATTGATTTATTTTTAAACACAAAAAAAGACAATAAAAATATCACTGAGCTTAGGATTTTTAAATGTCCAAAGAATACATTCCCTCTCATAACAAAAGTTTGCAATTTGTCTCCTCAGCCACTAAGCAAGAGAAGCAATTCCCTTATAAATTTATGAATAAGGGAATTACACTGTGTGTAATTCCAATCTTCTCAGTCACAGTTGCTTTTTAACTCTAGCAGTAGTAATACTCAGAGGTGAAATAGGGAAAGGACCCATGGAGACCACCAACAAGTCTGAAATCCTGTTAAAACTCTAACAATACCAAAACTAACAGACCCTGACAGAATAAGCTCATAAACAGAAAAGACGAGGGACTAAGCCGTGGGGCACCGCAGCTCCCTTTGCACACAGGATGCCCTGTGCTCACTGATGACTGACAGAAGTAGCATGCATTTTCAAGATACTTCAGCCAGTAAAGCAGGAAGGATTTAATACCTTGCAACTTAAAATTCCTTACGCTTAGACCTAATTCTCAAGAAACGCAACACAAGACAGAGGTTGATACTTTGCTTTTTCCTCTGCCACAAAAAAAAAAAACACAAAACAACACCACAATAAAGAAAACACACCACCAAAACCAAAAAACACCTACCCAGAGGAAAGTAACAGGCTTTTTTTTCCCCATCATTTAAGTTCACTCACACTGTACCAACATAATACACAGCTTCAGTGTTGTTTCTATGTAATAATAGTTTCCCCCCCTTACATCAAAGCGTAGAATTGTAGTGCCCATTCAGATGTGATGTGGTGGATCCTTTACAGACAGGCTCTTTAGAAGCGAGGGAGAAAAAAAATGCTGCAGTCCTGTCTCAGGAATGTAGGTTTTGTTGTTTTTTTTTTTTTTCCCTACAGGTAACAAAGGAAGGAGGGCAGATGAAAGTGAGTGCCAGCTTTGCCCAGCTGGTGGAGGTAGCATGTCTCTACCAAAATTGGCAAAAGATACCCAAAGTACACAAACACAGATGCAGTTTATTTCGTGCAGTGCCTTAGACACCTGGCTGAGCAGAGCCCATTCCCAACAATCTGTTTGGGGGACTAACTCCTCCCCATCTCTGCATTGTGCATTTTAACTTATGCTCATCAAGCAGCAATTCTTAGCTTACAAAAACCTCCCCAAATAAAACAAGTCTCTGAACAAGTGTCCTGTATCTCAGCAAACCAGCCCAAGCCCCCCTGTGTCCCCAAAGCCGTCTGTTTACGTGGCCAGCAGAGGCCTCAGGACTGCTGCAGACTATTCCCTTCTGCCCTCTGCACAGCAGCTGTACTGCAGCATTAACGGGGGCACTCCATGAGCTCTTCCTTCTTGTTGCTGCCACAGGCAAAACTGAAATAAGAAAGGATTCCATTCCCAAAGGAAATTTCTACAAACTTCAGGGAACAAACAGAGCAGAAAGGATTGGCTCTAGAGCAGCTGTTTCTCAAGGACCCAGTCTGTAACAGCTACTGTTCTACACGGCACAACACATTCAGGTTGTCCTGGACTACGCCTTACTTAACAGATCCCTGACACAGAAGGGATGGAAAGTTACCTGGAGGGAAAAAGTCTGCCAAGACAACAGCAACATGGGGAGTTTCCCACAGAAGTCATTCTGGGCAAGGATCAAAGATTCACCTAGCCCAGTATTCTTGGAGTACTGGTGAGACACAGCAAAAAAATAAAAATAAAAATTAGAGGGATGGAGTATGTGCATCTTCTCTTGGCATATCTTCGTATCTTCTGGCAGCATGTAACTGGAAATCTCCTCATCCACAGTTACATCATATCACGATTAACAGCTATCAACAGCCTTTCTGTCCATGAAATGATCTGAACTCCATTTCAACTTGCCTGTACTTTTGCCTCCTAAGATGCACTACACTAGCATTACTTTTCAGCTATGGCTTAAAAAAAGCTAACTAAACCTGCATGAGTGGACTGTTTGACAGTCTCTCTAATTCTTAATGAAAAGAGTTCAGACCTGGAAAATAATTTTCCAGTTAGAACAAGTAGAACAATTCTGTATTGAAGAATATATTTTTGGGGGGTTGGAGTAGATAATCTTCAGAGGTCCCTTCCAACTTTGGCCACTCTGTGATACTTACAATTTCTATTTCACATACAATTTCTATGTAAATTTCGTATTTACAGGTATCTATCTAAAAGGGAAAGCACTTTCATCTGGTGCTTTGTGACTATCTAAAAGGGAAAGCACTTTCATCTGGTGCTTTGTGAATCACTAGTACTCAGGGCTGGGCTAAATTAATTTTTGGTTTGCTATTGAAATAAAACAAGAACACCAAGCCCGCAAACAAATATAACAAAACCAAACCAATAAAAAGACTTGGAAGATTGAATTTAGATTGAGACCATTTTTCTGTTAAGAATTGAATCTATCCAGTCTTTAGAAATTGAGTTTAAGAGCAAGCCTACAAATCTTTCAACATCTGGAGAAAAATGTCTGTAGGCAGACTGCACAACCATTAGTCAAGGGAGAGGTATCAGTGAAATGCTTTTCCATCTGTGTTCACCATTATGCAAACTTCCCTAAGCAAACTTCATTGGGTGCTTACATGGCAGTGAAACATTTAACGAGCATTTAGGTCATGCTGAATGCAGTTCAGTGACTGAGGAGACACCAAGCACCACTGCAACTAACTAGTGCTCCAGGGACCACCCAGAAACACACTGATCAACCTGTAATACCCAGGTTATAGTGGAGAAATGGCTTGCAAGCAGAGTAAAGCAAAACAGCAGGAGTTTACGGAGGAAAAGCCAAGAATTGTCAACAGGAGCAGATGAACTGGTCTTGGGACAATTATCCTTTTAGATCTTCTGCATCCACATGTAGCTGTGGTACTGCTATGATATCATACTCTCATGTATAAATAATATAATGGAGGCAGTCACCCAATACCTTTGAGGTTTTTTTTCCCCCCATCCACGATACAAAACCATAAATCATTTTATTTTGCTGACACATCTCATAGAATCGTTTCTGGATCAGAGAAGGGCCATGCTACTGGGAGGGAGTAAACATCACCAGCCACCTGGCTCTTCACCTTATTACCTCACTGCTTCAGATTTCACCTTCTAGGTTCTGGCTTGTTTCTCCCCCAGTGCAGGGTCTTTGAAGACAACACAGCCGTCCTCCCTTGCAAGGGGCACGGAAAATAAAAAACTATGCCTAAATTCAGGTGTTTCTGACAAGCACTCCAGAGGCAAGCATAAGGCCTGTTGCTATGAATGGGTGTGGATAATCACTCTCCCTTGCTGCCAGTTTTTGTACCTGTGCATGTTAATTTCCTGAAAAAGGTGGTGGATTTCATAGAGGAGCCCACCCAGATGCAATAGAATCCTACTTCCGCTAGAGTAAGGGGTTATTCAGATTCACCACCCTTAAACAAGATCATTGTAATTATTTTATGGTTGATTATGTTCATATTTATTTGCATAACAGAGCCATGCCATAATGAAATGGCATGAGCTGCAAGCCTCCCTGCCAATACCTATACTGGGCCTAACGCCGTTTTCAGCAGGCAGAAGAGGGGAGCCTCTGGGAAGCTGCCAGCCATAACGTTGGCCTGCGCATTAAGCAGTTTGTTTCCTCCGCAGGAGACAGATCTATACTCACGAAACAAAAACAAAACCAAGAAAAGCTAAAAGCTTAGTCATGTAAATCAGGGTGGAGGAAAAACGAAAGGAAACTCCTCATTGGCATTCTACAACTTCTGCAGACCCCCATGGCCCATTAGCTAATTTCTATTAAAACACACAGCTCTGGAATAATAAATGCCAGTGGCACATTTCTAAAGGTTTGTGGCAACTGAAGTAAACATGCCCCTGTTCCCAGGACACCAAGAGACACAAAATTAACCAGAGGTTAACTGGGTCATTAGCTGGAGCACAATATAGGTCACTGCAGATTTAATTTAGTTTGTATTCTGCAAAAGAATCAAATACAGCAACCAGTTCTCACAGCAGGAAAACAAGTAACTTACCAGCATGTTAACGTATCTTGGATACCGAGGCACAAAGTCGGGCCTTATGATTCATACCACTTTTCACAAATTTCACATTATTTTGATGAAACAAAGTACACTGTATACACACAATTCAAATGGTTCTGGATGCAAGCGTGAAACACACACAAATGCAGAATATTTAACATTGCATACAGTCTGCTTTTATCTTTTTTTTTGTTGTTGTTTTGGTTTTTTTAAGTATTGGAAAATATTTAAGCAAGCTTTCCCTCCCAGAAGAGGGCTGGCAAGGAAATAATTAATACACAAGTAATTAAAAATATATATAATATGGATTAAGGAAAAAAAAAGAACAAAACACTGGGTTTTAATAAGAGTTTGATCAGGACCTAAATAACACGCATGCAGGTGTTTTGTCTCAATACAGTCTTCTAGGGACAAACTACCTCAACAGCTGTAACAGGGGAACCCAATGCATGGCCCAAACTTCATGAGAGTCAACAATGTTAAACAGATTAAACATTTATGACTGGCTTTTGTCTGATAGCCTTGGTTTGCATCATTTCAGGCAAGTATGAACTGAAGGAGAGGGTTCAGAAAGCTTGTCTGCATGAATTTTCAAGCAAGCTGTAGCTACATCGGGTTTAATTAAGAGATTACTAACTTCAGCTGCTCCAAGCACTAGAACTGCCGGAATTTCCATGACTGCTGTCATGTTTGCAGCTAGCCTCCTGTTGTTAATAACACTTGTGCCTCTTCTGTTGCTATGTAAGAAAAACACCACCAACAAAAAAGTAGCTATGAACTAGACGTGCTCTTCAGTACACTGAGAAAACAAACAGAACTAGCTCCATGATGGGATGCATGGATCAAAATTTTAAGTTTAACATGTGGCACTAGCAAACTTGGAGGTAGAAATGAAATAATTACTGTACTTCAAAAAGGCCATGTTAATCTGACGTACAACCTTTTCAATATACTGCAACAAGCAGTGTAAGGATCCAACACATACAAACACATACTCAGTCTGAAATACACAGTGAAAATGAGACAGTCAAGTAAGTTCCAGATTTGAGAACAAGCGTG
Organism: Aythya fuligula; assembly: GCF_009819795.1. NCBI lineage: Eukaryota > Metazoa > Chordata > Aves > Anseriformes > Anatidae > Aythya > Aythya fuligula. Next base: position 1,123,014 of record NC_045574.1, on the reverse strand, counting down.
GTATTTTGATGCAAGCCCATGACTGCAGCAGCCAGCAAATAATTTAAAGTACAGTCAGGAAATCACAAGGCAAGCATTTCTTTCCCAAGAATGATTCTGAGAATTAAACAACTCTGCTTAAATACTGTAGCTTCATCTAAATTGGATTTTTATATCTGCATATGATTAATCAAGACCTGAATTGCAGAACAAGATAGCACTGTTCTGTTTGTTCAAAGGCAGCATTTTTGTACATAAACACAAGATCATCTCTTGCTCAGGATGCAGTTCCAGAGGAAAAATGTTGAAATGGGGAAGGGAGAATCCTCTGTTACCTTTAGTATAGAGGTTTCAAATCACCTTCTGTTCAGCAGCAATAGGAATGATTTCTGCACACCCCAAGCAAGCACTGGAACAAACTTACTAGGTGGTCTGGTCCTTCCATCTCATTGGAGATGGCTGCTCAGAGAGCTACACTTACTGCAGCTACATTTTCTGCTTTAGCTGGGGATATTCTCCCAGCTCCCTTTCAGCTCAATATCCCAGGCAGCACCTTTTCTACACCAACAAGATTTTCTTCCCTGGAAATTCACCCTATACAAGAACCCAGCACATCAAACACTTAACTTACTCAAAACATATTGATCTCTAGTGTTAGAAATCCTTGAAATCAGAACAGTCTCAGAGGTAAGCAGGCACTGAAAGTGAGAATCTGGAATGGGTGCACTGAGAACAGTGCAGGCAGCAAAGACCAAAAGCTTCAAACTTCTTTTTTGAACAAAAGCAAAGTTCTCCCTTTAACACCCCTATAAAGGGTATTTTAAAACAGCTCTAGTTTTACATCCAAAAGTAATTCTGTTTTGCCATAGCTCTGTGGCTCCAATGGTCCAATCATAGCAGCTACACCACTGCAGTCTATGACATCCTCTCTACTCCACATTCACCATAACACCAGTGGTATTACCATTCTCCAGCATTCCCATTCTGCATTGAGCAAGTCTCAACTTGATTCTTTGTATTTCTCAGTTAATTCCTTCTATTAGTCCACAGAATGTGAGCTTCTGTCTGAAAATTAACAAAGCATCTCAACAAATTCTTACTACAATTAGTTGCAACAACTCACAAAAGCAGCTTTCGAATTTGAACAAATTTTCTTTCTAAATAGTTCCAGCTGGCCATAAGTAGAGCTCCGTAGACCACAACAGCTTCTTTTTTTTTTTTTTTTTTAAATAGACAAACAGAAAAACACAGCAACAAACTTGTAAATACTGACACAAAGGCTGAAACTGGAAAAACGCTGAATCAGAATCTAACTGAACCTAGAGCCAGCTTACTAAATGAAGTCCAACTGGCCATGCATAACATAATGAAACAAAATAGTTCGTATTTCTCTTGAACTCATTATCAAACCAGAAGATCAGAACTCGAGGAAAGCATCTGAATCATTTCTTGGGGGCTCTGTAAGCATTTTGCAGACTTCGGCATTTCTTTTCCTATATAATTGTTCTTTACAACCACCTTGCTAAATTCGGGGAACATTATCACTATAATGCACTGAACTGTAAGATGTTCTACTGAAGCTTCCTAAAATCTGAGCAATCTTTTTTCCTCCTTTTAAGGTTGGGATTACTTATGATAAACCTAGGTAAATCATTCATGGTCTGAGTGCATGAGCATTAGCTGATGTAAAGTGTCTCTTCCAGGTAGGACAATGCTAAAAATCAACTACTCTGTAACCCACCTCTATCTTAAATATAGTAAATGTTATTTGACCATCTGTGTCCCAGTATTTAAGCTTTCATACATATATACAGAATGATTTGATCTTTATCTAAACTGTGCCTAAGAAACACAAGTGTAATTAATGATTTTGTTATTGCTTTCTGCCACGGTAATATTAAAATAGGCTTAGATGCATATTTTCAGTGACAACACTTAAAACCTCAGATTAAAGATTAATAATGTATCACACATGCATGATTCATAAGACACACAAATGGCAGGTTCTATTTAAAGCCCTGTATGGCCATGAATAGAACACCATGATGTATACAATGGAAGGCAAAAAGCAAAGCGCAACTTGCTAGAGGAAAAAAAAACAGTCCTGACTACTAAGAGTCAAAGAATCCTTACCATATGCCAACTTGAACAAGATTATCTTCATTACATACCAAACACATTTGTAGGTCATTAGAAGACAAGTGATTTTAATTGCTGCTTCTTCTGAAGTATGAAATTTACATGGGACTCAAAATATAGTTTTAAATTAACAAATTTATGATTTTTATTTCAACTACCAGAGAAATAAGATTCTTCCCTTGCTGGAAATATTACCTTTGAAGAATTTCCTCTCCTTCTCAGGTACTTTGTTTTAAAAATCTTATTCTAGTCATAGTCACAACTACCTTGAAGCTAGTTCCCTGCTCTTCGTATCTCAGTGCCCCAAACTCAATGAAGGGCTCAAAACTAGGAACTGCTACCCAGAAAAAAGCTTTGGGAGTCACTGCAAAAATCACAATCCAAACAAATGCTTACAAAGAAGAGACAATATAGAACTTTCTCTTTTTTTAATTTCAGCAAGAGATAATATAATGGAACAAGTACACTTAGACTATTTCCTTTGCAAGATGATATAACACTAAAGATACATTTAACCGAGAGAAGCCTGAAAGTCACTTTTCCCAAGGCTACTGTAAGAGAACATGAAATAACTCCTGCCAAGATGCAGCACTAGCAACAGAATTGGTTATCAGAGGTTCAAAGGAAGTTACTTCCTCAGCCGCTGCTGTTTCCCTCTGTGTCAGCCAAACACAGAAGGTGACAGCAACAACCAACTTGAACACCGATTTGCAATGTCACAGGCTATTCTAGGTTATAACCCTTCTAGAGGTAGCCACAGTTCACTCCACAATAAAGTAAATTAAGTCTAATTTGTAGAGGACAATATTTTGGCCTTTTTTCCTTTTCCCTCTACACACAGATGATGATTCATTTCCTCTGATTGATTCCTCTACTGGAAACATTTCTTCAGCTTGTCAGAATAGCAAAGTGCTGGGTTACACAATACAATTTTCTGGGAAGCTGACATATGCTCAAACATTTCATTATGATTGACTAGGACTTAACAAGCTTAGCTTGTGTTGTGCAAAATAAACCCAAACTAGCCAGACCTTTTTCTCCTTATGTACAAGGAAGGGATAGGGAGTAAGAGAAATCAAGTGTTTTAATATTGGCATATTGTGGCTCATTAAGTGTTTTTAAATCCTCTTTAAATTCTGCAAGCTGGTGTAGATAATTCAGAGTCTATGTCATCAGCAAAATAAACAAATAAAAATAAAGTGATCAATAAGCAAATGAACTGAGAGTCACCAAACCAAACGCAGACTCCATATTACAATAGCTTGTAATAAACTATATTTAAAGAGAAACCAGATGATCCAAGCCATTTAACTGCTTTTTCTTTCTCTCTCCTACCCTCCCCCCTTCAAAAGCATTAATCTGAAAGTCACTTAAGAGCACACCACAGAACTTCTTCATTCCTTAAGATTTGTGATGTGTCTTCTGGAGACCAGTGTCAACAGGAAACTTTAATTCACGTGGTTGACAAAAACACATCTATAAAGACAATCAGCAAGGCAGGAAATTCAGACCTTGGTTTAGATTTAACTCAACCTCACTTTCCAATAGTTTCAAATCTGTCAGACAGAGAAAACAAATCACCTTCTCAGTTCACTAGACTGAACCTTGGCTGTGGCTTACTGTTCTTGAAGGTTTCAGTCACACTGTTTCTATTGCACTCCACATATCAAGAATAAAATGCACACATCTCTACAGAAAACAAAGACCAACGTGTTACTGCCCGTCACTGACCAGACCTGGAGGGCTTTCCTCATGAAACTGTCCCATCCACCCAGCTCTGCCAGGCACTCCCAGCTATGCTGAGCCATTCCAACCCCTGTCTGGGTTACCTAGGCTTTAAGTCTCCAACACAGACTTCAAACTTCCCCCCAAAAAATCTCTTCCAGATTTACAAATAAGAATCTCTCCTATCTCCCCTTAATCCCTATTGAAATTAAAAGCCATTATCTTGTCCTGTTTCCAATAATTGTGGAAAACTGCTTATCCCCTTCCTCTTTACAGTAAGACTTGATTTATTTGAAAGTTTGTGTCTACCCTCAGTCTTGTCTTTCCTAGACTAAAAAACAGATTTTAGCCTTTCCTCATGGGCCCCATCTTCCAAAGTGTTTAACCGTTCTTGTTACTTAAACCACATATGCAGGAAGGGCCCCTCATGGCAAGAAAAGGGAGGAAAGATATTCTGCTATCACTGCTTTCAGCATTTCAGCAGCTCTTGTTATCTCAAAGCTCCTGAAGACATTATAACAGATGATCTTCATATTGGCAGCACAACTGATTTTAATGCAACACTTCTGAAACTGTTTTACTCGCATCATTAATGACATCATCTTGACTTAATTCACTTAAAAGTCACATTCTTCTGGCAATCAGTATTTCTGGTTTGATTTCATTGCTCCTTTACAAAACAAAGCCTAACCTGAAACACTTTCAGTGTGAAATAATGTGCTTAAAGTCATTTATTTCAGTAGAAAAATCTTAAATAACTTGGTTAAATATACATCACGCACAACAAACATCTAACCGCACCCCCTTACTGTGATTTTGCTTATACTGCAGGGTAGTCTGAAAGCACACAAACTGAACACTTTTTGGAAAAATGAACTGAACATGCAGCTTACAGACCCATTAAAAACTTCTACAAATGTTAATTCGCTTTCAGCTGAAGGCAAACACATAGCACGGGTGTCAGGAGCTCTGCGCCAACAAGCTTGCTCTACAGGGCTGCTTACACTGTCCTGTTTATTAGCCTCTAACTACATGCTAGCTGATGAAGGATAAAAAAAAAAAGCTTAGCATATACTAATATGTAAATCTAGAGCTCAAAATTAGCGTTAATAATTTGATACAAAGTTTCCTTGGCACTTAGGCACTATCTCCATTAAATTTCTTCACACATAGAATTAAAGTAAGGGAGTAGCCTAACTTACCTACACCCTGTTGTAACAGTCACAGAAAATACTGGAAGCCCTGCAAGTTTCAGCTTTGCCATCTTTTCTCTCTGGTTTCTCTAAATAGCTTTAAACCTCTAACATGCACATCTCTCACACACACCTCTTTCAGAAATTAACATTATGAATTGTCTGCAACACCTTTGTTTTCGCTTTCTGCAAGCAATACTTTATTTAAAACTTACTTTCTGCTTTGAGAAGTCATTCAAGGGTTTTTGCTTCAGCTTTGCTTCTGTTTGACTGCTCATCATAGTTCCAAAAAATTACTATAGTGTAAAGGCAATTATACACACACACACACAAAAAAAAATCGTCTTCTGTTTTGTTACAGCAGTAGAACATACAGCATTATTAAAAAAAAGTATCTGAAGTTTTGAAGATAACCAATTAAATTAGAAAATAAAATTTAATAAAATATTGCTTTGGTAAACGAATAGGTTGGAGAGGAAAAAAATAAGAGATACTAATCTAATAGTAACTTAATTCTGAAATTCTATTTGGACACCTAATTTGTTCAATTTGTAGAGCGCTCCACTGCCTGTGAAATCAATACAACTTCACTGATATTTCATCCGTTGCATTAGATCTACGCTGGAGACTTTTATATGCAGAGGAACTCTCATTTCTTGCCTTCGAGCAAAATAGGAATAGCAGAGGACTAGAAATAGCCAAGTATCTGGCCTAGTGGTAATTATTTTAGAAATATCTGAATAATAGAAAATCCAAGAATCACACAACTGTCATTCTTAATTCAGTCAAGTTCTGCTGCCGGCCCTGAACCCACCCAAACAAATCCAAGTAAAAGTATCAGTGACAGTAAGGGGAAGAAAAAGCCCCACTGTTCATCTCGAGGCATGGAAGAGCCAGTGCTCAGAAATGAGTGTGCCTTAAAGCACAGTCAAAATGAAGGCTTTAGGCAACAAAAACCCACTCTACAACTCCAGAATTTTCATGCCCTAGTTCTTAACTGTATTTATGTTGATACCTAATGGGTAGAAATCAGCTTGTCAGTGAATCATATAGCTGGCTGTCCAGGTGTAAGTATTACCATCTGCTCATGCATGAAGCTGAGAAAACTGGCAGCAGGCCAGATTCTTGCGAAGGAATACACTTCACCAAGTATGATCCAGAGGTATTCACTTTCTTTGCTTTTGTTAGGGTTGGTTTTGGCTGCAAAAAGACAGGGTTTACAAAATGAACAATTCTAAACCACCTGACATTTGACTGTAACGAGAACCAAGAACTCCTTGCAAAGAGGGTGCTTGCGCTTGTCCTTCAGGTGCTTGTGTAGTTAATCTCCATTTCATCATATGTACTGTAGAGTCTTCTCTGCTGTAAGATTTGTACCGGGCTGAACTGGAATCTTCCTAGCAACAATTCTGTACTCATAAAAGGAAAAGGCTGAAAGCCACCAGAGCCCTTAGGCACATATTTAGTTTTCTTGTTAACTAAGGGCTTTAGGATTTTCTGCATTGAAGCATTTATTTTATTAGTGTTAAGAAACAGACATTTTAGTCCCTATAAGATTAGGCCACACTGAAAGATGACTGATTTTATGGCAGTCTCCACAGAGACAGTCTTTCTGGGATATATGATGTACATACACATAGATTTTGGGTGGTCCTGTGTGGAGCCAGGTGTTGGACTCAGTGATTCTTGTGGGTCCCTTCTAACTCAAGATATTCTATGCTTCTGCTCTTGCAGAAACCATTTTTGGCATGACCTTGACAACTTTATACTGATGAAGTCCAGTTTGGAAACCTGAGCAACAGTGCCAGTGTAGGGGCAGGTGCTGCTCTCATACACATCAGCTGTGGGCACACAATCCATCCCCCTCCAACCATGGAATTAGAACGCAACAGGGGAAGAAACTTGTGAACAATTGCAGAACTAAAACAGAACTTCTGAGAATGCCCTGTGTATAGATAAGAAGGGAGGAATAATTTCATATGCAAAACTGGTGTGCTCTCATGTTTCTTACTTTTTAAACCCTTACATTTTTTCTGTAACTCAGGATCTCTATCATCCCCTATAAGGATTCAAACAGGGGTAGGAGAAGAGAGTAGACTTACAATTCCTCTATCTAGAAAGATATTTAATATTATTTCATTTCCACGATATCCTCTAAGTTTTTTTTCCCCCCCCTCAAAGCCACAGCTCAGTTTGGTGTGAACAGACACTACATATAGCAAGCCCCACACATTCAAAACCTAGTTCTAAACAGGATGAGAAGCAAAAAGTACTTCCAGATGTGTTTCGTTAAATTAGCAGAAATGCCTTGTATTTCAACATTATTTTATTAGCTAGCAATGAACACTTCCTATTCAGTCCTGAACCAGTTTGCGAAGGTGCTTTCAAAACCTACACAAACATGCTTCTTAGAAGGGGAATCAACCCAGACTTTTCACTCAATCTCTCAAAGAAATCTGCATAGGGCGTTCTCATTTGGTACCATCTGACAGGATGAATGCAAGCCTATCCAGCAACCATGATTGTTCAATAGAGCTCAGAATAGCAGGCATTATAATTTTTGCCATCTCTTAAAAAAGACAGAACAGATGAACTATAAAATAATATCTACAGGCTACAGCACTGAATAACTCTCTCAAGATTCTAAGATGTAATATTACTGGGAGGACCAAATACCAGTTTAGATGCTTTTGACTAAAGGGCAAAACATGGAAACAAAAAAGCTCAAATGGGCTCCTATCATAAGTCAAGCCTCTACAATACACTTCTAGAATTCCTTCTTGTGTCAGTAGCAATGCTAATTAAGCATCAAAAAAGTATGCCTATAAAATAACTTACGTCTTTATTCTTCAAAACTATTTCAAATAAGAGGAGGTCAAAGTATTTGCAGAAGGCACACAGACGTCTCACAATGACTTGATACTCAGTATTCGTAACCTGCAGGATGGCACAAAATCCTCATTTCAGAGATAAAGGAAGTATTGCCATTACAGAGGAGAGAGAAAGCCATAGACTCTCAAACCCAAACATCTTACCAGTTACCTGTGTATTTAGTCTAGACCATCTTAAGTTCACGACAACTATCTTTCATTACATACACAATCTCCCACCACAATATATGAAGCTAAGAAGTGATGAAAGAGCTCTATGTCACAAAATCATAAACCAGAACTGCAAGAGAAAACACATTCAAACCATATCAGAAATGCAAGTTTTAACGCCTTTAAAGGAACCAGAAAGACTTGCTACAGGTAAACTTATGAGGCAAAAGGTTTTCAGCATCATTATTTAGTAGGTATGTCTACAATAATTCTCAGTTGATACACACTATGCATCTGAAGAGTGAAAACATACCAAAGGAAGTGGTATTTAACAGTTTTACTGCAGCATCCTCCACATCATGCAATTCTCAGCTGGGGTACATCTGTCAAGTGAGCAATAGCCTGATACAGAAAGGCAAAGAATATCCAAAAGAGAGAATAATTTTCATGGTACTTTAGCAAGTCACCTGAGACAAGGTCAGAGTAGAGACCTTCCAGTTTCCTTCTATATACCATCTGAAAGCATGTTTTCAGAACTCTTCTGGAAGCAGTTGATTCCCCACACTGCAAAGTTCTCATTTTCTGCAGGGCAACTTTTTTTTTTTTTTTTTTTTTTTTATTTTTCCTGTCTGTTTAATCCTATGCCATCTACTGTTCCTAAAAGTATTCTATAGAAAAGTGATTCAGTAGCTATATAGATGAGAATTATAACACCCTGCTAATATTTTCTCTTCTACAAACTAAACTCAAGTACTTCATCTCTAAAGTGACTTTACTGGAGAACTGTGCTTGGAAAAGCCAGATCATAGTTTATACAATACCACAGCTATCATCTCTGTACGTTTTATTTCAGAGCAGTTGAGAAATGGGAAGATACATGGTTCAGCCATAGGAAGAAACCAAATTCATCCCTGAGGATATAGGGGCAGTATGGAAAAGAAGAGGAAGAAAAGCAAAATGTCACAGAACAAACAGAAAACATCACAGATCAAACAGAAGACAAGTTTCACAAAAAAGCTTGGGGGGGGGGGGGGGGGGGGTGGGGGGGGGGGGCGGAATCTTATTATCTTTACTAATTCAGTGTTTTCAAAGGTGTCTGATACTCCAAGTAAAGCGACCTGCTGTTGCATTAGCTTCTAGGCAAAATTCACATATATAAACACACACACACACACGTTGGAAGTAGTCAAACTCAGTTCAATGACTATCAACAGAACTGAAAATACCCTTCAGTTTGTCATGGAATCACAGGATGGTTGAACTGCCACTTTTGCTGCAAGGGCACACTGCTACCTCAACTACAGGTTGCTCCTTTTTGCTTTGAGAAACACAGTAATTCACAGCTTCTAGATCCCTAAATTTTACCTGCTTTTCAGAGAAAGTAGACAAAGATTGATGCTAACACCCAAGGACAATCAAAACATTTGTGTTTTCCCTTTAGCCAATAACTAAAAGCACCCTACCTAACCCCATCAGATAACCCAAGCCAACGTGTAGGTGGCTGCGGTTCCATTCCTGGCACATCTCATACACATTCATGCCTACTCTGAAAGCAGAAGGATTCAGTCAGTATCCTAAATTTAGAGCCTGTCAAAAAGACATAGTAATTCTACCCACTAACAAAAAAACAAAAAACAGATGTCAAAGCCAAAAGAGGACACTGCCATTGCTAAAGAAGCCTGGGTATACAGCTAAAAGAAACAAGTAAACCCAGCCTGATAGTTGCAAAGTCATGGAAAATCCCAGCTAGCTACAGAAGATTTTTGTTCTAAAAAAATTAGAGACCCCCTTTGGCCTTTCCACAACTCCCTCAGCAGTGCTGTCAAAGGAAGATTGCCTAAGACTGCACCTGCAGACAAAACTGCTGGGTTTTAAGACTGGGCCTTATGAGACAGGCAGCAGGTTTCTGAGCATCTGCAACTCCCAGTAAGCATCTTGAACCTTTGAAATGCTTTCTTATCACTGGAGCTGATATGGCTGTACATGTGGAAGACTAATGAAAGCAAAGATACCAACAATATGATGTTGGTACCCAGGCCCTTTGCCCCAAGAGCAAGGAGAACAGAAAAATTCAGCACATAGATAATGAAAGAAACAATTCTGCCATAATGAAAAGCTATCAAGCATTAAAACTTTACTGCCTCACAGGCTGACAATGTTGAATAAGACAAGAATAAAGAGACATTTCTGCCTTTTAGTGCAATTGATAGTAGGAAGTTTTCCCCTTACAGATTTAAGAATGACTTTGAAGTGAGTAATTCATCTATGAGATAAATGTTTGACGAACACTTTGGAAGCCGTGGGCAGAAAACTGCTCTTCCTTAGCACTTCCATTCTTATTTTACATACATATGCGGAAAAAATAATCAAGTAGAAGCAAAGTATGTGCAAAAGAAAAAAAAAGTATTTTAGTCTAGGATAGGAAAGCTGTCTTTCAATTATTCTCTCTGCAGGTTTTAGTCAATTTCATCTATACACACACACAGTTTATCTTTCCCTAATATCATATAAGGATAATTTTAGAGGGGAAAAAATAATCTGCATAAAAATGAATATTTATATAAGCTCAGAAGTAGAAATGGTACTTGTGTCTCATTTGTAAGACATCCTTACAATTAAGATTTAAGACACCACAATGCTGCTCCTCACCAAATTACCCAGAAATATCACTTGCAGGCTCTTACTACTACTATTACTGCTCCAATTTTGGCCTCAGCTAGTTTTAAACTAGCTTGCCTTGATGTTATTAGCAGACTGAAAATGAGCAAGTGCTATAAAACAGAAGCAGAACCTATTCTCAAGTGGTTCTTCCACATCAGCCTCTTTGCTACCACAGTTGCTTTGTCTCCAGTCTGTCTTAGGAACACTCAGTAAGAGATACAGATAAACATATTCAACCTGATAATGACACTCTTATGATTGAGAAATCAGGACTAAGTGAATTTGCTAATAAACACAAAGCTAACATGTCTTCCATAACTGAAGGAGTTTTGCTAACGTGTAGAAATGTGTAGAGTAGGAAAAAATTAAAGTATGTCAAAAAAGGTCAAAAGGACAATAGTTATTCAGAGAATTCTGTACAGAAATTTGATTAAGCAGACTGCTTTGGTAAAATGGATCCAGTCTTGGAATTAATTTCTTTTCAAAGTGAAGCACAGTTGTAGTAGTGAGTGTTAACACTACTGTTGTTCTAACATACATGGTTCTAATAAATAGCTATACTTTCTAAATAACAATGTGGGAAGAATTATATACTTATGTCTCAGCAATCTAATCAAGTACAATTGGACAATAGAGAGCTAATTAAAAAAAAATTTTAAAAAAAAGAAGAAAAAGTAAGGGATCAGTGTAGCTCATCAAGCCCAGACCTTCACTCCATGGGAGAAAGGAGATGTAGAGCTCCTCTTTTTCGGTGGACGCCTGGACTAGATGATCTTAGAGATCTTTTCCACCATTAATTATTGTATGGTTCTGTGATGACTGTCCAACGTGTTAAACTTCTTAAAAGGAGGTTTTGCAACTTGCCTGGATATTTAAATCCAGGTCTTTGAAATGCAGTGTGGTAGGAAAACAACTTCGCCCTACAGATACAGGCAAACACATAGCGTATGTATATACTGCAAGCTATAAAATCCTGTAAGCTTATCATAAGGAGCCCCTGCTCAAGATCACTAAAAGCAAGTCTCACAACACACCATCTCCAGAGGACAGAAGAGAAGTCACAGACTTTCTCAAACTCTTAGGATCTGAAGAAAGGAGGAATTCAGTTCGTGTCATCACCTGATTCTAGGAATGTGGATACTTCTACTGCTTAACAGTCCTTTTGGCCCCAGTCTGACATGGAAGCAGTATTTTCTCAGTTTCAGATCTGGCAGTCAACTGACACAAGAGCGTGACCTACCTTTAAAACAAATATCCAAGTGCTCTGACTGCCTTCCAGTGCTCTAGAGACTGGTGGAGAGTCCAAAGATAACAGCTAGTCTCAGTAAAAGCCCTGAGACATAAATTCATAAAATAAAAAGTCTGTGCAAAACACTGTCTGCCAGCTGAGATCAAGTTTTAACTTCTGTCAACCAGCTGAATGTCCAAAGTTTCATGTCACAAGGCCTCAAGTTTATAACTTCAAAATGAGACCTGAGTTTCCCCTTAATTTAAAGGTAATGCCAAATCTCACCTACTGCAATTTTGCTCTACCTTGTATTATCCACAGTAGACACAAAGCTGACTTGTTTGTGTCAAAATCTTAAACAACCTAGGGAATTTTAAATCCAATAAACTCAGTATTCACTAACTGGGTTAATACATATTTCAGATCATAACTCATTGTATTGCTTTCCCCTAGATTCCTCCTAGGTAGTTCCTACCTCAAGCGTTCATGATAACTCCTGAAGAGATAAAAAACACTGATACTTGACAGCACCCAACAAGCTGGGATGCAAATCATATCCCCAGTCTCTAGAAAGTTCTAGACTAGTTCTAGTCGTAAGTGAGGGAGGGATTTCATTTCAGGTTCAGCTTTTAAGCATTACTGGTGCTAATGTGCTTTGTTTACCTCTTGGTACCAAAACATCATGCGGCATACAGGATACCATCCTGCACAAAACTGGGCAAATTCAGGCTCTATTCCCACTCCCTCATCTCCTTTCCCACAGTTCAGTGCTCATTTAAAAACTGAAGTCTTCACTTTTTAGAAGATTCTGCTATACTGACTTTATTTTTTTTTTTCTTAAAACGCTTTTCTGAATCAGAGTTATGGAGTCTGGTATAGGGTGGTACAGCCCACATACATCTAGAAAAGAATGAATGCATCAAATTATGCTTGGCTATTAGTTGATCTTAGCATACATCAAAGTACATGCCTTACTAGCTTGGGAATGATATCCTAGAAAAACTATCAAGAATCCACAACCAAGACCAGAAGCATCAGACATTCCAGGCAATGGAATTGACCAGACCAATTTTGGGAAAAAAAAATAAAAAAAATAAAATAAAAATGTATTTAAATAAACCTCTCACAATTTTATAGGGTTGTTATTGGCAAATCTAGCTTCCAGAGGAAGGGAAAAAGATACTGTTGTTAGCTAATCCAAAGTCAATTTTTTCAGCCATTTTAAAGTTTTTAATATTTAACGTAACAGCTATTTAAACAGCTTATAACAACTCCATTCTTGAAAAGACTGACAAAAAGTTTTCAAGTCACAGAAAATTATTTTTGTCATTTTGAAGATGACAAAAACTATCAAGTCTGTGGGGCTCTTTTTGAACTGCACTGACATCACAAGATAAAAGCAGGATGAATTCATAGTTGAGTTTTATTGTGGGACAGCACAGGAACTTGAGCCACAGCTGTAATGAGGCAAACAGCAGTGGTTGAAATACAGCACTCAGTCATGCTTAAAACATTGCTGCAGCAGCTAGAAACTTTACCCATGAATCAGACTAGGTAATAAGCTACTGCAAGCACATCATATTTGAAGCTTTTCTGTTCTGAAGCTGGTGATGTTAGTTCTCTAACCTGACACTACAAATCCTATACAGCTGGAGATAGGGAGTATAAAAATGTCACTCAAGATTGTCAGAAACTAGACTAAGCCTTACCCTGAAGCCATGATAAATACATTCATCAGTTAACATGCAGGTTCGTATTACATCTGTAGTAATTATGGAGTCATCTGATGGAAAGGCAATCAATATGTGAGCCCCTGCTTTAATCCCTTGCATTACAGATGATTAAAATAATAACCTAAAGCTGTTAATAACAAAAATATATGATGGACTCAAAATTATTCAGAAGATTATAGGAGGAGTTAATTGAGGCTACAGCACTTCTTTCTGCAGCGCACTGCTGGAGTACTCGCTTAACAAAACCAGGACAAATCCCAATTCAACAGCAGTGCCTGAAAGAAGAGACATCAAGATATGCGTTAAGTATGTAAAATATTCTCTAGCTTTCTTTACAGATGTGAAAAGAATATAATGAATCCTTCATGGCTTAGAGGGGAACATTTTTCTCTTGCCAGAGGACAGATTTCCAAAGAATGATATTTACATTTTCCTACAACTGGTAATTTTCTCATTTATCATTTGTCAGGGCCCAAAGACCTTTTACTGCACATAGGATGTTTGCATATGTTTAATGATCCTTTTACCAAACAAATGTCACGGTCTGAATGAGGAAATTAGTTAATATTGCTGATGTTGCTAATTTAACACCATTAATGTCACACTGTGAACAGCTACAGAACCTACAGGGTCTTGTATCACAGTTAACTACTAGTTGCAAGTCTGTTCTCTAGCAGACAGCGCTGAGAAGAGCACCCATGCAAATATTGCATTCAAGGAAATTAAAAAAAAAAAAGTATAAAATTGCCTTGATTCTGTAGTTAGACTACCAGACAAGTGTGACTAAAGACAGATCATTTGATGGTGATTTAAAGGCACTAATTGGAATTCACTTATCTGCAGTCTTACAGCTGCCTCCACTTTCATCAGCGTATGAGGATTCGGAGTAATCAGAAAAGAATCCAAGTGGGTCACAGAAACCATTGCATCACAGTATTTCTAGGTATACAGGAAGATCCAAAGACGTATCAAATGAAATGATGGCAGAAGTCACCACCTTTTCACCCTTCTCTGTGTACAGATGAGTTACATTCTGTACAGTAATTTGTTTCTTCACACAAAAACTATGATAAAAAAGTTTAAGTGCAGAACCATATAATTTTTCTGTAAGTCACAGACGTCTTCTACACATTCCCCCCAACAAAGTAAGAATGATTTAAAGAAGCCAGATTTTTTTGAAAGCCCGTCAAATCTTGCTGGTACTGAAAACATAGGGAAAAATGAGGATGGATGAAGTCTAAAAGTTAAATTATTTTGAACAGTTATTTACCCTGTATGCGTGGAATATACCTCAAAATAAGGGTGGACAAAGGAAGTATAGTAGCTAAAACACCTAATGTTCATCTTGAAGTAATTAATAACAGATATTTGCCTTATCCTGATTAGTAACAAAGAGTTATTTTTTACCAAAAAAACAAACAAGTCAATAATTCTAAATATTATAGTCAGTAGCACAGCTGGCTTTTTGCTCTTTCCAAAGGCATAAGCTGTATGTTGGCTGCAAAGCCACAAAGGTGGCAAAAACTGGTGATGAAGATGACTCGTAGTCTAGTAAAATTAGGGAAAAGGAACCTCAAAGACACTGAAGTCACATAGGTGACCTGGTTTAAGGAATACCTTAGCATATGAACTGGAACAATACTAGACATATTTATCTTAGTATATGAATAATTTATACACTATTATTAGATATCTGAGGTTATATCAGAATTTCAAAAGTTATAGCAGTAAGTCATGTAGTCTTTTATTTAAAACAAACAAAAAAAAACAACAACACAAACATCTTAGAAGTTGAAGCAATTCACATTATTCATTGCTGTGGGGAGGGAGGGAAATCCATCCAACAATGGAACTATACACAAACATTTGTTCAAAAGACAATAAACAATAACTATTTAATTGCACTAGAGAGAATACAGCAGTGCAGAGAATTAAGAACTAGTGAGCCAAACAGCACAAATTAATACCTGGAGTTTGCTGCAAATCTTGTTCACTACACATACTTAAATTCACATGAAACAACCTTGTAATTATACCCCCCCCAAGAAAAAAAAACAAACATGCATTTCATTACTTTTATCCTATCTGCACTCTCCACCTGAAAATTTACACAATTTTAACAATGCAACATAAACATTACTACTGTTAACAAAGACAAAAAGGGAAAACTGGAAAAGGAGTTAAGGGAAACTGAACTAGAAAGCCTTGTGAAGACCTGCCAATATTAAGATCCTTTTATTTCTGAAGAGTCCTACCAGATATTTTGCATGAGAGAAGGATCAGAAATGTTGTTCCTAAATATGCATGGAGCTTCACAAAATTTTCCTTATATGGTTTCTAGATGCAAATGACATCACCTTCTGACATACTTCAGCATCTTGATGATCCCTGATCTTCTTTTCCCAAGTATTTCCAGAAAATGCCGAATTCCTAAATACACTGACCCCATCTATTAAACTTGGTAGTCATGTTCACTGACTCAGTCAGAGTTGGCCAGAACTATCAGATCACCCCAGCATCACTGGTTATAGTGCTTTCTACCTCCTGGATCAGTATTTTCAGGCCTCTACAATGATTGCTGCATCTCCAAGATCTTCAGATAAAACAGGCAATACAACCGCTTTCTTTTTAGAAACTTTAAATAAGAAGCTGCTTATTTTTAAAATGGCATTTGTCTTTCTGGAGCAATGAGACTTTAGCCAGTATTTTTGTTACTCCTTGTGAGGTATCGATATTTACAGTGGTTTCCTCAAAGACACTACCTTTATTTTTGAATACCACAAGCAGATTGGAAACGACTCTGGAGCCTAACAGACACCTCTTTATTTTGACACTCTCTTCCAACAATCCATTAACCATGCTAATTAGTACTAGTGATCACACATCAAAACTTGTATTCTACCACAAGCTGCTCAAACTTACTGAACTATGAACTACTCATGATTTTACTGTGGAAAAAAGTAAGACAAAACACTGGAACATATAGTGACAAATACAAAATAATGAAACAAAGATTTGGAATAAGCTCCTTACAGATAGTAACTGCATAAAAAGCTTCTACATTGTTCACAGGGGAAAAAAAACACATCACTGCTACAAGACCAGATTAGAAATGTCAACGTGTAACCGTATATATTTCATCTGCTTAGTTACTTCAGTTTATTCTGTACAGATTTAGAGTAGGAACTGTATCTGCATTGCAAAGGCTGTAAGTATAAAATAGGGTGTTGTAAAACTAAATAAAGTAATAGCTGCTTAACAGTGACTCTTATTCAGCTTTACAGAAAGTTGCATTTGAATAAGATCTCCTATTGTTATGTTTTTGGATCTTTCACATTAATTACTTCACTTTAGTGTCATTCTGAGCACCAAAACAGATTTCCTACCACAGCCAAACTGCAGAAGTAAGACATTATCTCAAACACTTTCATGGGAAATCTCACTCACCAGGATCTGGAAAAATAAGAATACAAGTACATAACCCCGTATTTCTCGTGTACATGAAACCCCGTATTTCTCGTGTACATACACACACACAACCACAGACACAGAGGTGGGTCTAGGTTAAACTGTTGAACTACTGTATTCACAAAAAGAAATAAAAAAAAAGTGTTACCCAATTGTATATTTAAACTGCGTTGATACAGAAAATGGAATTTTGCATTGTGGGAAGATAAGACCACTGTAGATATTAGCATGCAGAGATCTGCACATGACAGATCCTGTGGCAGTCACAGGAGATTGGCATGCATTTCCTGTGTTATGGGAACACTGGAACTCAAGTACAACTCCTTACAAGAGGGAAGATTAAATTATCTGTTTACTAAGATGTTCTTACTGCCTCACAAGCAACGTTTCTTTGGATGCTGCTTCTTGCTGAAGACCTTTGGACTTTCAGCATTTGTATTTGTAGAAAGGCATGGTTATATCTACTAATGAGACACAGCTGAGGTAATATTTCAGACTTGTTTTCTGAATATGTGCAATATTTGCAAGTATTACAAATCTTTTATCCTCCTACAGATGTCAACCACTAATTAGTTGACATCCTCCCTTAACAGACTTGCATTATCACTCCATATGTACCATTTGGGGTGTGTGTGTGAGAGAGAGGGATAGGGTAGAGGCAGGTAACTAGCAACAAACAATTTTGAGAAATGCAGACAGTTTCTGAAAGATTAACTAAAAATCCAAGTGTATTAGATACCACTAATGGGAAGGGAAAATAAAACAAAAACAAAACAAATGACAAGACACTCGTGACAGCTCTTCAGGTTTCAAATCAAATCATAGCTTACACTGGAACAAATCCAGGTACTCTCAAAACCCGTAAGCATTCTGGAACATCTAATTTCATACTGAAAATGTAGGCCTGTATCTCATTCTCCAGAATGCCCACTCCAGCCTGAGAAATTAGCCCAGTGTATTGACAAAAATGAGAATCTGTTCTATCAATGATATTGCAAGGGAAAATTAGAAAGCCAAGTCTTATCTACACTTAATGGAAATTGGCAAAAGCACAGAGAATTCTACACAGAAGTAGGATCTCAGAAACAACTTTAATCAAAATGCTCTGATGGGTTGGTAGCAGCTCTTGAGCTCACTTTTGCTCTATTCTGAAATTCATAGGTGGCTGAGGAAAGAATCTTGAGAGGAAAAGAGAAAAATGTGGTTTTTAGGAAGCACAATCATTTAGAAAAGACTTCAATCATTCTATGCTATCTAAAAAGCAAGAAGCCTGAAATTCAAATTAATTATTTCTAAAAACAATTTTGAAGGGAAGATTAAATAAATCCACACCTTTTCCAAGTTGTAGAGATCTTTGAGATACCAGATATTTATTTTTCCATTTCCACTTTCCACTGTAATAACAGAAGACAACAGTACATACTGATTACTGGCCCGTTAATCTTTTTTTTGCAATAGCTCCTTCATAAAAAGGAAGCTATTTACAGTTATCTTTATTCCTACTATTAATTCCAGCATCTCAAAAATATTTCTGCTGCTATACTGCACAAGTATTTGCTTTACTCCACCACCTTTTTCTTCATTTGCAACAGAAAACAGTCCTATTCATTCAGTTACATTACCAACTTACTGTAAACAAATCAATTTTATTTCCAAGTTTGACATCACCAAGCCATTTTGAGTTCTGTTTATGTAGATGAACACCCATGATTCTTCTTGCCTGAAGTCCTTGTAACAGATGCTTGAAAGTAAGTGCCAACAATGCAACACAGACTATTTTTAAAAACAAAACATACAGGGCCATAGCAAAGCATCAACTATTTTAACTTAATAATTTGTTTAATGAAATAATGTGAGTTAACTTCGGTGAACTGACTTCAGACTTTTTCCTATCCATTTAAAAGAAATGATAAAGTATCAGTACTGAAACATATGACTAATCAAGACGGTTTTTATACAGCAAGGGCAAACACTTCTAGCTAGAAGTTACCTGAAGTAAGACTCCTTGCAAGGAATCCTTGCAGCAAAAGAAGTGTTGCATAGCCCAAATGCAAGCACAAAGAGGTTTCTTCTTTTTTGCAAATATTAAAGTCCAAAGAAAAAAAAAAAAGTCCATTAATTACCTTGGGAATAATGCATTGTTTTCTGAATAAAGTTAAAACAAAGACACACACGCAAAAATCATACAGGAACCTTGCCTTGAATTCCAAGATTTGTTTAGAAGAGAGTCCAGAGTTCACCTGAACTGTCTAATGCAAATTAATCTGCCCTATTTACACTAATATTCTGAGTGCCTTCCTAAATCCCTCATATTGCATTTCCACACACCCCTTAACCAAGCAGAAAGGGTAAGGTAAAATTGAGAAGGATAGGTGGTCAGTTTTTGAAAAAGCACATTTAACTTTTTAAGTTTAATTGCTGCATGACATGGTGTGAAATGCAAAGCCCTGCAAAATTACATGAAGAGGATTTACTTAGAGGACTCTAATATGTTTAGTCAAAGCATTATCCTTCGAATCTAAATGTATATTTGAACATAAGAAGAAACTTCAGAGAAACACTGACTGTTAGTGGGGGCAGAAGAATGTAGAATACCTTTATCTGAACTCATAAAAAATATGTTTAGAGATAAAGAGAGAAGGGAGGAAAGAAGATCATTTTGCAAAAATCTAATATTAAGACAATTACTGAAACTGCATATTTTGGAGAACTCTTAAACCCATCATACATTAGCTTTGTGACATGGCCCACCAAATCTTTTACATGCATTGAGCATAAAACGCATTGCACTACAGGTTAGTTTTGGCATACAGTTAACACCCAAGCAATTAAGGTTTTTTCTGATAATTCCTCTCTGATGGCATGTGAATACATTTACTATTAATATCAGACATTACTTATTAATACTATAAACCTGAAGACAAAACATAATCTAACAATTTCTGTTTTTATCTACTGAACTTAATATTAGTAAAGAAAAGTAAGCCTATATACGTACTCATTTACATGCTTGCAGGCTAGAGAAGATGAGGGAGACAGCACGGACATTGCACCTCTGTGTGGTTTCACATCAGTAGGCAACCTTTTGAAGGAGAACAAAAAGACGAGGTAATCAGAGACCTACCTACAGCTGGACCCCATCCCTGCCCGGAGCCCTGCAGCCTCGTTGAGCCGACACCAGGACCGGGCACCAGAAGTTTTTTAAGCTATTCCCCTGCTCTGCCACTGCCTCGCTGCGTGACCTTGGGCCGGCCGCTCCCCGCACCTCAGGAAAGCCCGGTAATTAGCCGCCTCCAGCGTCGAAGCCGGGGTGGAAAGGGGACCGAATGGCAGGGGGTTTTCCTCACAGGTGATAAAAATCTGCCCGACGTCCACACAGCCGCCCGTCCCGGGGAGGATCGGCTCCCGCACCTTCCCCGCGTACGGGTTAAACCGGAGGAAAAGGCGGCTCCAGCCGGCAAAGCCGGCGGCTCCGGCTCACCCGCCCGCCTCAAGCGCGGGCGGTGGCAGCCTGAGGAGCCGAGCCCTCAGGGCCTCCCGCAGCCAGAGCCCTCCCGGCGGCCCCAGCCCGGCCCGGCGTTACTCACAGCGCCCGGCGGGCGATTAAAACTCGCAGGTGGCCCGGAGCCGCCGAGGGCTGGAGGCGCGGGGGTGGCGGGATGGCGGCGGTCTCTCCTCAGCGCCCGCCCCGGGAGCGAGCAAAGCGGGCTTGGGGGCGCTGCGCGCCGCTCCGCGCAGCTCCGGCCGCTGCCTCTCTCCCTCCCTCCCTCCCTCCAATGCGGGCCGCGGCGAGGAGCCGGCTTTAACCATCTGTTGCGAGGCACCTCCTCCAAGGGCTTCCGCCTCCCAGCCCGGGGGGCTCCCTGCCGAGGAGGTGGCGAGCGTGAGGGGAGCTTTAGGGCCCCGCCGGCCGCTCTCCGTCGCCCAGCGCGCTGAGGGACCGCGGCGGTGCCCGCCTCTCCTGCCCCCCTCACCTCAGGCTCGCCGCTGCCTTCCCCCGTCCCCTCGGTGCCCTTCCCTCCCCACAGCCGCCGTCCGTTCCCCTCATCTCTTTCCCTGCCGGGTGGGCGCCTCCCCGCAGAGCCCCGCCGTGGCTGTAGGGTGAGGGGAGAAGAAGATCTCGAAGAAGATCCCTGGGGATGGCCCCAGCTGCAGGCGCCAGGTGCGATATAGAGGTTTTGGGGGGAGATCAGGGAAAAATTGGGGGGGCAGGGGAGAGTCAGATCCTTTTGGGGGTGGGAGGAATAAAATTCTGGCCTATTAAAACTTCTTCACGTCCCACTTAACGCTAGGCAGGGCCCTCCACATGGGGTGTGGGGAGGCCGGCCGTGGTACTGCACGGAGCAGTGTGCTTCAGCCTGCTGTGAGGGGCACAGAGCCGACTCCTGTGGGTGTGTGGAGACTTCTACATCTCCTGTAGAGAATTCTTCTACGTCTCCTGTGGAGAAGCTGTTCCAGGAGAATCAATACTCTGACCATTTAAACGGCTTTGAGTTTTAGCCTTCCACGTTTCTAATTTGAAGATTTTTCCACAGATATGTGGACAATGTATGGACAGGATCCCATATTCTGGGTCCCTATCTCCACTCCAAGTGGAAGTAGCTCAGATGTTTACCATATACTTGTAAACCATGCAAAACAGCCCCATCATTCCAGGTTTACTTCACACTTCTCCATAACTCCCTACAGATTTGAAATGCACTCACACCTTACAGGGAAACAAAGGAATAGAAAGAGATTTTTAAAATTATTTCCTTGCTACGGACCTTCCAGATGATTCTTTTTAATCCAGTCCCTACATCTTCAGTTGATTCTCCACCGAAAATCCAGGGACTGAGAACCTTATTTTATTCCGGACAGGTTCCAGGGTAACGTTTTTATGATGACATGGCAAGAAAATGGTGTAAATTCTTTTCAGCATTCAACAACTTAAAGTTAACAAAACAGTCTTGAGATGTGTGCTGGAGAAGAAAAAAATATTTATTGCATATGGTAAACCATGTTCTGAATGAAGTTTTGTCATTTTTTGAAAGTGTCACATTCTTATTTCTCACTAGAGCAGTTTCAGAAGAGTTTGGGGTTTAAAACTAGTATGTGGACCAATTATGATTCCTGGAAATAAAGTCAACCATTTGTATTCTACCCCAGCATTGTCATTAAATGTAAATGATACAGAATCACAAAATGATTGATACTGGAAGTGACCTCTGGAGATCTAGGCCAACCCCACTCCTCAAGCAGGGTCATCAAGTGCATATTGCACAGGAACGCATGCAGCTGGGTTTTGAGTATCTCTGAAGAAGACTTAACAATTTCTCTGGGCAACCTGTTCTAATGCTCTGTCATACAGCACATGCTATTCCTTATAGACACTTTTCAAAGACACACATCTCTAACCCACTAGGAAGGCTTTTTCATTGCATTAGAGGATCTCAATACAGTTGAAGTTTATCTTATTATTGCAAAAATAATCAAAAATACAATTACTTTTAATACTCAAAAATACTTTAAATGGTTTACATTTTTTCTCATGAACCTCCAGATGGATGAAATTTTACCCTCATGTAAGCATGCAAAACGTCTATAAGTCTGAAGGGAGAATTTGTCATTACAAGACCAATTAAACCAATTGTCCTGTCCTAGGTACCAAAGATAAGCATAAAAAGACGCTCTTCTCTTTGTGTGTTGTCATATGTAGACCTCAAACAAATAACGGCTAGGAACGGAACAATCCATAGACAAACAACTGGCCACAGAAACTGAAAATACAAATAATTTGTTCAGCTCTACACGAAGTCTTGGCAGAACTCAAAAACATGTACAGGTAGGTGGTGTCTCAGTCCACAGATGTAATAAATCACTTGTTAAGTTTAGAAATTATGCCTTAAGTCCAAAAATAATGCTTCCCTATGAAGTCTTTTATTTTACAAACAAAATGCGTTTACAGTTTTTTATTCCAAAGTCAGTTGCTCATTTTTTATTTATTTTAAATATACCCTCTCATCTGGTTCATCACAGTTTTTATTAATTAATTGTATACATTAAAAATGTTTCCAGTTGTATATGCATGTTACATATAGTTAACCTGTAGCTTTTATCCCACATGGTTTCTTTATGCAAAGGTGAGAGAAATGTGACCCGTTAGGCTGATGCTTCTGTAGAGTTAAAAAATATTGGTATCCATTATTTGCAATAATCATTTTTTTTAAATCCTTACTGTCTTAGAAGATCCATTAGCACAATCATTCCAACACTTCCGATTGTGCTTGCCATCTGCTTTTTCCCAAATAAAGATATATCAAATTACATTAATAACATCGGTAATTAAATACTAGCAGGAACTTGAAAACAAACCCTAAGACTCAAATAATCCACTGGTTCAGGTTTGGATCTTGCAGCAGGCTAATCTCTGAAGTGAACCAGCCAAAAACATGAGAGTGAAACTCAGAATGTGAATACAAAGATTAAGTTTGAATCTTAAAGCCCTATTTTTTTTTCATGTGATGTATGTTAAGTTCCCAGTGGAAAAAAAAAAACACAACAAACAACACACAACATCTCAGGATTGAGTAAACTAATCAGAAACATACCTTACAGCCTTAAACATACCTTACAGTCAGAAAGAAGCTGCTTTGTTATAAAGACAAAGCAGATTTGTGGGAATGTTGCCACTTTTTATAAACTGTCGAAAGCTGTTTTTTTTTTTTTTTTTTATTTTTAATTTTGGTTATGTGCCAGTCATGACTCAGGAACTGTTAGGAAAATGAACGTACTATTTTAAATGTTGCAAGACATGGCCTAGACTTAGATAGCGTAGCAAATTTACCTAAGCAAGCAAATTCATCTCAGAAGCTGAAGAAATGAAAGCATTTGGAACGTCATTTATGTGCTGACACTACTGAGAAAACAAAAGCATTGATGGATGGTGCTAACCACTGAAAATGCCAGCGGATGGTAAGTGAAATGTTATGTTCCTACCCCACAGGGCCATGTCTTCTGCTGGCAATCAACAACTCTATCTGTTATAGGAAAGGAAAAAAGAAAAACAACAATATCAATAGATGATACTACAAGTACATAAAGTACTGTCTGAACTTCAGAAGATAAGACAATTTTCTATTTGACTTAAAGATTACTCTTACTGTGTAAAGACAGCTATCGAAACTTCGAGTTTTTGCACGGCCTTTGATAATTGTGGTAACCGGTATCTGCAATGTCATGTTTCCTATCCTCTTACTCATAACACATTAAGGGAAATAGAGTATAACTTCAGTGCTAACAGGGAAGTTTTAAGTAATAGAAATCTGTAGTTTCCAGAACACTTTTCCATTTCAAAGGGCTTTGCAAACATTGATTAATTAATCTGTTCTGTGTTCAATTCCGGCAAAGCATGCAGTCCTTCTACTGAACAGTTGAGCTTTGTTGTGGATTTTAAAGCCTGAGCTGTGCTGTTTGGTTGGGTGAGCACACGCGTGCAGAGGGTCAATACTAGAGCAATATCTGCTTAAGGCATACCATTTGGGTAGCTACAAGGAACATGTTTAACAGTGGCTGTAAATCTTTTCCTTTTTTGAGGTGCCAAATGATACACAGAGGTTTGATGTTGTCTTTTTGTGTATGTGTGTGTGTGTTTGTTTTGTTTTTAAAAAGGCCTCAATATTTCTTTCCACAAGTTTGGCTTTCTCTTTGATGTATTACACATAAAGTCAGGTTGCTGTGCTGACACAACGATCACAGCCATCAGGTTCCTTCTGCTACCCACACATGCTCAGATGCTACTTTCTCTTCTGACTTTCTGACTTTCCAAAACTTACTGTATTGGTTTCTACATTGCATAAAATTGATTGAATGTTCATCGCACTCCCTTTGTCATGTGGAATTTCCCTTTTCAGTCCAATTTATGAAGATACACCTGTCTAGATGTGTTCACCCATACTCTTTGGCTTTGTATTTTCTGCATCTTCTGTCTAAGGACATTAAACCTGCCTTTGCCAGCTACTAAGCGTGAATGATCTGAATTATATGTATCCAGAAGTTACCCTTTCAGAGCCTATTTACAACATCAACTACTGGAAACTAAACCAAATTTCTTAATTTGAAATTCACAGAACACTCATTATGTACTACAAGTATGCATGAGTCATAATGGAGCCCTGCCAATGATGCTGTCTGAGCAATTGCATATATTGCATGTCTGCTTTGATACAGTTGTGCATCTCGCACTAAAAGTGACAGAGCAGAATTTTTCAGGTTTTGGGTGAAAGATGGTCTAAGACACCTTACTTAGGCTATAGAAGATTTTTATTTTTTTATCTCTGGTATATTGAGGAAAAGCATCTTAAGGAGGAGGAGTAAAATAAGTCATTTCAGTGAGGAAAAAGAGACAGAGTAAGAAAGACCTCTATCTAGTGGAGAAGCCTAGGCCGAGTTGCTTTCTATAGAAGTTTCTGCAGACGCTTTGTAAGCAAAGGTTCTTTGGACTTTAGCAGGGGACTGAGCATTTTTTGAAAAGATGTACAACTTTATGCTGCAGGACAGGGTTCACATTATTTACTGAGAAATGACTGGCTGCCTGCCAACCTGTAAAACACTCCCTTGCTAGTATTTCAGCTGAAGAAAAAATGAGGTAAAATAAATACCTCAATATTGCTCTATTACAGTGTTTAGACTCTACCCTTCAGATAGAAAAATGAAATTTATTACAACAATAAATGACCCCCTAAGATCTCAGAACTGCCAGGATTCTCTGTCTCTTCCTTTCTAATGAACCTTTGCAATTTCACTGAAGTCAGAAAGTTGTGATTGTATCAATAGATCATGCCTGTACATACATACGCAATGTGCATAGAGAAATGACATGCTTTAATTGTATTTTTAATGAGAAAGATCAAGTAATTCCATGAAATATGCGCCAAGTCTCATGATTGATGATTTCATTTTGAACCAGGCAAATTAACAGTACAGTTTCTTGCAATAACTGTGAAATTACTCACTCTTGCATATACAGATTTATGCATAGATCTAATAATTTTGTTTGGTGTGGGTTGAATGTGCATGTGGCATCTTTCCTGGTTACAAGCACATGGATCTTTCTACTATTTGTATGTTTCAAAAGTATCATAAATCAACAAAAATGCAATTTCTGCAGAATTCTATGGGAATTCTTTGCTTAAAAAATTCTTGAGGGATTAAACAGTTACAACAGATTTTTTTCTTACAGTATCTGGAGAGTTGTGTTTTACATGTACAGTGCTACTGCAGGTACCCTTGTATATTAATCAGTACATCTGTATTTTGTAGATGGAGAACAGACAAGTATGTACTCTTCAAGACTTTAAATCAGCTCTGAGTTTAACTCCTCAGAAGCAAGCATTGGTCTGCTACTGTCTTCAATCACATAGGTTAATTCACGAGCTGGATTTAAATCTTTTCCTCATGCTTCCTGTTAGAGATCTAAGACATAATAATGTAAACAGTGCAGCTATAGGCTAGGCCACACAAGCATAGGTTCATAGATATTAAGAAAAGCAGGAACTGTTGTGACAGCTTAACTAGATCTTCTGACATCTAGGATTTCTGGTTATACAGCAAATCTTTCAAGCTTCAGTGGTTACCACGGGCTCAACCATGATAACTGTTCAATATCTCACATATAGGAAGGCAGTATCTTAACTTATATATGCTACATGTGTTTTTATATATTGAGCCTTAAAATAAAACAAACACTCCCTGACCTTTGGGGCATGCTATCTGAATAACAGTCACACCTGAATTTAGCTGCTAGTCTTCTACCACTTAAAAATCGCTAACAGAAATGCCATTTTCCTTTTTTTTTTTTTTTTTTTTAACATAATAATTGGACTCAGACCAGACCTGCAAGAGTGAGATACATCTCAATGTGAATGAAACAATATTTGGAATCTCTGGGTTCTCAAGGGTGCTTGGCTTGAAGGGAATTGCTTGTGCTAGGGACCAGAGGTTATGTGCAGAAGTTCTTTTGCATTTTAATCTTATAAAATATATGCACTGAATATGTATCTATTAATGCTGTCTTTAAGTTGTAAATCTGTATATAGGTAAAAATTTTCCTGGGACTACATGCATCTGTTTAATCATGTCTTTCTTTGAAGGATGAACAAGTGTCAGTCTTTCATGTAAGTTGGATTTCCAAGCATAAAACAGGTTCCTGGCATAAAGGAGATGTCCCAGTAACACATCCTTTTTGCACATACCTTTCTTTAGGTAGAAAACAAGTGTACTTTGTGAACACTGTACTCTTCTTGCTGCTTGCTATATTGCTATAAAACATCAAAAATAATAATAATAAAAAATAGATTTCTTCCTTTATAGAGAAATTATGAAGAAATTTCTGCTCCCAGTACAGTGCCATCACACGCTACAGACCTTATTTTATGATCTTTAAGGTTTTGCCTTTTAATTTTGTATTGGCAGAGTAAAGAAATCTGAATGTATTTATGGAGGGGGAAGGGACTGAGCTGTGCAGCTTCTAGGAAGCAGGAGCAGCAAATGAGAAACCCACCCAGAAGTTTCTATTATATGGTTGTTATGAAAGAAACTACATTGTGGGATAAATGCCCAGGCCATTGTTTGGTTTTTAACCCATTCGTCACTGAAATGAAAACCTACCAAAATAAGCTGAAGTTTCCCAGACTGAAAAAAACGTGAATTTGCATTTGCTTTGATTTTTGTAAAGGATCAAAGTTTTGTTTGGAAAATCCATTAGAACAGAAGGCTTTTTTATTAATCACTTTATCCCAGGTAGGGTTCTTTTTCAATATATGATGTCATACAGTACAGCAAATGCTGTTCTTGTATATGTTACACAGTAAAATATAGTTTGATACACAGCGCCTCCAAGGATCATGATTTGCCTAAAACCTGTCTTTTTTTCTTTGTCAGGCAGAATGTAAACTTAAACACGTATAATCATTTCTAATGTTTATTGCTATGCTGTGAGAGTAGAACTAACTGCAGAAAAATAAAAAATTGTCACCTGATGTTTGCAAGTGAGTAGCCTAAATGTGCATGGGAACTGTACCCTTGCAAGACAAGACATTTTACTGAAGTCTACACGTTTGAGTTTGGCCCTAAAATAGATAAATCATCATGTTCTGGCTACTGAAACATAGAAAACAATGAGCACATGGTGTGCAAAGGGATAGGAGTTAGTAACGCTATCTAAATCAGTAAGGATTTAGAAAGGGAATTCAAATCAAGTGCCATTGGCTGGGTGGATTTATTTGTGACTTTGAGATTTCCGAGTTGTGATGTATTTATGATGATTTCTTGATATTTTTAGCATAAATAATAAATCATTATACTCCCTAAATGAAACATTTTCATTTGTGACAGGTACTTTTGTAGGAAAATTGCATGTAGTTAATATAATTAAAAATGAAATTCCCTATCAATTTTGTATTTTATTCCTGCTGAGAGGTAGTTATCATTTGAACTTCCATCTCCACTGCTTGAGCAAACTGGTTATATGTTTGTTTGTTTAACCTATTTCTTAGCACAAGGCATCAGAGAACTATGAAGGAGAAGTGCATATAAACTGTATTACATTCTTTTTAGTTGCATCTGTTGTGTTTCTCACTTTGTGATTGCAACAGGAGAAAGTTACTGTGGTCAAAAAAGAATAGACACATATAATGAAATCACCCATGTTTCTTTCTGTTTGACTGTACAACTCAAAAGTCAACCCTCCATTTGTATCAACCACTATTACAGTGAGGTCACAGTGAGGGTTTCTAAGAACCTACAGCTGACTGAGCTGTAAAACCTGAAAACATGGATTGTGTCTGGTTGCATATGCGTTTTTAGATGAATGGCTTTTATTGTTTCAAGACTGAATGTAAAAGTTAGTCCCTCTGTTTTCAGTGCATCCCATGTTGTGCCCTTTTAATGCTGAATAATAGAGTAATACATCTGAAGTGTAATCTAAAAGTTTTGATAGATGACATTTCAGATTTTCTAGGAAAGAGCAGCAAAGATAGATGTTGGTGTTAAGATAGACTGTTGGTGTTAAGTCCATTTCAATCTAAAGTTCGTATGTCTTACCTCATTTCAATCTAAAGTTTGTATGTCTTATCTACCAGTTACTCTGTTTTGTGCTGCTTTTATTTATTTTTCTGAATATAGTTTTTTGATAGTAACAAAAGTCTGACTATAAGTAACTGTGAAATATCTCTTAGGCACTTTTCTTCAATTTTGACTTGACATTTACAACTTGGTCAGTCCAATGTAAGGTTTTTTTATTAGTTATTTCCATCTTGTTTATTCCTTAAAAGAAAGTCATATTCTTTATGCCCCAGATAAATTTGAAGGAGAAATCACATTTGTACTAAGGAAAATAAACTTTCTTACTCCTTGCCCACCATGTAATGTCTTTATCTAAATTTATGCAAAGCCACTGCAAACTGTAAGGAAAGAGCTAATGGAAATGGCAATATTTATACTTACTTTGAACTGGTAGTGGAAAATTAAGCTCCAGATACATTGCTGTATATGGACCTCCATCTTCCTTTTTTTTTGGCAAGGGTCTTGTAGATGTACTAACTGCCATAAAATTCACTTTATTAGGGAAAGAAATATTAAGCCATATCCTGGACTGTGTGCAGTCTCCTTTGCAGTAAAACGATCTGTAAAGCTTTCCAGAGTTGGCAGCTGAGATTTCCCCTGCAAGCGGGAATCCCTGGCTGAGGTAAAGCTGGCTTACAGCCACCTTGGCTTCTGTCTATTCCAACTGGTATAAAGAAAGAGAAGATCTGAAATACTGGCTTTTAAAATTGAATCTCCTGTAGACACACAGAGACTTTCAGTATTATTTTTTCAAATATAGGTCTGAATCTGTGTGACTCATCTTCTCCCTGTGTGTGTGTCCTGTGCATATATCTGGATGCTACACATATGACTCTTTCAGCTGAGTCGTCAATTTACAGCATTTAAGAGGTTAAATTTCTTTAGCTTTTTTTCTTCTCTTCTTGTGAATAGTTGTTTCTCCCTTAACACGAATATTTGACTATTACTGTGAAGAAACTGGGTGCATTTCCTTTGGGAAAACTCATGCTGATTCCAGATAGAATTTTGTTTACAGTTCCTTTTCTAAGCATCGTCTATCTTAGTATTTTACCATGATAACTGTAGATACAAAGTGTTGATTCAGCCATAATGAAGAGTAAGTAGTTTTTTTTGTTTGTTTGAAGTAGGGATTTAATAGTAATTTTTTATTATTATTATTTTCAACCTATGATACTACATTTCAGCCATCAAAGATGCAAAATACCAATCTTAACATCCTTAGGTTAGGTGAATGTTCTAGAAGCACATAAAATGGACAGAAAACAAAGGGCTTTGTTTGAAAAATATAAACATCAAAGCTTTTACCTGTATTATGAACATAAGAAGCTAAAAGCACATTAGAGGTTGTGAGTTAATAAACTCACAAACTTATTACTGTATGTATAAAGGGAGTCATCCATACAACAGAAAATGTGTAAAACATTCCAAGAACCATTTACATAATTAGTGTAATTTCTCTTTTATAATTGTTTCCTGTTTTGACATAAAGAACTTAATTATTTGTTCTCTTGCAATACATACGGTTTTGTTTTGAAGCTTCTTTGATATTTTGAATTTGACAAACATTGAGCACTTTTATTTTTCCAAAGGTAGTGAGCCTGAGTAGGTACAGACAAACTGTTAGGTGACTACTGGTAACAAGTTTGAGAATTTCAAGTGTTTGTGTGCAAGACATTGCGATTCAGAAGATAATGGCATTTTCAAGTACCAGATCTTGGAAAGATGTCTCCTTCGTAAATGTAACCCCCTGTTCTTCCAGCAAGGAGATAGCACCAGAGAGAATTCACATCTTCAGGCGACCCCAATGAGAGTTCACTAAGATGCTTTCCTAGACTCCACTTATTTACCAGACGAATACATTCCTCGAAACAAAGAAACAACCAAAAACATTTTAAATAGTCTCCAGGTTTCACTCACCATCCTGGTTCCTTCACCTCCATGAGGCTGTTCTGCATTGGTGTCTCAGAACCACACTAAGATGTTTCCTGACAGTGCAGCATTGGCACTGCAGTAGCACTAGAGCTACATTTGATCTCCACAGTAATGTTAGAGATAGATATCAGTTCAAATACTTTAACTGGGGTTATCAGCTTTTTCCTTCAGGGTTGAGCCTGTGGCATTACTGTGCTCCATCCTATCTTGTAGGTTAGTGGTTTACCACTAATCTTTCAGTATCCCCAGCTGAGCCATTTAATTACTCCTCTTTGTGCTCCCTGATGGCCTGTCTGGTCAGTCTGTTGAGAATGGACTCACGTACTTTAGTGTTATGCTCTATAAATACCTTATGATTGTAGCTACATTGTAATATGGATAAATTAATTGTTCTGTAGGTGTATTTACAGTGAAAGGGAGAAAGGTTGTGGCATATTATGAGATCTTTGGGCCAGATTCTTTGCTCTTGAATGGTGATGCAATTCCACTTACACAACATACCTTTTATTGATCTGCATTGTATTTTTTTCTATTCCATCTTAAATCTTGAGGGATTAATAATTCCATCATGAGTCTTGTTGCAATAATGTTTTGTTAGGTGGCTCTATTACAAAACTTTTTACATTCTCTATAAAAGATGCAGTATTAGCAAGTTTGTTGATTTAACAAGAGTAAGTATAGACACAGCATTCCAGAAATCTTCACTGAAACTGAAGTTTTCATTGAAGAAAAGGTATTTGTCAACAGGTACCTTAACTTTTTTCTTTTTTTTAAGTTTAAAAATTTGTGAGCATTTTTGTATAAAAGTTATTTAAAACTTTTTTTTTTTAATTTAATAAAAATTAAGTAAACTTTCCAGCAAAAGTTAAAAAGTAACTTTAATCCATCACAATTTGCGCAGGCTATATATTTGTGAAAATTTTCAATACTGTTATAATTCTGATTTACCACAGTGCAACATTTTAAAATGGAGAAGGAGTTTCTTGTCCCGCGGCGATTTTTGCTTATCTCCAAGTAGCTATTTTTGTTGATGTTGCTTCATTACTATTGTAACTTATTAAACTCCCCAACCTTCAGACACTGGTGACATTATTTCTTATGTTTTGGGCTTTGATGTACTCTGGTAACAGAGGTGACATATTAAGCAAGACCCAAAGTGCCAAAGACCAAACCTGGATGTTGTGGAGGATAAAAATCACTTAGAGATACTAGTCTAAAATAATTCCTTAGCAGAACTGTAGGCCAGGAGGAGGGAGTGCTCCTGTGTAGAAATGTTTATTTAAAAAATCCATAATGAAAGTATGTATTTGGTATGCTTGGTAAGGAAGAGTGAAGAAATATTTATTTGCAGATCAAATATCAATTTTACTTGGGAAAATATGTATTTGCATGTGCAATTAGTTTGATGTAAGTGTCCCAGACGGATCCAAGGTAGACTTGCAGTTCCTTCAAATAAATTTATATTTTATATAAATTATCCACCAAATTCTTAATAGTAATGATAAAAAACATTGTATCTTGTATGTACTGCATATGTGTATATACTTTTGTCAACAATTCTTTATAAGTATAAAAAAAACAGCTAACATTGCAAGTAAGAGCTACAAGAGGAGTAGATGACATCATTGTGCTGGAAAAGACTAAGAAATGAGACTTCTATACCTCTGTGTGAAAACATCAAAGAATAGAGACGATAAATGCTGAACAGGTTTCAGGTTTATTTGATTATATTTGTGACTTTTTCAAATTCCTTTTAAAAATATGCTGAGTTTTGCTGTTTTTGCTAGCAGTTCAAGACAGTGGTTTAATTGTAGGCTTTGTTGTTGCCATTCTACTGACTTAGTGCAAAAGCATTTATCAATCTAAGGTTTGAAATTAACTTTGAAATCCAAAAAAGACAGTTTAACCAAGGGAAAAAAGAGCCTGTAAGCATATTTTCTAACATAAAAGGAATGTTAGGCTCTGAATCACGTTGGGAAGATGGTTAAATTTCTAGAAAGAAATTGCCAGATAAAATGTTATGCAGCTTGAAACTCTTCTGGAATTTATTTCAAAGGATCCATTTTCTGAAAGATTATTTTTGGAGGGATTTCTGGTGCCAGCAGATCTACTTCAGTTTATAACATTAAATTACAATTTAACACTTTACTGGCATGAACGGAAATACTATGACTAAAATTTTAGTTTATAAAGCTGCATTGCGAAGAAGCATAAATTATTATCCTGAGCACATTTTTTTTATTTCTCGGTTGTTTACTCCTTATTCCTTTCAGTAAGCTTTAAACCAAATCTCTCAAAACTGGCCTCCTGATCTCCTGTTCTCCCCAAAGTCACTATAATGTGTTTGAGTAATCATCTCATATGTGTGCAGTATTCAAAACGTAAGCTATGAGATTTTGGACTGTTGCCACAGAATAAGAGCAGACCTCAGGGAGTTGATTTTTCATAACTTTAGAAATGAAGCAAACGGGAGAACTGCATGATTGGATCTTCCAGTTTGGTCCCAACACCTGAGTACGTTACTACCTATTCAAACCATCCTATTAATCTTTCGACTTGATTGTTATCATCTTGGGTGAAGAATCCTGTCTTGCTATATGCCTGTATAATAACCAGTATAATACCACCTACGTACCATTCTGCTCAGATAATGTTTTAATTAATCTGATTAATTTGATTTATTTTATCTGTTCATCTTTTTCTGTGTGAAAAGTGGAAACATGGATCATAACCTGTATCTCCCAGCAAAAGAAACAAAACCCTCAACAGAGGTATATTGTTTACAACTTTAAATGGCCCAGAGCATAGAAGTCAAGATTGCAATAGTCTAGTTTAAGGCAAGAAGAAACAGGATCTTGGCTGAAGATTGTAAAACAAAAGATCTGACATGCCAAGCTGTAGCTTTGCTATGAAGCTGAGTAATATTGTTTCTTGCACTTTAATCAATGGGTAGCCTCTCCTTACCTCATCCTCCCACCCAATGTAACTTTACTGATGTTTCTTCTGCCTTTCAAAAATCTGTGAGTGACTGCAAGGTGCTATCTTTGTTTGTAGGATACACGCCCTGTAGGGACGTTACAGTTCTGCTTCTCCCTAATTACTTTTTTTTTTTTTTTTTTTAAAGGAAGTGAAACTTTCACCTGTTTACCTGTTTCAGTTTCTCTGTTGCTTACAGGCAGGTGCCCCCCAAAAACTAAGTGCCATCCAGGGCAGTTTTTATTGATTGATGTCTCTCACTTCCCTGGAATGATCCTTGTTAGTGCTGCGATACGTCTTACCATATTGTATGCTGTTGAATCACATTGAAACCTGTAGTAAAGAAAAAGAGGTAATGAAAATGTATGTCTATTCCATCTACAGCTGGGGTTGTAGTGTCTTTAGCATTTACATTTATCGTAAAGTTCACAGACAGGGCTGTGTGTGTGTATATATATACAAGTATAGTATTTTGGACAGATTCATTCCCTAAATCCGTAGGTAAGCTGAAAAATTGAGAGTAATGCTAACAAAGTATACCTCATACTGCAGCTTTATTTGTTCTGCCATATGATCAGAAGAGTAAGCTTTGAAGAGCTGCTTGTTTTTTTGTAGTTGTTAACTGATAAATATAAGCCAATACAGTTAAATATTCTGTCGAATGTGGAGAATCAAATGCTGGTATTTCTGCCCATTTGTTTCTGTGGTTGAGATCTAGCTGTCTCACCTGAATTCCTTGCCTTTGCTTTCTGCTAAAAAATTGGGAAAGAATAGAAGATCTATCCTTCATATATTATTTGCTCTTATACACTTTAAGTTTAAAAAACAGTAGTAACTCTTCCCTTATTAGGTTAATGTATTTTCTCTCTATCAGTGACATTATTGTAATATGAAAATGTGTGACATCTGAAAGTCTCACACAAATTTTATTTGGGTAGAGCTGGTACAGTCAGCAGTGCTGTCAAAAGGGTTATGTTGTGTTTTTTTTTTCCCCCTTAAAGATTTTTCTTCTGGTTTATAGTCTTAAGGGGTTTCAAAATGTATTCTGAAGTAGCAGGCTCTTTTATGATCTCCTCCTTAAGCTGCTGTGCACTAGATTTGCTCTATAGGCTTATACAGCACAGCTCAAACTCTGGAGAAATTTATGGTATTGCTAGAATATAATTTAGTTCACATTTTGCATACATCATTGGCCTCTTCGTTGTAATAAAGTGATGTAATCTCTATAACTTCTGGTATTCTTACTCAGTGCCTAGATTTTTCACTGGTTATGTCTGGAAATAGTTAAAATAATAGAGACTGCTGTTATATTTGGCTGATATTGGACGAATCAGAGATTTTTCCAGATTTTCAGTAGAGGTAATTAATCAGGAGGTAGTGAAATGTTGCTAGCTTAAGCACTTGAGCTCAATCAAGCATTTTTGGAGAGAAGTGCTTTGTACTACAATGACGTATATTCAGGAAGGCACTTTATTGTAACTGAAAACAATTTCCCTGGCAGAATCCAAGTCAAGTTCTCAATCATGACTGAAGGAAGGTGAGAGAATTGATGTACAGTGTTGTGAAAATTCTGACACGTGCTATTTTTTGCCCTTTATATTGTGTAATATAATGAGGTCACAACTTTCATCATAACGTTAACAAATCTAAGATCTTACAGAAATAAGTATAACATATGCAAGTATAACAAAGTATGCATTTCTGGTCATAATTTTTCAAGTTGATTTCCAAGCTAGAAAAGTGGGCAACTGGTGCAATGTTGTCATACATGTCAGTAACTGAAGCTTATACTGCTTATGGTGGATTTGTATGAAATCCAGAGAGCAAAATAAAAATTTCATAAACAAGTTAAGATTACAGTCCCACACTGTGTATTTTGTGACTAAACATGTTTAGTTTTGTTTGAAAGAGTTGCTAAAAATTTCCTTAACTGATGTCTCTGTTTCAAGGTGCATTGAGTTACTTCATTGGAAGAAAACTGCAGGAATGAACCTCATAACCTTTACTACAAATGAAGGCAGGATGCCGTCATATTTTCCAAATAACAAATTTGTGTGCCTGGGTATTTTGCTTCACCATGTCTGTCAGAGAAAAGGAACATTTGATTCTAAAATTGAGTGCACCATAAAGAAGCCTTCAGGCCATCACAAAGAAATTGAGAAATACCTAGGAATGATCACTTGGTTCATTTATATATATACACATGCATACACATATATATTACAGATTTATAACATATTCAGTTAGTGGGAAGTGTCCCTGTCCATGGCAGGGGTTTGGACTAGATGATTTTTGAAAGCCCCTTCCAACCCAAACCATTCTATTATATATATATATACTTTATATATATATATATATAAAAATATATATATATATATATTATATATGTGTGTGTATGTGTATGTATATACATGTGTATATCTATTAAAAAAAACCATCAGGTTATTAGATAGATTCTGAGTTATGTCTTGGCTGTCTGCCTGGATTAAAGGTCTCCATCTCTGTTTCAGTATCCCAAAGGATCATGTTGATCTGGCTTGAGCAGTTGTTTGAGCTGGGAATCTTTTTGTCCCCTTTCCACACCCATACTTGAGAAGCTTTTTGTCCCTTTTTCATACCCACACTTGCCTACAGAAAGCAGCTGTCTCCTTCCTCTAGATGCTTCCGTATCAGCAGCATGCGAGCTTGCCCTCATGTTGGGACAGATCTTAGTGAGGCTGGCTGCTCTTGCCCTGTTCAGAGGGGTAGGCTGCTTCCAGCACTGCATCTTGCCAGATACGTAGTGAATAAGAGCAGGGAATTGGGATGACAATTCCTAGGGAAGGGCAAGAGAGAGAGGTATCTAAGGGAATTACGGTCTGACATTTTGAACTGAGCATTATGCTTTGGAGAATACTTGTTCCCTTCTTTATTGGGAAGAGCTGAAGTGTTAGTCCGAAGTATCATACGTGAACACGTATTATAGGATACACACTGGGCAGTATATACATCCTTATTTCTTTGTCTTTCCATCCTCATTCTTTGCATTACATCCTTATTTCTTTGTCTTGAGAACTCATTTGATAATATTTCTCTGAGGATTACTTTCTTTGGTACGTCTCCTTGGATGTAACTTTCTTTGTTTTCAACATCTCCTTGGATGTTGAAAAGAAGATATAACTGGAGACTGGTAACTCAAAGGTAATTAGGTCCAGATTTGGGTCAGCCTGGAGTCTCAAAATATCTCCAAGTCAAAGCTAGAACAGCCAGAGCTAGTAGATATATAGCAGTTTGATCTGTTTTGCAAATAATGCCAAGATTCTTGCATTATCCTATTGCTCCCAAGTATCCTTTACTCTGTGAAGTATGAGTGAGCAGCATCTATTTGCTGCATCACTCTGTGTGATTATCAAAGAGAGTTAATACATTATTTTCTTTTCCCTATAGGGTATGATCTGTTTCACACAAGTACCCTTTAGGGAATGATGCTGTTTAAACCACAGCCTCAGAGTCTTGGTTGGAAAAGTGACAAGGATATGTGTAGGAGCTCTGGTTTTGATTCCCAACGGGTGTAGTTGTCATCGTTAGGTCTACTTATTATATGCCTTTTTCTTTCAGATTTCTATTCATAACCCTAGCATTCACTCTCCATTTGTCTGACGTTTTTAGTGATTGAGAGGAACAGAGAAACTATAGAAAGTCTTGCAATTATTGTGTGCCAAAGCCAGTTTCAGATACGCAGGCTGAATTTTAAAATGAATTGTGTCACTGAGCCACAGATCCTTAATTAATAGCTGAGCAAATCTGTCTGTTGGCTCTGAGGGCTTGCTTCAGCTGTGGCTCTAGCTGTGGTATCTATAAAGACACCCCATTTACTTGGGGTGGTACTTTGGTCTATGTTTTAGAGAGTAAGAAAAGGTGATTGCTACTGTAGTTTAGGAAGATTTGCATTTTTCACCAAAACACACTTTTCTACAGGAGAAGTGATCAGATATACTTGCTATATCCAGCTGAGTCTGTAAGTTCTGCCTAATCATAACAAGAAAAAAAGAGAAAGGAAATTAAAAAGGTACCTGCAGGGTATCAAAGTGACTAGAAAATACAGTAGTCACGGTGCATAAAAGCCTGCATGATTTGTTAAGTTGCACGTATTAGCTTTAAACTAGTGTATGAAGTAGCATTTATGGTCTTCCATGGAGAAGAAGCATTATGAGGTAACTTAATACAAAAACCAAACAGTGTAACAGTAGGTAGAACCTCAGAATGCTGTGGCTTTCTTGTGCTCCACTCTGTGCAGACAGATGGCTGGGGAGAGTCCTACCCAAATTATTGTGTTATCTCAGTAAAGAAGCCAATGAAAATCAGGATACATGAAATAATATATAATTCAAGTGAGTTGGCCAGCAACAGATCACATCTTTGTCAGAGACTAGAACTGAATACTGGCTTTGTTGTTCCAAGTTTCAATTTTCTAAAGTTTCAACAAATCACATGTTGACAGGAGAAACAAAGCCTGCCTCTTCTTAGAGAGATGTTTTGATTTGTTTGGGTATAAGGCATTATGAAATGGCCATGGCCAGGGACTTCAAAGGTAAATGGTGCAGTTCATTGTAGCTGCATGGCGTGTCTGGTCTCAGGTTCCTGATCAGCATTTACTTAGAGAGGTATGCGTCACAGGTATTTACAGGCATCTCTAGAGACTTCTTAGCTGGGGGAAGTCAAGTGAGCAAGGTTGAAAGAAAGGAAAAGGATGTTCAGTGCTGCATGCT
The DNA here is from genome assembly GCF_009819795.1 of Aythya fuligula. Classification (NCBI taxonomy): domain Eukaryota; kingdom Metazoa; phylum Chordata; class Aves; order Anseriformes; family Anatidae; genus Aythya; species Aythya fuligula. Next base: position 1,084,089 of record NC_045574.1, on the reverse strand, counting down.
TTTGTTTTCCTGAGGTCCATCTTAAACGATGTAAAGGAGTTGCACACAGGCAGAGCTTTTTCCCCCTAATTTATTGAAGGTGTTCTGTTGCCAATGAAAAGTGATTTTTTCCAAGGCAACAACACCAATACAGTGAGATAGGGAGGATGCTGAGAGATACTGATGGGTACCAGCAGCTGTTTCACACTGGAGGTTTATGTGATCACTGGAAATTACTCACTTTGGATGAAAACCGCCTCTGCAGAGAACACTGGTGCAAGGAACTGTGCTTTGCCCAGGTTCTCTAACCAGGCTGTGTGATAAAGCCACATGCTTTCCTAGAGAATGCTTTGCTTTATTTTAGTTTTTCCTTGTTCAGGGTCTATGGAACGCTTTCTGAGCACAGATAGTAAGTCCTGTCCTGCTGTATGTGGAGTGACTACAAAATCTTCCACCTAAGCTTGTTGTTGTCTCCTGCTTTTCTTGTTGGTTTGTGGGGTTTTGTTGTTGTTACTTTTGTTGTTGTTGTTGTTGTTGTTGTTGTGTTGTTAAGAAGGGTCTTTAGATGTCAGGTGTGCTGCTTAGGAGAGGTTTGAAAGAGCCGTAAGTACCTCATTTGGTGCCACAAACTTTGTCATTCCTTCTGTTTTTTCACTTGCCTCCGATTACACAGAAACTTAATTCCTTTCTTGTTTGTGTTTCGTTTCTGAGTAGTGCTTTTCAGGTAGTATGGTCAGATCTTTACGTTGATATATAATGGCAATGTTCTTCCCACTTCCTGTGCTGCAGTACTCTCAATACTCTTGTGGTGGGTCTGTGCTGTAAAAGGAGTACCCAAATGGCAAGTTGAACAGATAAAATTGCATTGCTTGGAAAAAGTCCTACCAGCAAATTTCACTTGAATGAAGCCTGTTAAGACGATCGTGTTTAGATCTCAGTAAATATTTTCTGGTGTTTCCAGACTTGCATTTTATCACTGAGTACACACTACTAGGTAGGAGCATTGCCTTTCACATCCTGGGGTTAAACACGTAATTGTGCTTTGGCTAGTTTGAGAATGGATTATTGAGCTTCTCTCCATTTAATGGGCTCCCAGACAGGAGCTGTGTAGAGATCACAGTGAAGTCAAAATTGTGAAGACATTGCCCGAGGGTTTATAGAAATGAAATCTACTCAGAATGGACACAGTTTTGGCACGTCAAAAAATAGGAAAAAATAATATATATATAAAAAAAAAAAAAACAAAACACAAACCCAAGACACTGATCCATGTCTACAAAAAGAAGGGAAAAATGAGCAACTTCTCCAGCATGTTTCTGTTTGGAGATATTACTGTTAATACTGTAGTGTTAGTTGCTCCTGGGTTTTGAGTGAAGCAGCCCTTTTAGTAAACAAAGGATGTCTTTTCTTGGTTCAGTTTTTTGTTTTAGTTGTAGACAGCCTTGAAGGTAAAACTACTCATAATCAAGAACTGTGACAGGCCAAGAGCTATGACAAGCACAGAAGTGCAGAAACATTCTTTGAAAAGTCTTAAGTGTGGGATTGATCTCACAGATGGAATTGACTTCATTCTATTTGTAAATTCTCCTTTTGCAGGAAAAAAAAAAAAAAACACAACAACAAAACAAAACAACAACAACAACAAAAAATGTATTTTAAAATCGGAGGGCTAACATTTTTATGTTCTGTGTCCTGTTAGTGTCTACACTAAATTGTGAACTCCTGCAGGTGCTATCAGTCACTTTCTGACTGTGTCATTATTACCCTATGGACCTATTTCGGTGAAGGTTCTACATCTTAAACACTGTTTTAGTAAGATGAGCCTGTTTGCGCTACAGCCATGGATTGTGTCACTGCGTATTTCCTTCAGACTGCTGCAACTGAAACTGTGTGTTGTACACACTTCCAGAGGCTGTGGTCTGGGCTGCCATCTGGAATTTGTCTTGTTGACATTGTTAGTATTTTGAAATTGAATTTCAATAGTTACTTTTAGGATGGCTGTTCTTGCTTTTTCATGTGACTTCTTGCTGATCCAAGACATTTATTTCTGTCTTCTGGACAGATCAAATGAGCATGGCTTTCCTGTAGAAATTGGATGTATTTCTTGTTTCTACGATCCTTCATGTTAATTCCCAAAACACTTCAGACATAATGTTGAGGATCAGCTGTCCTATAGTCTTTGAATCTCTTATTTTATGGAGTAAAAGATAAGTCAGAAATGCTTTTGAAAATGTGAGAAAACCCACACCTGGTAGCTAGCCCAAATGTTGAAGATTGATGGGTCTTTTTAGGAAATTTGTATGACCTTGCATCTACTTCTTTTTTATTTGTAGGATTAAAAAAATACTGTAGAAACTGGAAGTCAGTGGTGTCTGGGACAGTACAGAAGCAATAATGTCATGTGTTAGGGCTAAAACTACATGATCAGGGACCATCATCAGTATCTTGTAATTCAGCTATACCAGTAGAGGGAGCTTATGGTTTTAGATAACTGAAGAAATATGCCTAGCTAGACTTTCTACAGTTAGTTTGCTCTTTGTCCTTTGCTTTCACCTCCTCTCTACTAAAGCATTTTAGGTGATTAATACAGATATAGGCAGAACTTCTTGATGCTGTTAGTTGTCTTTGCAGTGACTTTAATAATTATGCTTGCAAGTCTCCTGGCTAAGAATGTCTACTGTCTGAACAACCTTTTCAAGACTGCCTCATTCACAGTATAATTGTAATTTTATATGGGGTACTCCAAAACCAGCACATTCCTTAGTAAAATATCCAGCTATAGGTTGTGGTCCTTCCAAACCTCTTGTTCAGTGATTGTTTAAAATCTCTACAAATAATAAATGAAAGAATATGCACTTGTGTGTCAGAGAACCCTCAAAAGCATGCACATAAAATTCCAGAAAATTACTGAAGAGTATACTATTAATGTTAGAACTATATGAACTCTATTTGGCAATCAACAGAAGAAACCTCTATTCTAAGGAATGCAGTCTGAAATGTTCAGAAGTGGTCAGTTAGCTTAATTTCATCTGAACTGAACTGATACTTTATAAAATCAAGGGTAGGCCAGTGCTGAACAATTTTGAAAGTCTTCCTTTCAAAGTATAGCTTTTTAAAAGAAGTGCCTTTGTAACATTCCTCTCATTAGTAGTTAATTCTTCTTTGAAATTATTTGAAGGAACTGGATTTCTGATTCATAGAATCATAGAATATCCCAATCATTAAGTCCATCATTAAGTCCAAGGATTTAAGGATCATTAAGGATCATTAAGTCCAATTCCTGGCACTGCACAAGTCTGCCCAAAAGTTTAGACCATGTGACTAAGTGCACAGTCCAATCGCTTTTTGAATTCGGACAGGCTTGGTGCAGTGACTATGTCCCTGGGGAGCCTGTTCCAGTTCCATACAGTGTTTACCAATTCCATGATAGATAGACTTCACCCTATGTTGTTTCTTATTTAAGCAAAATTCCCAGCAAACTGAATTCTCTAACAAGCCCTTTTCTGCTGTTGAAACCTGTGTGCTGGAAGCAAACCATCATCTACAGCTGTCTTGATTTTGCGAACTGATTTGGGCTTACAGTTTTCAAATAGGACAGCTGTACTTTAGCTAGAAAGTGTAGTTTGGGATGTGTGAAAGTATGTAATGCCTGTAGGTATGTATGTGTACTGAGAAAAATCCTTTGATTTTGATGGAATTTACAAGATTATTGCAAACATTTGGAGTCAAGACATTTACAGAAGATGTAACTGTGATTTCTGATGGTCGTGGTTTTAGTAAAGGTGCAGTAAATTTTATTGAAACACTGTTGCTTAGATCTCTATGGCTAGAACTGATGGGGATGGAGTGGTAGATTATAGCAAACTCTGATTTGATGGCTGTAGATCCTTTGTAGATCCTCCTTTGTAAGGAGGATCTTTCAATATCCTTTGCATGTACAGCAAGCTCAGCTACCATTCATATTCTAACCTTTATATTCTACTTACATATTAACACAATGAATAAGTTAAACTCAATAAATTAGATGCTCTGGGTGACTACCTACAGTCTTCTGGCAACTTAGGACACAGAAGAGCTATTCCAGTTTCCTGCTTTATGATGAACAGTACACAGTATATGGTCTTAGACAAAAGGTCTGGTGTTCAAAAACACTGCAGAGTGTTTATATTAGCGTAGTCATGGCATGCTCACCGTGACTACATTAGTGAGGGTATTTCTTAAAGAACCTCATGAGCATAGGATTTAGCCAACACATTGTGTAATGTCACCAAAATGATATGAAGAAAATCTCTTCAATAAAAATCTTAAAATACTCCATTCATTCCTCTGCGACAGCTGTCAGATGGAAAACAAGACCAAGTAGATATTATCAAAGGGTTGGTATTCTAGATAGAAAAATCTTAATGAGGCTAGCAAGGTAACCAGATTGGGAAGCTCTGAAAGAACCACTTCATAATTCATTAAATGTCAGTGACCCTACTGAAGGTTTCTTTTATTTTTTTTTTAATGCAGAGATAGCTATTGAAATGGTTCTAAAATTTTAATGTATGATTATAAAATTCTACTGCTTTTTGTTACCAAATAGAAGGAGAAATGTTGGGAGGGAGAATTTTCTCCTGGAAGAAGGCGCACTTGAATACAGACTTACTTACGTTTCAGGCACTTTACTCTTCCAGACAACTGTCAGGTAGCAATATGAAGATGACAAGATCAATCACCCAATCACCACAATAGCAATGATTTTGCCATCTCCGTGTTTTTTTTTTTTTTTTTTTTTTTTAATCAAAGGACAACACAATGAAAAACTAGTTTAAAAAGATTTTCATTTTTTTCTTTTTTGCATATTTAATAAATGCTGCATACTCTGGCTGAAGTGCAGCTTATTTTTCCTATATTGAAACACAACATTTCCATGAATGCACTAGCTGATGTGTCTCAGCTTGTCCCGGCTGCCAGCTTCTGTGACTTACCTGGATCTCCCTCCTTATGCTTTTTGCATATATATATATATATATATATATGTATGTATATATATATAAACTCTGTAAGGAACAAAAATGTTAAAAGCATGAGACTTTCAGTAATGGAGAAACTCAGAAGCATGCTGCTATGTTGTAATAAACAGACAGCACTGTGGAAGAAGATACAGCAGCTGGGCGCAGGAATCTAACCTGTGTTGGTAATGTCATTTAAAGGCATGAGGAGAAGGAAAAGGGAACGGTTTGCACTACTTTTTCTTCCAGCCTTTCAATGCAGTAGCCATTAGCTAAGCAATACCATGCAGGCTTTTAGTCACTTACAGAGCTTGAGGACTGACCAAAAATACGAGAGCAATAACTGGTAGGCTCCATTTTTCCAGAGTCTATGGTGGCTCTTGAACTAGTATGGTGTTTAAATCTGGTCAAATTAATTGATGTTTTGTTAGTAAGAGCTACAAAAATGAGACTTGAGGATAGTTACATCTGATAGCTGGCACCTGAAGCAGGATTTGAATCCTCTGGCATTTGCTAGGTCCTGTACAATTAAAATGTTCATAATTTAGGCAACTGACCAATATTTTCACTGCAGCTCTTAAAAAACCCTGTAGGCAGATTGATCCGTTTACCTGTCCTCCACACACATACCTGCCAGATTTTCTTCTTTTTAGCAATAGAAACTCAACTGCATTCAGCGTGGAAAACAAGCCTTTGCTCTTCCTCTCCTTTGTTGTCAGTCCTTGGGTAGTTTTTGTTTTTACATTTAGACAAATGCAGGTGGTTGATTGTGTGCTTCGTAACAGGAAGGGAATCACGTAGTATTCATGCATTGCAATATTATTTTCAAAATCTAGTTGGTCTTGCATAGGTCTTAAAGATTCCTGTTCTCAAGGGCCTTTTTTTTGTAAAACAGATTATTAAAACAATTGGCTTAAAGAGATATGCAGTGTCATGGTGATCGTTAGAGGAAACGTGGTAGTATGCCTGTCAAGTCCTAATTCATTATTGCTGTTAATAGATGGTTCTGGCCACAATTTTTTTGTATTTCTTTTTGTCAAAGATACGTTTTTCCTATTGATATTTGCTATTGAAACCCATCAAGCCTTCCTGAAAGTTATCCCTCTGTCTACTTCTTAACCATGAAACTGGTTCTTTGACTTACCCATATGCCCAACCCTTTGTAGTCAATATGTTATTTATTATTTACTAGCTCTTCATAGGCCTTTCAACATTTTATAATGAAAAAATATATACAATATTATGAAAAACATATCATTACCATGGATGCTTAAATTTTAAACTGTTAATATTCAGAATATTTTTATTAGATGATATTTAAAATATGAGTATAGCATTTGTAAATAATTACTAGGTGGATTTGGTTTAGTCTAGGCTTTAGTGGCAAGAAATACGGTAATACACTTAGTAAGCTGAGTAATGTGTTGTTAAAGATGAAGAGCTACATGTATTACTTTTTTTCAAAATAAAAGTCTTTGTTGGAGGTGGGGGGGGGGTTAGTTTTCATTCAATGACATGTAAAAGCTTCAGACAGTTTAAGAGACCTATCCTAGAACTGGTAATGTATTTTTAAAATGTGCTTTACAGACAGGCATGGATATTAGGAAAGTATCAACATTTTAGACGTCTAATCATGTAGAAGAGATAGAAGTTAAAAACGTGCGTAGTGATAGTTAACCTCTGTCTGCCTCTACCATTTCTTTGGGTATGACTAACCTCAGCAGCTGATAGGACAGCCTGGACAAACTATTTTTGGTTTCTGAGCAACCCAGCAGCTGATGGCAATGTTACCACATCATTCAGGTGGACTGCCGCAGACAGCACCTGAGGCTGAAATGAGTCTCATGTAATAAAATTATGGCCTCTAAAAATGAAAGGTTTTTAATTTTGTTTATGCAGCTACCCTATTGCCACCCCTTTAGGGTATATTTTAATGACAAGCTTTTTGTACCAGTATAGAGTGTTGTGCCCCATCTCTTGTAATCATTTAGCCGCGGGTAGCACTTTACTGAATTATTAATGTTACTTCTTGCTTCACACGACAGTTAGTCCACAAATCCAACCACATGAGTTGTAGTTGCTGCTTGGTTGATTTTGATGACAAAAACAACAAATTGAAACCATAAAATTTGTTTACTCAAAGCACTTTAGGCTGTTAGTTATCAAATAAGAACTGTATTCCCACCTTAAATTACCTTGAAAATAAAATCAATAGCTTATTTAAACACAAATGAAACAAGAAAAAAAAAAAATAATTGCTCCCAGGAAGATGAGTAGCAAGTTTCATTTAGGAAGAAACAATGCTGATAAACTAGCAGAAGGGATTTCAAGGCAAAAGTGGGATACAATGATCGCCAGAGGGTATAGGAAGAACAACAAATTTAATGCAGTTTCCTTATTTCTATCCAAGTAAAAATAGTTCAACAAGCATTTTTCAAATTTAAGATTTATTATGACAGAAATAATAAGAATAAACACATTCATGACTCAGCTGTGCATTCAAAATGGGTTTTAAGTGTTTCCATTTGAGAAGCTAATTTAGGAAATAAAATCTCCATCAGTTACAATGACAGTTCATCTGTACTTATGCACAGATGGTAAAACCAGTCTGATTTAGTTCAGATCCCTTGTTCGGCTGTGATCAGCCTCTTTTCGTAATTCTGAAATGGCCAGTCCCTACTTACTGTCTTCTCTTCCCCCTTTTGTTCCTGCCTTGTTTCTTGCCTAAGTGAACATTTACACTGAAATAAAAAGCAATGACCAGCTCTTAATACTTTTTGGATAAGTCGTAACTAACACTTTAAAGCAAAATTGGTTTCAGCATATTTCAATTGTTTGAAAACTCAGAGCACACGTTAACTTATAATGAATAACTCAAGCAAATGGCAGAAGATACAACTCCTTAGTAAAATCCTATGGCGTTTGAGAAAGATAGTGGCAAAGTTTGCCATTGACTGCGTTGACAGTGCATTTACACTGTTGTCATGGTCAGTTGGCCAGTGTTTCGTAGTGAAACCGCTGGAGGTATGAGAGCAGTAGAGGAGAACTTCAGCTTGGGCTCACTGCTTTAGCAGTTACATTGAAGCTTTGTTCTGCCACAACTATCGCCCACGCAGAGGAGAGCAAGCAAGGGTTAAAGTTATTGAGGAATCGTGCTATTTTCATTAATGACATTTGGCTTAGGAATTCATCCAGGTTCCAGATTCTCAGAAGATATTCTTGGAGAGGGATCTACACTCTCTTTGGGTCGTTCTGAAGTATGCTAAGAGCCTTCAGAAGCAGAGGATTGGGATTCTCTGCTGTTTTATTATGTCCATGATGAATTCCATATTTGCTCTTCATTTTGCCCAAGGCTAAACACTATATTCTGGTTGTAGGTTGTGGACTGACCACCTCAAGCTGGAGGCTGGGAATGTATGTTAGCAGCAGTAAAACTCATCAGCCTTGGAGAGAACAAATGTTTCCTATCTTTTAAGTTTCTGCTGACAACATAGATTTAGAAATGCCTGTTGTTTGTTTGTTTGTTTATCTTTGTTTTCATTTTTTATTGTGGCAGCGTGTGTAAATGGCTGAATATAACTCGCACAATCAGTGATCCCCGTGAAAAACAGTAACAGAAAACATTTAGTTGGAAGGGAGTTTGAAAGACTCTGTGATACTTTCCATGTTACAAAGGAACTCCTGCCTCTGCTGCTTCTGCCTTTATGCAAATGGTATATATTTAGTAGTACAGATCTCAACAATGCTGATCTGTTGACTTCAAATCGATGCTGTTTGTTAGTGACACATGCAACCATAGTGTTTACTATGCTTGCAGGAAAAGCTTGCCAATGAAGTCCCAAATTCTTGACTAGGTTACAGGTGTGCTCTCTATTCCCGATTAGGTGTGATCATCAAAGCTTTCCAACTGCAAATTGTCAATGTCTTTAAAATAATAAAGATAGTCTAATCCACTGCTTCTTTTATTCCCACTGTATTTTAAAAGGGCTAATTCAAAATGTACAAAAGTTATTGGAAAAGTCCTCGTAATACAAAACTGGGAAACTGATTTACTCAATAAAACCCTGAGTGGTGTATAACCCTCCAAACTGGCACCAGGTGAAGGGTAAGATATATTGTTTGTATTTAAGATAATTGCAAAGAGCACTGTACAAGGCAAAGGTACTGATTTGAAAATTTCTTGTGCTGTTTTGTTTGAGGCTTTCTTATCCTGTAGATACTGCTTTCATGAGCATGCACTTCACACAGCCTTTGCATATTGTCAAGTACAATGGATCTGGAGATGACCTCCAACACTACCTCACAACTGAAGTGAAAAAAAAAAAGACATGATGGGAATGCCATTTCTCTCATTTTCCAGAATGCAAAGGTTGTAAGTGGATTCATTTATTTATCAGATAGCTCACAAAGCATCAGCTGTGGTATCTCTTCAGAAGGTAACTTGAAGTTTTCAAGTTATTTTATTTTTAGCTTTTCAGATTGCGCCAGCCCGCTCTGTGGTGCGCTGAGTACTCCTGACAGATGCTGAGAGCATTCATTTCACATTGATTTGGAGATTTGGACCTTTGGTTCTGTTTCAGATTTCATCTGCCACATCTCATTAGCTGTAGGGCCTTACCCCAAATCAGATTCCCTGTACCATCCTTTCAATACTAATGGATATGCTTCATTTCAGGTATAAATCCAGAATACCTAGGCTTACTCTTCCAGTACGTAAGCCTGTGTGTTAGGGGCTCAAGCAGTTCTTTTTGCTCAACGGGCAGAGTTCTGTTGCTGTTTTGTTTCACTGGCAAAATAAATCTTAAGATTGCTGAATATGTGAGCCATTGCAAAGAGAACAATTGACAACAAAGGACAATTTGACAGTAAAACAGTCAAACACATTTTAAGAATTCTAGCAAATCACACTGAAAGGAACATCACAGAGGGAAATAAGTATAATGCCATGACTGTTGTATTGTTTACAGGGGTAATGTGCTGAATAAGCTTTTACTTTAGAAAAAATGAGTTTGAAGACTTTTTTTTTTTTTTTTCCAAAGCCATTTTAAAGGCATTTTATAGTGTTTTTTCCTTCTTTATATGGTTGGTATTGTTTTCTATACCCTCTTTAAAGCCTGACAGGCATTTTTCCTTTTTAAAATTTGTTCTTCATAGATGGGTAATTATTGTCTCTTTTTTCATTCATTTTGGGAAAGAATTGAAATTAATTCAGATATCTCATTTAACAGCAAACATGTGGTGTGTAAAACAATAGAAGTGAAACATGGATGAGTTAAATCTTTACAAAAATTCTGTCAGTTGGAATATTATCATATGCTTTTTGACCTGTGGGGTTTTATTTCCTGATTAAGTACTGCTGTGGTACAACAGAAAGTGTGCTACTGCATAAATATGTGTGTGTGTGCCTTCTTATGTAATTCAGCAAGATTATAAAGGTATCTGCAGTAAAAAAAAAAAAAAAAAAAAAGTGTCAAAGGGATATTATATTCAGTGTTGGAATCAACAATACATATTTCATAGATTGGGGGTGATAGGATTTCTCTTCACCAGAAGGTCACGTTAACATTGTTCTTCAACTTTGTCTTGATTATTAGCTTTCTCCTCTGCCTCTTGTCAGAAAATGTGATAGCAATGTAGCAAAAGCATTGAGCCTTTTTTTCTGCTGGATAAAGAAATAAACTCCTTTGATTAGTAGTCATAGTAGGTGGCAACTAAGCTACAAGAGCTGACTGTCAGAGAGGGAGAGATGCTAACATCAACTGAAAGGAAGTACACCTTGCACTTAATTCAATATGGTTCTCTTCCCAGAGAGCTTCTCTCCTGCAATTCCCGTCATTAGCAACAGTCTCTCTTTTTCTCTCAGTTTTATCTCAAGTTTCAAAAGAAAAGAATTTTCTCTTATGTCAACCCCCTAAGTGGTTTATATCACTTTTTGTTATTGAAAAGTATAATTGACGGAAATATAAGAAATTTTAGGATGAAAGTGATGTGGAAGAAGTTTAACACACAGGAAAAAGATTTATTTGGGGCTTTCAGAGATTGTTTATTGTTCTATTAATTTGTTTTGAACCTTTTCTTCATTTCCCTCTGACAAGTACGCTTGGTATAAGCTTTGTTTCTCTTAAGTCCAAAGCAAAATTAATGCTAGCTTTAGTGGATGCAGCAGTTTTGCACTGGTAGTTGGTCCAAAATTGTTATTACCTCAGTTTGATGTTTTTCTGATACATAGAAGAAAAGAAAGTTAGACTGTATAAAAAGTGTGTTATGGAAATTGATCTCTGACTTCTCAGTTTCAGTGATTTTTCCATCTGGGACTAACACTTGTGTCTTGATATTACATTTACTTTAAGTGTAATGATACTGTGATGTTACAAGTGACACCATTTGACAGCAACACATGGTAACAGCACACATTGTATGTGCAGGTTTGCTCTCTGCTGTTTGGGACAATTCCAGTTCTGTATTGTTCTATGTTCTATTTTTCCATGTTCTATATGTTTGCTGGTAAACATAAGGAGAGAAAAAAATTATCAACTTACCTGTAATATTAATGTGGTCAGATTTTATGCTCTCTGCAAAGAAGAAAGAGGAGAATACACCCTTTGTGTTCTTCTCTTGATGCTGGCTCTACCTAATGTCTACTTTCTGTACCTGTTTTACGTAAGCACAGGAGCACATGCTTACCTCCAGTGAAATCATTGGAATTGATACACGTTTTGCTGAGTGGGCTTGCAACATGTTCCTCAGCTACCTTTTGTGAGCTCTTGGCTCAGGAAGCAGGTAGCTTTAAGAAATCACCTAGAAGGTGTCTAGCACTACATAAAAAATGAAATAAAAAATGAAACCTACAGTGCTGCTAATTATCTGGGACTTTGTAAGTGGGTAAAATCACCTTTGCCTAGAGGGCTGGTATCATTCAAGTCTTCTAGAGTGAGTTTCATCTGATATGACTGAAATAGTATAATTTTTATGTAGTCCTTCTAACTAGCTGTGCTAAACAGACAGCCTAGTGTTAATACATATAAAATTATTTGAGCAGGGACTGTAGTTCTGATCCTGTCCTTGCTTTAAACCATGGCAAAGCTTTCAAATAAAAATAAGTAATTGCAGAGTTTTGCTTAAAGCTCAAATATTAATTTGGAAGGAAATAAACAAACAAAAAAGCTGTTTTTAACTTTAAATCACAAAATGCTCATATTTGTTAAGATTTGGAGCTCCTCTAAATCAGAATATCTAATTTCATTATAATGAATATTATTATAAAGAAAACATTCTTTGTATTGTTTATAAGTGCAGAGATGTTTTTTAAAAGTGAAAACATCTGTGAAAGCACAAAAGTGCTGTTTTCTCAGGACTTTTGGCATGGAAATTCAGGATCAGTGAACAAATAAAAATAATTCTGGAGGTACTAAAATACATTGTAAATTCAAGTTGTCACTACTTGCTCAGTTTAAGGTATATTTTTCATTCTGTACTATCCTTAGAAGGTGGTTGAAGCTCAGATTAAGGTGTTAAACACCTGGTCAAATATTGCACTTTGATAATCTTTTTTTTTATACACTTTTTTTAAACTTACTTCTCCTTACAATAATTTCATGTTTTTCCTCCATGACTTTTTATTTTGATGGCAGTTGTTTGATAAAGCAATCACTTTCAAAGAAGAACTTATTTTCTGGAGATGCTTTAAACATTTTTGATATGCTTCCATCTTTGTGACCCAGCTATAAATTGTTATTGGTTTCGGTATGAAGGATGTTAAAGGGCTTACTGTTAAGCCTGTGTTGAGAAAACTGGCTCTCACCTATCTGCAGGCTGAAGGGAAATATATGTCATTTAGGTCTTGACCTTTTGTGCATTCCTGCTCTTTAAAGGCTTCAGCAATGCGTGCAGCACTTTTGTTACAGAGAGGTGTGAAATGTGTTCATCTGATTCGTGTCAATATGGAACAATGCTAGGGCCACATGGTATGATGAATGTGACCTTCTGTCATACATACCCTTGTATAACCACAGTCTAAGAAAAACAGAGTGGTCAATGTATATCGTTCTTGTATCTTGCAAAGGAATATTTTAGCAATTCGTGTTGATAGAGAGCTTGAAGGGAAATGTATTTGTAGGCTTTTCCTTGAAGTCTCTGATTTTTTGGGGGGGTTTCAGAATAACTGCTAACTATTATGACTATTGCATGGGAAACTATGCAAGTCTCTGATATCTGGCCAGGAGATTAAGGAGAAGGGGAAAGCTGAAGGACGACTAAAAGACAAAGCTTGCAGGGGACGCTGCACAAGTCAGCCAAGTTGGACAAAGAGGAAGGAAGACTATGAGCCTTCAGCACGAGAGACCCCCAGGGACCACCAGAGGGACCACCAGAGACTGATACGCATGCTCCAGTAGGAGGGTTTGGATTCTGGAAACTAATTATAATAACCCTGTTTTTTTTTTTAGAAGTAGTAATGAATATGTATTAGCCTAGCAGCATAAAAATCAGCTGCTTGATGTAACTGGTGTGTGTCTTGGTGGAGCAGAGACTCCTGGCGCACCCAGCGCTGTTTGCTTACCTCTGTTCCTTTAATAAATTGTAAACTATGATTATAGTCCTATTTTGAAGACTGAGCCATTTATAACAGAGGCAAATTGAAGAGGTTACATAAAGGACTGTACCCTTCTCAGGGACACCGTAACTTAAGTTAACTTTTTACCTTTGAGGAATCATTTACTGCTGGGAAGGGAATGAGGACTAATGGCTTGTCACAGCCCTTAGGTCATCGAAAAGTCACTTAGGAATCCTCCATTGACTTACTTTGATTTAATATTAACTAATTCTCGGTGCCTTAGTTAATCCAAGAGTAAAATAGCTGTTCTTGAAATTTCTCAAGTGTCAAGCTACAAATGACAGTAATAATGATCCTTATTGATTCTTTTGAAGATTTTGATGAGGATTATGTTGTGAAACATTTTTCCATAAGGTTTAATTTTAAGAAAAAAATTGGAGTTCTGTATTTGGTTGTAGTTAGCAAGCAGCATTTTCAACAGTTTGCATGCCAAGCAGTAGGTACGTCAGTAAGTAGGGCAGTTGCACCTGAAGTGGCTGGACAGGAGCATCTGGGAGTGTGCTTGCAGAATGTGCTGACCATGAGCCACGACTGAGTTACTGCTCATTTTCATCATTGTAAATTTTATTCAGAACATGCTGTGATATGTTCAGATACTGCACGTTGTTATTATCTGACTCTTCAGTATCTCCAGGAACAGACATTCCGTGCACTCTCTGGGTCCCTTTTCCAGTGTTCAGCTGCCGTCATCATGATTTTTTTTTTTCAGTATCTAACTGAAATTTCCTTTGTTGCAACTTGTGTGTGCATGCTATACCTGTATAGTGGCATCTGAGCTTAATGCTACCTGACCTAGTTGGCTCTTGGTCCACATGCTAAATTCTCTGCTGAGCACAGTAAGATTGCTGTGTTTGTTTAGTGCTTCAAGAGACTGTGACTGCTCTGTTTCCACTTTTTTTTTTTTTTTTTTTTAAAGTTGGAGACAAGAAATGAGTAGAGAACTTGAAAGAGCATGTGGCTTGAGCATGTGGTAAAAATAAATTGTAATCCATCTGTTAATACATGGCTGTAATGCAAACTGAAACACCTTCAGAGAAAAACAAACAAACAAAAACAAACAAAACAGCAACAATAAACAACAACAACAAACATTTTAAAGGTACAGGTTAATTCAGGAGAAGAGACATAGGGCATATTTATGTTTCAGGGGAAGTTTTTATGCCCTTGACATATTCAGAAAAACAAACAATGGCAAAAGCAAACAAACCCTCTTCTACATTTAAGGATTTTCTAGGAAAAAAAAATAAATCACAAGCTTCTTTGAATTATGGAATTAATTTCGGTAACATACCTTTTGATAACATGCAATTTAAACAGCATCTGGCAGTGAGTGGGCTGTGCAGTCACTGCATGGCTGGTGGAATTGAAGCACTACCAGCCTCATCCAGCAGAAGGTCAAAGACTATCTATCCTCTAAGAGATAACTGGAGCAGACAGCATGCCTCCTACAGGAATCTGGCAAGGAGGGAGCATGCCTCCTGCCTGCAGGTTGGACTGTTCACAGCTATCAGGAGGCCTGTCCTGAGAGCGTCTTCAATTTGTGAAGTTTGTTGCAAGAAGCACCTTCTGTGCTCTTCTGCACATGCTCCCTTTGTCTATATTTGACATTGAAGCTGTTGATGGAGTTTGAGTTGAAAGATGTTATTGATCTATAGAAGTGTGATGTCCATTTTAAGGATTTTGTTCTCTGTGTCTCCTAACACATTGCTCATACTTCTTTGATAGAAAATCCAGCAGCTATTAGAATGAGCTGGTTTGTCTTAACAAACTGTTTCGCAGAAACAGGTATTTGATGATAACTGAAACCTGGCTGGGACTCAGCAAAAGCTGGTGGATCAGACTGGCACACTGCACGGCTATCATCAGGAGCTTTTTTCACTTCTTTTTTTCTTTTGTGCTTTTTTCCCTCTCTTTAAACACGTGTACACACAGACACCCCTTTTCTGTCAAGTTTACATTATAATTTGTGTCTTTGATAATTTGACAGCAATTTGAGAGCTTCAGAAAGATGATTTGGCTGGGCTAGAAATAGCATAGAGTGCTATGATTGTGTGGTATTTAAGATAGAAGTGGTTTGGCTGGGACCTAAAACACAGGAACAAGATGCAGCTCTGCAGCATCAGTTGAGTTGCTGTGACTGTCCACTTGCATTCTCTCAGCCTGTCAACAGCATCTTCAAGGTTGCACTGGTTACCTTAATTCTTTTTCATTTCATGCTAAACCAAGTTTAAATTGCCCTGCATTTGTTCTGGGTTAAAAGTGTGTATAGGGTCATTACTGCAGCTCTGCAAATGCATGGCAACGTGTACCACCACAGTATTATTTTGTCTGAGTCACTATAGGTGAGGTTATTGACATAGACGATTGCTCTGTAGTGTTGACATTACAAACACAAAAAGCTTGGCTTAGTACAACTGAAATGAAGCAAATTGAAATGTGTGTGAAATATGGGAGGGGCTCTGTCCATATCACTGTTAGTGTTTTAATGAGTGCACCCAAACAAAAATGAGCTATGTGAGACAGAATAGATAACATCATTTGGCAAGTGAATAAAGATGTCTGATAACGACTGTGGAGTATTAACTGTGGATAGGAATCAATGGGTCACACACTGCATTGTAACTTTGATTGCCATTTTGGATTTCTGTAGGTAAATCATAAAGAAACATCATTTGCTCTTACTCAAGTATCTGCAGTATTCGTGCCCAATTAGCAGAGATCATATTTTTGCTCTCCAGATGGGTATGTCAGAGGGAAAGAATGGCGCTCTTTTCCCCAAAAATTTAAATTTGTCCAGTAATAGTGTTGTTTATTCCTATTGATAGAAACATAAGTCAAATATTCATAATCCAGTTCATCTGCTGTGAATGCTTCCCACTTCCTATGGAGAGTACTTGCTAATGCTTTCTTAGCTCCTAATTTTTCTTTGCTGTATATTACAGATTTGTCTTTTTAAAATACATTTACACAAAATGATCTACCTCTGCTTTTTGCTTCCAAATGGAATATTGCAAGTGCAGCAAAGTTCAGCTCCTGGGGTGGTTTTCAGAACTCTGAAATTTGGAACACTGCCATTTTATTATTTTTGTTTTGCCTTTGATTCTTACAATTTTAAGTTTTACTTTCTGCTTTGAATATCCATTTTGCAGAACGAAATTCTAGGTAAGCCACCGAGCTTTAACATACTCTGCAGTAAAATGAAATTTGTAATTTAGATCATTTGGATAGATGTAAATAAAACTGGATTTATTTCATCTAGAAGCAGGCTTATTAGATAGATTTACAAACCAGAAACTGATTTCTGTCAAATTTGGCTTGAATTGTTGGTCAGTTTTGAAATTGAAAGCTATCTGCATCAAATATTCAGAGCCTGCTTAATAGTATCCTCTGATTTTTTTTACTTTGTACTGTCTTTGACCTTGAAAGTAAGGATTTTTAATGATAAATAAAGAAACAAACAACCATACACACACAAAGAAAAAACCTATGATAAAATCTTTCACTGAAACAAATTCAGCTGAATATCTCCCTTTTCCTTTTTGTCTTCACCAGTTTTTGTTTTGTTTTGTTTCCTGAGTACGTGCACACAGTTGTAGATGTATGGGAAGTATACACACGTTATTTGTGGGATAATTAATAATAATTATTATATTATAATTATTATATTATATTCCAGAATAACTGGAATAGTTAGCACACATACTGGTAAAAAGGATTTTGCAATCACTAATTTAATTTCATACTACGTGCCTTGACTTTAAAGTAGCTTATTACTGCGGGGTGTTAGAATTCACAAATAATAGATGAACATCTCACAGGTAGTTTTTGAAAACTAAAATCAAGCTTTAATTTCTCTATTCAGGTCTGGAAAATCAACGTTTGTTTAGGAATATCTCCAATGAAGTTCATTAGTTACATTTTCTGGATTTTTCATTACTTATCTGTGTCTGTGTTTCAATGCAGCTGTGTTGGCTTCATTTGTAATGTCCTAGAGATTTTGGAATATTCCAAAACTAAAGCCAGGCTGTTTCTTGGTAATTGCTTAGTTTATCTAATAGTTCCATGAATTGTTCCTGCACCTTCGCCTGATCCCTTTGATGGAAGGATTCCCAAGTGGATTACTGTGTTTTGAAGTCTGCTATAATAACTGATTATGACAAAAACTGATATGGTCCAAAACCGAATATTGCACAAATTAAAAAGTTAACGTTATCAGAACTTTTTGAGTTTGTCATATCCAGCTGGTAATAATCCTCAGTCTGTCCTTAAATTCCTTCTTGCTGAGCAGTGATTCAGTCTGGGGTCAAGGCCCAGAGCTTGCAATAAAGTCAGATTCTAGATTTCAAAGATATAAAAGGTCTGATGCATTTTAATATGGACATTTTTTTCCTGCTGACAGCAAAGAGGTTGTCTGTGTTTCTGTACATCCAGCTGTTCTTTCTCCACAGTTGTGGCTTTCAAATCCCTAAGTCCTGTGTGTTGTCCTAACTGGCAGCTGCACTGTTGCTAATGGGCTTTAATAATGCCTTTTGTTCTCAAGGCATATATATCAATAATGCCTTTTGTTCTCAGTCTAGACTGGCAAGGGCCAGGTGCTACCACTACCTCTAGCTGCTTTCTTCATAAGGATCTGAAATGGCCGCATCAATGCAATGAAAGCAGCTTATGAACTTGTTCTAGATACAACAAGAGCTCCAGGGCAAGCTGGTTTTCTTTTCCAAGTTTTCCAAGCTTTTCAGGCTTCTCATCCATTTTGTTGGTGGACATTTGTTTTCTCCAATGCTTAATAGTTTTCAGCCCATGGTGGTTCCAGGTTCCCCAACAGGTGCTCTAGATTACTTACACACCAGTGATTCCATCTCCTTTCTATTCCCTGTGGATGGTTTTCCCCTCCCTCTCTCATGTTTGCTTTTAACAGTCAACTGCCTGCCTGTCCAACTGTCTTTTCCATTGAAATCTGGCCTGCAGTTGCCTCTGAGCAATTATGCAAACAGGTAGGAAGCAGAACTGACACAGATGTTCATTCCCCTCCCTTTCCTTCTCTTTCGTGCTTCCTAGACTAAAGGTCTGTAAATTGTGCTTGGAATATTTGTGACACATTTGCTTTTTATTAAAAAATCAAGGGTACATATCATAGTACAAAACATTGGTGACTATGACAGGGATGATGACACATGTTGGTAGTAAAAAAAAAAAAAAAAAAAAAGAGAAATAAATCTGTGTTCAGTTCATTTATAACATCAACACCATTCACCAGTTTTGGTTGGATGGAAGCGAAGCTAAATAGAAAGTCCTCCATTATACAAAGAACAGCACGTTTGCCAGTGTTTCAGACAGATGTTCTAACCAACTAACTTCTTATTGCAGCATTTTACCAATGCGTAGTCCACAGAAAAATAGGGTCCGCTATTTTACTATTGAGGTATATCTAACTAATGAGCCCTCTGTTCCAGGCATGGATTACAAATCTGTCTGAAATCTAGGCCTTATTGTTTAGGGTGTTTTTTTTCAAAACATCTGAGAGATTTGGGTGTTCAGTGCCTATTAACATGGTAGAGAGACAGCCACTCAGTTTGTAAATTACCATAATACTTTGTGTTTAGATCTCTCTCTTTTTTTTTTTTTTTTTTTTTTTTTTTTTTTTTTTTTTTTTACTTCTGGCAGGTTCCATTCCCTTAGGGTGCAACACTATTTTCATGTTTAATTCAAATGTCCCTTCAGTTACTGTATCTTTTGTAAGACTCGCTAAATGACAGAGCTTTCATTTATGTGAAGGGTAAGGTGCCTTCATAAATACCCAAGTTAATTCTTAAGCAATTACGTTTACTGGCAGCAAGATTAATGTATTGTGAATGATGTGAATGTGTAACAGTATCTCTGGGGTTACTCACCCAATCCAGCTGCTGCTGGCTCTAGATAGATTATTGCATGTAATTATTTTTCTAATTTATTTTTGTGGGAGATGGGAGAGTCAGGGTGATGGCTTGTGCGAGCTCCAGGGGGACAAGAGCTTGCAACCAGTGCTGGAGCCTAGGCTGTGCCTCTCGAGGTATGTAATGGACACTGGCAGAGAACTTAATTCCTTTGCTGATTTACATTTACAGAAGGAGCAAGTTTCTCATACCTGTATCCCAACCCCAGCTCCAGTTCTCAGCCAACACCTCACACATTTAAAACACTTGAGAAACATCAGCCTACTGACGATAGTAACCTTGGTCTGATGCTGTATATAACCAGTCAGCTAGCGCTGTTATAGCTGATACACCACTCAGTCAGTCTTCCTGGACTTTTTGACTGTCCTGTTACAATTCTGTCAGTTACATTTCATTATGTCTTACAGTAAGAATGAGTGCATAGAAACTGATGTTCCACTGGAGCAGCAAGGCTGCAAGGATGGTCAGGGGGCTGGAGCAGCGTTGCTGTGAAGATGGGCTGAGAGAGCTGGGGGTGTTCAGCCTGGAGAAGAGAAGGCTCCAGGGGGACCTTACAGTGGCCTTCCAATGCCTAAAGGGGGCTACAAGAAAGATGAAGAAGGAATCTGTCTGGGGCTGTGGTGGTAGGACAATGCAAAACAGTTTTAAACTAAAAGAGTATAAATTTAGGTTGGATAGAAGGAAGAAACTCTTCACTCAGAGGGCGGTGAGGCAGTGGAACAGATTGCCCAGAAAGGCTGTGGCTGCCCCATCCCTGAAAGTGTTCAAGGCCAGGCTAGATGAGGCTTTGAGCAACCTGGACTAGTGGGAGGTGTCCCTGCCCATGGCAGGGGGCTGGAATTAGTTGGTTTTTAATGTCCATTCCAACCCAAACCATTCTATGATTCTTTCATTGAAATACTTTGCTATATAACATACCTTGGAAAATTAACTGTAATTCCAAAATTCACATTTAGTCTTCCCCTTTTTTGACAAAACAAATTCTGATTATGATCCAACATAATCATAGGTTGGAGAAAGTGTTTGGAAAAAGGTAAATTGTGGTTTTTTATATAAAACTGTTTTAAAGTAGTTAGTTAATCAGTTGTCTTGGGTTTTAGCTTTAATTGTTATTTATTTTATTTATTAGTACTATTTTTAACTTTAGGATACTTTGATGTATTGCTTTTACTTCTCTGAGGTTTTTGTGCCTCTTTTCTTTCCTTAGCTGTCTTCTTAGCTGTTAAGCGCCAACTTTGTACATGGTAATGTGTTTAGTGTTAAAAATACTTAGCACCAGCATACCACCTCCTAGGAATTTTAGAGAGATTTATAACTGTTACTCAATGGAGGTTGTAAAAACTGCTGTGATTCTCAGTTGAAACTGAAACTGAGGCACAAAAGGGTGAAATGAACTGGCTAAAGTCACTCAACAAATCTCTTGCAGCATTAAGACCAAGATCTTGGGTTCCCAGACTTACATACAAACTTAATTTGGGAGCCCATTGCAGTAGTCATTGAACTCAGTGGAGGGCCTCCTCTGACTTCACAGGGTTTTAGATCAGAGCCTGTGAAGGGGCAATTCATTAGTGGTATAGTACTGCAACTGCCTGGTATGTTGTAAACCTTAGCGCTTTACACCTCCATTAAGTTGTGAAAAGTCTTTCCTACTGGTCTTGTGTTGTAAACCTCCCATGTTTCTGTCAATCTAATTTAATTAGCTGCTTTATAATTGTTATGTTGCTGGTATGCAGTGCACTGAGATGGTATACAATGCAGCTGTATGTCTTGGTCTCCCAGTTTTATAGCTAATTTGGCTGTAAAGGATTATGGGAAAGATTTGGATGCAGTTGATGCTGCATTATATGCCATAGCAAAGAGAGAGTTAATACTTCTGTTGGAATATCACATTGTGGGCTCAGGCTTTTTCCAGTCATCTCATACTATGTAAGAAAGAAAGAACAAAAAAAAAAAAAAAAAAAAAAGAGGCCAAGGTATTCTGAATTTTTGTGCATTTCAGGAGGCAGTCCCACTGTTTAGTTGTGCTGAAATCCTACAGGTGCATACTACCATTTTGTACAGATTCCATGCAGTTCTCAGTCATCAGTCTTCTGCCTTACTGATGAGCAGACATTTCAGTACCTGTTTGGCCCTTTGCATTTAATTCTAGTCTCATTAAGAGCCTTGGACATGCACTGGCGTTCTCCTCCACCTACTTAGTTGCAGAGAATGTCGTGGAGCTGTGGGAATCCTCTTTCCCATGACGGGAAAGCAAGAGACTTCCTGCAGGGAGCAGGTAGAAACATGCTCATTCACTCCTTCACGTCTTCTACATCTAAACAGCTGACTCAGATACTTGTTCTTGCACAGATTTAACCTGAATGTCCACTGTGCTGTTCTCATTTGGGCTTTACATCTGGCTCTCTGTGGTGGGAATTTGTGCTGGGATTTGTGTTTCTTACTCTGGAATACTTCGTTCCTCAAGGGCTTGGTCACACAAACTGCTCGCATTGTGACTAACAGCCTTGGAACCCCGTTTTACTTGGTTGCAGTGAACATTTCCTTAGTTCAAGTGGGAAAGATTTGCAGGTGTTTCCCCCTATTTTACTGTACCATAGCAACTTGTCTGGCCTAGTTCTTTTATGAAAGAAAGGAGAGAAAAATTATGTGGGAAGTGAACTGCTACAATGCTATTTAAAAATAAGTCTGAATATATTTACTACGTGCATTCACAAAACACAAATCAATTTACTGCTTTATACTCTGCCAGGACAGGCAAAGCTTTTTTGTTTTCTTTTTGATAAGGAAGAGGAAGAAAGAAAGACTCCGTTTTTGATCTGTTTGTCACTAGCCTCTGCTAGGTACAATCAAACTAGGTCATACGTGGAGCTGTGTCTCAGTCTTTTGTTTGTGTGAGTTGTTATTAAACACATCCTTCTATTTAAGATAAAATAAATCAACAACATAAAGATAAAAATCACCAGCTTGTAGCTTGTGTGAACCCTGATGTCCTGAGTGCAACAAGAGCCAAATGCTGTTTGCAGAAACCCAATGAAGCACAAAATATGGCAGCATGTGTCACTCCCTGTGTGCATTATTATCTCTCACACATTATCTGAGGCACCCCATCTTGCACAGTGTGTGTCTGAATAACCCCCTGCTGTTGAGTGGATTCATGCCTGCTGTTCATTTTTGAAAAGTCATTTCATACAATTATCCTGCTAAATATTGATAGCATTCACCACTCCAGCCATGGCTAATTAAAAGACACACTGTGTAAAATTTTAATTAGGATTCATGTCAGGGTGAGTAATGATTAAAAAAGAGAGAGAGAGAAAGAAAAACAAAAATGTTTGGCATTTGTGGGGGGATTTTATTTATAACCTGCTGGTTTGTTGCTGAAGCTCTTTGTATCATCAGATTTATTTCCCCTCCCAGGTTGTTCTCAGCCCCTGCTCTGAGGGTATGGAAGAAAGGAGTTCGTCAATGTGAGCCTGTAGTTTGTACATTCCCAGTAGAAGGCTGTATGTTTTCTACTGTGTTGGTTGCTATCCTTTCAACTAGGCAATAAAGATTTCAGGAACCAGGCATTTCCTGGGGATTGATGACCAGTGAGCAGACTTAATGGCCCAAAAAAAGAGATAGCAGTCATTAACTTCAGTGGGTCTTTAACTCGCAGGGAAACACCCTGTACGTTGCTTTCTGTTGTACGTGAGTCACGATAGTCATAAAAGTGGTAACATAAGAGCATAAAAGCATATTTTTACTGGTATGCCCTACTTTATTTCATTTGCGCAAAAGTGGAAAAATGATGTAAAATTTATATACATACATATATATATATATAATTATATTCCTGAGATACTCCTCAGGAATGCCTAAAATTTTAGGCGTTTCAGTGTTAGCTGTCAGCTGTATGGAAGCTTTGGAGGTGTTTTCAGGTATTTCTGATAATGTTGAAATTGAAAGCATGTAAGTTTTAATTGCAAATTTATAGAAATGGAATGCATGAGAATACATCAAAAGTCATTTGAAGTCAAAGGGCCATGCACACCAGGAAGATTGTGTAGTGAAATATTCTTATTGGTTGCTTACTTTGTCTCCTTAACTGCTCTCCATATTAGAGAGGTTTACTTTGAAATGTTAGACAGATAACAAGTACACCCCTCATACAAGTCATTTTCTTCGGTGTGCTGAAATAACTTTACTGTGTCTATGTTAACAGTCTGAGTCTGTTATTCACTAAAGGCACTGTTAATTTCTTCACACAAATTGATTAACAGATTAAAATTGTGTGCTTTCTTCAGTGAGAAATCTTAAAACCTAGGAAGAATCTGGTGTATGGTTAAATGTTCTGGATCTTAGAACATTAATGAAAACAACATTTGGTTATAGCTGAACCTTTCTGCAGAGCTTCTTTATAATATGTGCTGCATACAGAAGGGTCAAAGCCAGGCAGATAGCTCAAAGGGCTCTTTGTTACACTCATGCTACCAGTATATATATGACATATACATATATTTTCCCCAAAATGTGAGGAAAGGATGTAAATCATAAGTATTGCTAGCTCTATTGCTAGAGTATTTATATACTCTCTGTATAGAGTATATAAATAATCCAGAGCATAAGTGATGTGAATCAGTGAAGAGGCTTGGTTGTTTAAGAGAAAAAAAAAACTGAGTATGGAGGAAAAGCAATTCACATTCATAAAACACTAAGTGATTAGCTTAATAAGTACTGGAAGAGGACATATAGGAAGGAAACTTCCAATGTTAAATATTTGCCAGTTAAGCCTTCATTGTTTGTCATTATATCATTTATTTATGTGTAAATAACTTTTATTGCTGATTTCAGGCATTCGTTCTCAGGTTTTTGTATTCAGCACCTCCCAAAGTTGGCCTCATTGAGCTGAGCATCTAAAACTGGCCCATTTGATCTGTGCTTTGCCTAATGGAATTTGTTAATGGAATGTCATCACAATTTAATTTTCAACTGTTGTATTTATTTGTTAGACCAAAATATCACCAGCAGAAAAAAAATGTAGCTCACGTCATGTTTTGTGAAGTCTCTAATGTGAGTGTACCAAGTTACGTATTTATAAAATGGTAATTGTAGACTAAATCTTAGCTTAATTTCTTATTCTGCTCCGATCTGGATTTTCCTTTAGACAATATAAACATGGTGACAGGTTCCTAATTAACTGATTTACAGCTCTTCTGGAACAAATGGTAATTAATATTCATAAATGTTCGCAATATTTAAACAGACATAGAGCCCTGACATAACAAAAATGTGTACTAATTTGAAGATCTGTAAAAGCGCAATGTTTCTGTGGTTCTTTGTCTTCCAGCATGAAGTATGCTTCTTTTTAAGTGAGTAGTTGTCTTCACTGGCAAAACAGTAACCTTTGCTAATGAGCAGACGTTTGTCACTGTGGTACGTCTGGTAATTTGTTTTTAACATATTGTTATGGAGCAGCAGGGGTCTAGGCCATCAAACTCAAAGCATATGTTGCAGTTACCAAGCTGTTTTTGCCATATCTATGTTGGAGGTAATTTTGAAAGTGTCACCTACATTTTGTTGAAGAAACATTGGATGCTACTAATGTAAAGTAAGAAGAGAGGCTCAGAAGCCTTTGGATCAGTCTGTAACTGAATGCATTCAGGTCTGACGCTTAGATCCTCTCTAGTCTGTACACAATTAACTTCTTACCTGCTGAGTATTAGGAAAACATGATTCCTCCAGTTATGGACAAGTTCGGGTACTGCAGCTGCTACAGGACACGTGGGGGAATGCATTGTAAATGTACCTCATGGCATGGAGCCACTCTGAGTCCTTCATCTTAGCTCTGTGCTGACATGTAAAGGTATGTAGGCATCCCACCATTGTGTTTCCACGGGGTCTGGATCCTGCAAAGATACTCCAGCTCAGGCACAGCATCAGACTGAGCTGTCTGTACATTATCACCATGCTGTTGCTGAGTTAACAAACTTTCAGAACTCTAATGTGGGACATTACCTACCTTCAAACCCCATACATCAATTAGCGAAACAAGATAACATCCATTTCACAAGTAAATCACCTTTCTCATCAAAGTTATAGTTTAATATGCTTCTGCCTAATAAACCAAAAGCCCATCCTTATTTCACAAAAATCCTTTAGAGTCAAGAGTCCCTTCCTTGAGAGAAAAACCATAAATAACTACCCTTGCCTCTAATCTCAGAGAACTGGAATAATCTTACCACTGTAAATCTATTTTAAAATATAAAAAAAAAAAAAAAAAACACATTTTCTTTTGTTATATACAGCATTAACTACAGCAATTGCTTTATCTGTTACCCATTTTTATATGTGCTTCCAGGCATGTAAATATTGCTAGTTCTCGTCTTTCATAAAAATGGGGTTAATGCATGTTTTTTTGGAGTCAGCCAATCTCTATCAGTTTGAATTCTGTTGTTTCATAAGTTCAGTAATGGACTGTGTGTCTTAAATGTAACTTATTCAGCTAAATTCTCTGAACTGCATTAATTCATGGAAGCAATCCAACCCTTTAAAAAAAAAGGGGGGGGGAATTTTGTGTGACAAAGACTAAGTGGAAATAAAATAGGGATATGGAACAGTGCATGGACAGTTAGGTCAACCCTGGTGAAGCTGTAAATCTTTAGTAACCATGCAATACTGCTTGTTTGCACTGTATATTCTTCTCTGTTAGCCTTGTTGCATTTAGTAAACTTAACTGGACACACAGCAGAAATCTATGCCCAGAGGCTTTCTGATTGGTTTCTCTGGCTACCTTCCTTGAAACAACAGTTAACTTTGATATGCCAAAAACTTTGCACCCCCACATGTTGTTGTGTTCTTAAAACCAATTGTTTCTGCAAAGCGCTTGCTAACTTTGAACTTCTCTTTGGGGAAACACCTTCCATGTTAGTTCTAGATGTCACCCTCCAGAAAACTGGCAAAATCTGTGGCAGATGTCTGTGTAAAAACATCTATATCTGGATCAAACAGTGCTAGGAATACAGTGAACAAAAGACATTCAGGATGCTAACTTAGAACAAATTCTATTAAGAAAACAAAATTGTGCCTTGGATGAGGTTTTATAGTTTCTACTAATCTAACTGTTTCTTAAGGAATTTTGAAACATGATAGAAAATACTTACCTTTTAGTTTCTGTCTGTTAGAGAAACAGCCAGACCAATACAAATAAGTACACTTTGCATCTTTATTCAGGCTTGGAATCTTAATGCCTTTACACAGTATTCATCATGTACTCACCATAGACTAAACAAATTACTTCTTTTTCCACACAT
This sequence comes from Aythya fuligula, assembly GCF_009819795.1. NCBI lineage: Eukaryota > Metazoa > Chordata > Aves > Anseriformes > Anatidae > Aythya > Aythya fuligula. The sequence continues at coordinate 1,057,280 of NC_045574.1, read as the reverse complement.
TTATGTGTTGCCTGCTCATTATTGAGTAACTGGTGTACTTAATCCATTTATCTTCGTCTGAATTTCATTAAACAAGTGGGCTTTTTCATGCATGTCCTAAATAACATTTTTTCCTTCTAGCTAGCCCTTAAATTTTCTGAATAATTGGAAAAATCATTTAATCAGACTCCTCCTTCATTCCCTTAATAATATGATTGATGTCTTTCAGTCCTATTTGTACACATATAATAAAGGATGGTTTCGTTCATGGAAGCAGCTAGAGGCCCGAAGACCTGATAAAATAGAGGGAGCTAATAAATCCATTACCATTCATTAGTTCCCATAGCATTAAAGTGCTAGTTTTAATTGTCCAATTAACAAGCGCTAGTGTGTCCAAAGACTAGAACTGATAGGGTATATGGTATTTTTCTGAACTCTCCAGTGTTTTAAAGTATTCTTGCAATACTTTTCAAAATGTATTACTTGGTCTGATGGGATCTTAGCCAATTTAACTAAGACCAACTTGTTCCACCATTAGCATGGCTGTATCCAGAATTTTATTAATTTTCAAATAAAATGTTTCTACCTATTTAAAGAAAGTATATGCAATTAAAAGAAGGTGGTATTTCTTTCTTCTTAATGGTAATCTACATGTTTGCTATTTGGACCTTCTTGTTCCTCACCATAAAAGGTAACAAATTGTTTTTGATTACACCTTGATCTTAATAAGAATAAGTAAATCATTTTCCCTTATGTGAGAATGGGAATTGTTAGTAATTATTAATCTGAGGTAATAGGGATTGAAGGGAATACCAGAAATGTGACTGCTAAATCTTCTGTCAAACTTTAGGACAGACTCATTTTCTTTAGTGCATGTTAGTAAAGAGAGTAATATCTGACTGTCCAAATTGATCTAGTTTACACTTTTTTTTTTTTTTTTCAACAACACCATCAGGTGACTTAAGTACCCCACAGTGGTCAGCTGGGAAAGAATTCCATAAACTTTGACCAATGCTCAAATGAAACAATACAAGTAAATTACTGACATCAGTTTCACTACTATTAGTTCTTAACATACACTGTAAGTAACCACTAACCCTTTATTTTCGCCTGTAACACTTACGTTTCTTGGCATGGTCATCTTAACCTTGTTGGATGTAAGTCTGCTCCTCTGAACATTCACAGAGTCATTACTGGAAGATTCAGTTAGTTATAGGAAAACTTGAGTTCTTCTGCTGTCACCTCGTCATCTTTGAGCAGCTGGCATTGTAAGGTGATGTTAGAAAATCTCTCTGAAAGTTTAGCACTCATTCATTAATTGTATGTATTAATGTAATTCATGGGTACTATTTGTTTTACATGTGATATACATAAACTCAGAGTAATTCTTTTGATTAGCAGAGCTTCATTAACATGCAGCACTACAATATCAAACTATTACTAATTTATTTATTTAACCTCACACTGATATTCCCTATAGGAAAATGAAACTGTTTTGGCTAGTCAAAACACAGTACAATTTTATCAAACTGACCCACCATTAAGAAAAAAGAATCAGTGGCATTTCAGCTCTCTGACTTCACAGGTTTTCTTTTGCTGTTCCTCATTTATGAAAGAGTCACTGGCCAAGTTAGGGGTAAGTCACCTTTCACACTTATTTCCTATCACAGCTAAAGTTTACTAGGGTTGCAAATGATGACCCAGCTTTTGTATCATCACTGCAAAATAGCTTACTAGCAACTTCACTGTATGGATGGTCCAAAGACAGTATCAAAAGCATGATTTGTCTGTTGAGTATTCCTAGCTCTCAAACCAGTGTAGTGGGCTGGTAGCAGTTTAGTGTACTGAAATGCTAATTACATGTTTTACGTAGCGATTGTGAGAAAATTAATTTGCTTATCAGGCAGTAACAGGATCAGTAATATGGGGAAAAAAGGAAAAAGCTGCCTCTGGGCACTGAAAAATTACCTTCAGTTCAGTCATGTCTTTCAGCTCATAGCTTGATTTATGTTTTGTAAGAGGCATTTACAAGGAGGCTGCCAAGGTTTATGAGGGCTCCATTCAATTCAGTTAGAGATGAGCTTGAGATGTATCCCCTTATTGATGGGATTGAGTCCATAGTTTCTGTTTTCTAACTGGCTCTGGAAGCGTTTATGTGTTTTCTTTCTTTCTGTGATGCAGTCAAGTGTTTGTTTTTCATAGGCAGGAATACTTCAAAGGCTTTAGAGGGCAACCTTATTAAACTTGAGGGCTTAAGAACAAATGCTAGCAGAGTTGAGCTTTTTAAAATTTGAAAATATGCAAATCAAATAGGACATCCACAGAGGCCATTTGTATTGAATATCTTAACTTTGATCATTGTTTGTGATGTCTGATCTGAGGCACAACTGTTCATAATTAGGTAAGCTTCTAACCCTAATCAAGAGAGAGAACTTGCAGTTGTTCCTTGTTGCTTCAAATCATTACTGGCAGAAGCAGAGAATATCAGATGGATCATTCTGCCCTCTTCGTAACTCTCCAATGATTTCTCTCTACTCTCATTCCTACTAATAATTGAAACTCTTCTTGTAAATCTGCAGTGATAATGTGCTAAAACCTTTTGCTGGGGAGGGTATTTTATAGTCCTTTTTTAATGTTCCCAATATTTTGTCCTTGTCTCCTCTGCTGAAGGATGCTCTTTATATTTGCTCCAGGCTGTCACTGAAATACGTCTTAATGTCAAGCATATTATGTTTGGATTTTCAAAGGATTTCACTGTATATACCTCAAACCCAGCTGTTATCCTTGAAACCCATTTTATCAATTACAGTAAAAACCTATAGGATTTTACATTTCTTCAGTATATAATCACCTCCTAGAATGTCTCTTGTGGAGAAGCTGAAAAGTCCACCTCTAGGCATGTACCCGCGAAGAATCATTTCAGTCCTTGATAATCAGAGCAGAGAGACGTGTTTCTTGCATGCAATTAAAATATTTTGTTGTTCTAACTTCAGCATCATGACAATTTTTTAAGGTAATATAATAACAGTCCAAGACTCCCACTTGGTAGTTTTTGTCAATGATTCTCATTTCTGTTGCTTTGAGTCCTTTTTCCCAGACTGTGCTTTGCCTGTGTACCAGCACAGATTTATCAGGGCAGGAATATCAGTATGCTCCACAGATCACTACTTTCCGTAGACAGAAAGGCTGTCAAATGGAACACTTTGCCTGTTATTGTTAGGGTGCCATTTAAAACAGCTGCGAGTTAATGGATGCTTTGATGCTATTTCCACTCTTGCTAGTCAGTAAAGGTGCATTCTCTGCTTATCCTTATGAAAATAAACTCAAAATGTCCCAAAAGACAATGCAGGCAAATTACCTATTTACTACTGGGAATGTGCACTGAATGAAAGGACAGGTCTCTCACCAGATGACAGAACTCTACCTACTTCAGGTAGATTTGCATTTGAAAGAAAATACTCCTTATTTCTCTGAGTTGTTGCTATGCTTGTGATGAGTGCTCTGAAGTTATTTCTTGTTGCTTAAGATCTGATATCTTTGGGATCCAAGTATCTCTCAGGCACAATTTCAGTAGGGCAGACGTTTTAGCCAGGATCAAGTTAGCTTCGGTATATATAAAAAAAATAAATAAATCTCTTTCCCTTCCCAAAAAAGTTATCCAGAAAGAAGTTACCCAACTTCCCAACAGTTATCGAGAAAGAGGTTGGAAAAGGAATTTGGGGTGATCAAGTAGAAGGATGGAAACTGAGTCAAGAGTTTTGGCTTGAAACAAAGTGTAAGGCAGTGACAATCATTTTCGTGTTTGTCAGAAGGGAACTGGAAAAAAGAACATTGAAAAACTGGATTGGACCCTATGTGAACCCTTCAGGAAGAAAATCCTGCAGCATATCTACACCAAATAATAAATTTTAATTATATGATAATATCATATGCTTATTATGAATTATTAGGAATTGATATCTTTCAGATGAGTTATTCAGTTTAATCCAGAGTGTAAAATAATATATTCTACAAAATACCACTGTCTAACTCCGAAGTTCCTTATTGAACACTTTTTTTTTTTTAAGAAGTATGGATATTTTATTTAGTACTGTTTAAGAAAGATACATATGTACAGATGGCCCCAGCATATCCCTATCTGGCACCCTTAGCTAAAAATTCTCTGCCAAATGAGAATTGTTTTTTAAGGAGAGGTAGAGTCAGATAATCCATTGCATTAGAGTGGAAATGGGAACTGCAGAAACTGCTAGAGCCAATCTATGCATACTTATACTAGTTTAGTTTAAACAGTACAGCTGTTTTCATAGGTACTCTTATTTCAGGTTTCATTGATTAATATGCTTACTTAACTATGTTTCTAAATAACTTTGCATTAGATGTACACGGCTGATGTAGATAGCTGTGTGATAGCTCTGTTCACATCCAGCCTTGTTTGTTGTTTGTGCAGATTAACATTGGACTGTGGTCAAACTAACAAGTACTGCCTCCTTGTTTGAAAAATACCACTGCTAAGCTGAATCTTAAATTAGCTTGTATAACTGTATGTAAACAAACAAAATAAATTATTTTCTGCTTGTGCCAAATCTGGAGTTATTCTGCTGGTGTCTAAATACTGGGATGGTTCTGCAGGATTTAGAAGTTGCACTTTAGAACAGGGTAGAATTAGCGTGATTGAAGTTGCTTGAGTTCTACAAAATAAAATCTGAGCCATGGTGGGGTCGATCAATTTTTTGGCTTATGTCTTTTTATTTGCTGTTTTTTAAACTCTTATCAGCCTATTAACTATGGTTTGGTGCACAGAAAGGACTTTAAAAAGTTATATGATGGAATAAAAAATATTTAAGATTGCTTCAGAGAAAGAAATTGAGCATGTTCTATTAAGTTCATACTTACTGTGTGGAGAATCTTAAGGGAGCTCATAGGCTTCTGAGAAGAAATTGTAAGAAATAATGTTCTCAGAGTATTTTCCCTCTGCATTTTCTCTCAGGAGTATTCCTCATGCAAGATTATTCCATCAAATTGTCAGAAGTATTTCATTTGGTTATGCTTCACCTATTCAATGGGAGGTTTAGTTGTGATTGGTTGTGTTGGTTTGTTTCTGCTCCCTTACAGCACACCATCAAGTTTCTGCCAAGGAATGGTCAGTATCTGTGTGTGCTACAGGTCTAAGTGTAGGTATACTTCTTGATGTTAGTGAAATTCCTTTGCATCTAATTAAGAGAGGTGGAACCGATATTTAAAACAACAGTCAATTCATATGAACTTAGCTCTTTTCCTTCCTAGCATATGTAATTCTGTGGATTTTATGGAAAACAATAATTGCTTCAGCAACAGTCTCTACATTTGAGTTTCTATATTTTCATGGGTTATTACAACAATCTGTATCAAGAGTTACTCCTATGTTTATTCTGGAATTATAGCTGCAGCAAAGCATGAGTTTAATACAGAATTGTTGGACATAAAAGTACATCTTTATGCATGTGTTAAGAGAGAAAGAATGTGCAAGAGGATGTTTCCTCTCTTTTGAAAGTAGATTTCTGAGCAGATTTTCAGAAATCAAACATCAAAGTGAAATGGACATTATTGTTCTGTCTTGGCTATGCTGCATCTTCTCCGTGCACAGCCAGGTACCTCATCTGAACCTAGAAAGGCCATCGTCTTTAAGGAGTTAGTGGCTCTTAATTATTATTATTATTATTATTATTATTATTATTATTATTATTATTATTATTATTATTATTATTATTATTATTACTACTATGGAGGCAGCTATTCCTTACTAAACAGTACTGAGTGAAGTGTGGTGATTTTATGATTTTATCTAGGGATTAGGGAGTTGCAGCTAAACTCATTTTCCTTAGAGTCACATCTTGGCCTCAAACCATGGTTCATGGACCATGCTGATAAAAAGCAAATGATTTTATTCAGTTCACATTAAATTCAAACTTCAGGCCCTACAGACCTACAGAAATAATGTATTAACACTTTATCTTACAGAGCTGAGTTCTAGAAATAGCAATCCTTCAGCAGCAGAGCAGAGAGGATGCTAAAGCTTTTAGGAGTCAGGCATTTTGTCCTGAGGTAGGCAGTGTGCTTCGAATTAAATCTGGAAATTTGGGAGTGCGGTTTTCAGGGATGTTGCATGTGTTCCTCCTGGGAGAATCACACCAATAATATTTGTAAATACTAAAGTTAATTTCAAGCTTCTCTGTCATTGTTGAAGCAGTCTGGAAAAGCTAATATGAAATCCATCCGTATTGCCTGAGAGAATCCCTTCAGCTTTTAGTAGTTTTTCTTTGTTTGTTTTTGTTCTTTTAATTTATTATTATTATTTCCAGTGGGCAGAATGAGAAGCAAGTGGCTGGAAGGTGAAAAGGGTCCAGTGAGGTTTTGACTGATGCTTAATCGTTGTGTTTTCCCATTATAGTATACGTAGTAGCAGCACAGTCAATCACTGGTAGTGTGAGAGGAGAGATAATTTTACCTCATACGCATGATGCTATGAGTACAATATTTCTGTATTATTCTGTAGTACAATATTGCTGTATCATCAGTGTCAAAGATGCACTAGAAGACATCAGAAAATTAAAATCCAAATTTGGGAAAGGGTGCATGTGTAAAAGGAAGATATAGGAACTGCTTTCTAATACTGAATCATTGTGAAGGAGTGAATTCTGGGTCCAAGCAATGAAATAGGGCACATTTTTCCCTGGAGTTATTTGCTCATAAATATCTACAGTATTTCGATGGTCATTGTTTGAGTATTGTAAATTCACAGGAAGATTAATAATCTACTTGCAGTAGAACCACAATAATTTATTCTTCTGCTATCAAAAAAATGCTTATCAGCATATACAGTTCCCTTTTTTTCCCCCGGTCCCCTCTGCTAACCAGAAAGAGCTTTGATTTCAGTGCTGGACACCATTATAAATTGAGGAAAAGTTTCAGTGTGTTACACTCTGTTTCTCTTGAGCGGATCCATGGATGCTATTTGCCTAAGATGATCAAAGCAGGAAGGAAATGAAAAGACAGAATAATGTTTAATACCAGTTAATATAACTTTTTTTTTTTTTTAGTGGAAAGAGACTGGTTTATCTACATTTCCAAAAAATGATTAGACCAATTGATAGTATAACTGGCCAGAATACTTGCATATGGCTTGCAAGGTTTTAAATGTTGTCTTTGTGTTTAAGAAGCCTTCTAGCATAACAGTAAGTGTATGGATCTAAGCCTCTCATTTTGTGTTTATTTAGCAAAAAGGTTTAGATGGATTCTGCTGTGTCTCTGCTATTTCTTCATAATTAGGCACAAACTTAACCAGGAGGTATAGGGACCTTATAGCTTTTTCATTAGCATTTTCTAACGGAGCACCCACTTTCCAGTGATGTGAATTGCAGCATTCTGTCCGATATTCACAGTGCCTCCATGTGTTTGATTACCTTTCCTGTGTGAAAGCCAACGTCAGCGTAAGTTACAGGCTGATTTCACTGAGACTGAAGGAAAGTTAAGCACAGCATCAAGGGCAAAGCCATTCTCGAACTCTGAAAAAGGAAAGAACAGGTCTGATAGTGTTGGGTAATGGTAATCTTGGATTCACTACAAACAACAGTCCTGTTCTTTACGAGTGCTGGGACTTTAGGGGTGCCTCATTCTCTTCTATTAAATTGCCTGCCCTCTAAAAATCCTGCAGTGCATACCAAAGGCTTTGCAAAGTGTAGGGATTGTTCCTTCTTTAAGGACAGTTTTAATTTTATACTTTTTACCAGGTGAAACACTGGCTGCACTGTCTCGAAGTTCAGTTAACTTTTGTGTTGAGTTGAATTTACTAACCTTGTATACCTATAGCTATCTTTTCCTCTGCCAGTTTGGATAAAGATCTCCTGACTATCCTTAAATAAAATTAATTTCTGCTGTGAAATCTTTTCTTTTGCAGGGACCTCTTTTATGTACCTCTTGACTCTCTGTATTACAGGATATTCAGACAGTCCCATATTTATTTTCTCTGCCAGTTGCGACCATGCCTCTTTCTGTCCCTGTTCTTCCAGAGTTTCTCCAATTCTACTTTTTTTTCTTATCTGATTCCCAAAAAGCGGAAATACTGTCTTCATTTCTCAAATGGAGTGGAATAGATTGCCTGTGTGTTTTGCATATGACTCTTGTAACAATGCTTCCCAGAATGGGATTAGCCTTTTTAATATCAGCATCATGTTGATTCACCATAAGCTTTAGATGTTTTTTCTGCTGAACTGCTGCCTCGCCAGATGGTCCCCGTTTTACTTTTGTGCAGTTCCTTTGCCCTTCTGAAGTGTAGAGCATTTTGCCCTTACCCGTACTGAACTCAACTTTGTTGAATTTAGATTCTCTCCAGCCTGTCAAGATTGTTTTTAATTTTCAGCTTGTCATCTGAAATCCTTGCAGTGGCCCCAAAGTAGGTGTCATAGACAGATTTTTTAACTGTCCTCTATTCTTATTATTCAAACTGATATAGAAAATATTAAAATAAAATAAAATAGTTTACAACAATACTACCCAGAGGATCTCTTTTCAAATATTTCTACTGTTTGACAGAGGAACAATTCTCTTATATCTATATATAGATATATAGATATATGTATATATATGTGTGTATATATATATACAGGTTATATATATCCTGCTTTTTTGATTTTCATCGAAGACATGTACAAGTCCTTTAACACTTGTCTCCTAACAAAACAGTCCTTCAGAGTCAAGCAAGGTTTAGTCCATAGGTGGTTTTGGATTGCCTCACTCTGTGCCACAGATGTGCCATCCAGTACCAAGCACATCCCTCAAACTCCCCCAAATAATAAAGGCTTTATTAATTTCATCCATTTAATTCCTGGTTTGCTTTTCACTGTGCTCATAAAGCATAATGTAGTATCATAAGTAGTCATTCTGAGACTGTGGAAAATCATCCATTTCAGCAAAAATACTGATTAACTAGAAACTCTTGGGTTACACAGCAGATGTACTCTTCACATGAATTGGTAGAATGTCTTTTCCTCACTGCTTATGCTATTTATGCTAATTTGCTTAAAGTGTGCACTATAACTGTATGCTCTTTCAAGTGATGAAGATAATCCAAAGTATTGGTAGTGCAGGTGAGAGCACATCGCCTAGTCAGTTCCTGTGGTTGCAGTTTCAGCAGTCTGTTCCTGCATTAGGAGAGCAGCCAGCTTCCTGGCTCTTATCTTTGGCTCTTCATAGCAAATGTGTAGAGGGTAATAATATATAAACATGAATGGTGGAGGAATCATAGGTGCACAACAATGTTCAATACCCAGATTTACTAAACACAAGCAACATGTAAGGCATAGCAAACGGCCCCAAGGAAAGCCATGGACTCCAATTTCATGGGATAAAGCCAAATTAAAAATTAGGGAATTCTTGCTTTATTTCTAGCCTTTGGCCTTTGCAGATGAAGAGTTTCTCTCTTGTTACAGTTCCCAGCTACTTATTTTTTCTCTCAACTTGGAGAAAGACTTTGAATCCAATTTGTCTTTGATTAAAGTGCAGGAGGCGTAAAGCCCAGTGGATAGGGTTCTTCCTACTCATTCTCCATGGTGTAAGAGTCCTAGGTTCAGTTTCTGGCTCTGCTAGGTTGGCATCTTTGCTTTTTTCATAAACTGAATTAAACTGATGAGCTTCCTGAGGGTGAACTACAGTTTCTGACTGAGGACCAGCTACCAAGTTTATGATAGCGCAGGCCACAGAACTTTGGATCTACTCATTTGTAAGCTTTAACAGAAAGGGAGTAAGAAGAAGAAGATCACAAAGGTTTCTCATTTTTTTGTTTTAGCATTGCAGCTTGTTTCCTGGTGAGCCTGCTGATGTTGGTTTCAGTAACTTACTTGGCTTACTCTGCCCAGCTATAGTGCATTTCTCAACAGTTCCCTGTGTCAGAATGGCTTCACTGCTGATCACTTGACTTAGCACTGCATGAATGTCTCCAAACTGTCTATGGCTCAAGAGCTGGCAGAGAGCCAGTCTTAAACTTTGGGGCTCTTTTGGTGTTTGCTTTTCATTTTTTTCCCTTTTGAAGTTAAAAAGAAAATTAAATCCCAGATTTCTACAGGATGGCTTTGTCCTACACTAGTCCTACACTATTCTGTACTGAAGGCAAGGGATTAATTCCTTGTAAATGTTTAATCAGTCTGTTGCAGAACCATTTTGAGGACCAAATTCTTGTATTTGAGTGTGTGGCTTTTTCACTAGCCCTGTACTCATCCAGTCCCCTGAGCTGCTACTGTCATTTACAGCAAGGTCATCACTTCTCAGTCTAGTTCAATGTGCATCAGATTACTGGGGTAGAAGAAATTTGTCCTTAGCACAATGCAATGTCTACTGAGCAGGAGCATGTCTTGGACAGTGTTAATTTGGATAGAGGGAGATCTGTGTGGTATGTCGGAATCGGTGTCCTTTGTTTCCCACCTCCACTTCGGTTCTCTCAGTAGGATGAAGCACAGACGTGGGATCGTGGCTCACATTACGTGTGTTGCAGCTGGTCTGCCTTTGGAAAGCTTACTCTATTAGTGAGTAAACCCATCTGTTTCTTTAGTTTATTTTCCATACTGGCACTTCTGCCAGAGTTTAGCAGTTCTGATATCATTCGCTAAAGGTTGAAGCCTGAATTCTGAGATATTTGTATAGCTTGATTGTCATTCTCCCCTCACTCCCTACTGCTTCTGTGACTGTGTTAAACGCTTACTTAAAGAGCAAGACAATTTGGGAATGTTGAATACAGGCTCTAAGAAGGGGGGCTCTTTTCTCTATAAATTGCCTGTTGTGCTGGTTACATCAGCAGTTAATTCTGGCTGAAGATACTAATCAGGTAACTAGTTGCATTTGCACATACCTGATTTGTATGTATACTTGAGACAAAAGATCATAAGTTAGATGAACAGGATCTAACTGAGTCTGTGGGGCTGTTTTGGTGTACCTCAAAATCTTTAGGGCTTCCCAATTTCCTTTAAGAAATTCAATAGTCATTTAAAAAGAGGGGTGGAGGAGGTTAACAGCTGCAAAAACATTGTTGCACAGGGATATGGCAGGGGAGATGAAATGCAGTATGCTATCTGCTTCTCTCCCCCTTCTAAAAAATAAAATAACCACCCAAAACCAAACCACCATATTTGTGAAAATCTGAAAAATTAGAAATTTACATCGTGATCATGATGCACATTGAGGAGGTAGGGCTCCTTACAGAGTATGCAGAACTCCAAATATTATGAGAGAGTAAAAAAATCTAAACAAAATGAAGCAGGAATTGGATTTATGTGTATGCTCTCACATCAGTAATGATATCCTGCTTTTTATAAAGTTTCTTTGGGAAATAAATTCAGCAGGGCTTTATAGCAACTACTAGTTCTGTTGCGTTCTGTGTTATTATTATTTCACTTAGATGTGAATAATGTAAGGAGTAAACAACAGCCTGCAGAGTTGATAACAGCAACTATATATTGATATCCCCTTTGCCTTTTGTAACTGACATTTCCTAGTGGTAAGCTCTCCTTTTTATATGATTTCATATATCCTTTCTTGGCTTGCTCTTGGGACACATGGAGTTTCACTTTTGCTCTTAGCTGTTGGAAACAGTTGTTGACACAGAATCATGAGCCTCCCTAGAAAAATGTTTTAAATATTATGACTGTTGCTTGGAGTGGGATGTGAGGTAAAAAACGATGGATGTGAATCCTAAAGGCTCTAAACATCAAGAATAAAGAATCAAAAATTGATCAACATATTTAAAAAGCCATTCTCAAAAAGCTTTTTTTTTTTTTTTTTTTCCCCCTAGAAGGCAGCTGTTCATGATTTCTGAAAGCTGGAGGTTCAGACAAGTGCTGTGTAAGAGCTATGTATTGCTCTTACACTTCTGAAGTGCTTAGTTAATTGTATGATGGATCAGCTTTTATTGCACAGTATGCTAAAGGGATGTAAAATATGTTTGCATATGCAACTAAATATCTGAATTAGCATTGGTTATTTGTTCATAGGAATTGTGTATTGCATTTGAGTGCTTAGACTCAAGTTATGTTCATCCTGATTTTGTGCAGGACCTATTTGGAAGCAAGGGCAAGTCTTGCTTTTAAAATACTTGTCTTTTAAAAAAAGACAATCTGTTGCTCTGCAACAGATTCCTGTATGCTGTTCAATTACAGCATGTGGAATTGGGGGGCAGAGGCAAGGCTTCTTTGGAGAGGACGGGGCATTTTAAGTATCACTATACTCGAAGTAACAGAAGATATGATATGTATCCATGAGCATTGCAAGGTGACAGAAACCATCCTAAATAAGGTAGCTCTTCTGTTTTCTGAAAATCTGTAACACATATCCACTTACCGTATAGGAAAAACTTTGGTATTTCTCTTGACTTACTGGCCTTAGGATTTGATGCACAACCTTATACTGCAGTGACAAGGTATTTTGAAATAGAAAAAAATGCTGTGACATGGACCTGATAAAAATCATCCATGGCAGGACCCCACCAGTTGTTCTGTATAAAACTTCCATCTTTTTCACACTTGAATCTCAGCAGTCTTGTGAATTACTCTGATCCCACCCCCTCCAGCACACCTCTTCAATTGAGAACATCTAATCTTGCTTCAAGCAAACCAGCTTCATGGGTTGAAAAGTCCAACGTACAATTGAATCTCCAGCTGAGTGTTGAATTTATGGCATGCATTTTCAGAGCCACAAGCAGCCCTTGGCTGCACTAGCTCTGCTTTGGCCCTAAGCCCAGGCAGCCAAACCTGCAGGCGTGGGGAGGATGTGCTTGGGGCTCTGTCACTGAGCTTCCTTTCCCTGATTGTGTCTCAGAGCACTTCTGTTCTGTGGCTTTGGATACCTATCATTAACACTTGGCTAGTTTTATCTCTGACAAGATGTTTTTTGTGTTCTGCTCCTGTCCTCTGTGGTGAGTCAAGAGAAATCAAGCTTCCCAAGAAAGTCCAACCTGCTGTTTTAGAGAGCTCCCATTTGCAGGAGGGAGATGAAAAATATGTGGCTATTCTGTATTTCTGACTGGGAGAACAGCAGTTGTGACAAATCTGTTAGGAACTCATGGATTTCACATGTCACATATGAGTTTCATCATTATTTCACTGATTAAAAAGAAAAACCGTTCATGACACCAGTCAGAATTATACATAGTACACAAACAAACTCTTCAGCTTGGTAACAATGTCATAAGTAATTGCATGGTGCTGCCCAACAAAAAGAACTCATCTTATAAAGAAAGATGAACTTCCATTGCCCAATGTGAATTTTTCCATTCTTTGTGCCTGAAAATAATGAGCAGCCATCTTATAAATAAGATGAACTTTCATTGCCCAATAGAAAATTTTCCATTCTTTGTGCCTGAAAATAATGAGCAGTGGTCCCACTTAGTCTACCAATTTTGAGTTACAATGGTTAAGAATTCTGAGTTTATTTTCTAGACTTACTCTATTTTCATTTTCTATCTTTATTTCCCTATTTATAAATGAAAAGGTACTGTTACTTGGAAAATTAAAGTTGTCTGGGTAGGGAGAAGGAGAGAAAAGTCTGTGTTTTGATTTGCTTGTTCAATGTTTTAAAAAACTGTAAATAGAAAATATCTTATTAGTTTTGTTTCCATTGGAAAACCAGGAGTGATTATAAAAAGGAAGAAATTAAACTGCCCCAAAGTTTTCCTGATCATTTTACCTCTTTTTTTTTTTTTTTTTTAATTCTAGGATTTCCTCCAAATTAGTATTTTGATCTTTTGAAAGAATGAAATACAAAAATACTGAAATCTTGAAATATGTTTTAAATATTTCAAGAAAAAATACATTCAGTGCTTTTATTGATATTAGGAAGTAATTTCTATGAAACTTCCTTCTGAAAAAGATATGGAATAAATTCAGATAAATGTCCTAAAATGTAACAAAATACCACTTCCAGCGTCAATGAAACTTTCAACTAGACTGGCAGTTCTCTGTGAACTTGTATCCTTTTCCCAAGGGAAGATTCCACAGTATATATTTATACAGTAGATTAATTCATCCCTAGGATCTGTGCTAATGCTTTGCCAGCAAAGTTGAAAAAGGGACAAGAACTCCTGTGATCCAAGAATGGCAGCTGGGTGTGTGCCCAGAGCCGGGCTTTGTCACACCGCGGCTGGTCAGCCAGAGCTGAAGCAAAAATCACAATCAGTATATACTGAATGATGACTCCTGCCCTGGGATAAGAACTCAAGGCCTTATCTTTGAGAATTAAAAAGATTTGTTTTATTAAAAGTGGCTCATTTTGACTTCTGTCTCACTCTGCACAAAGTTGTGGGAAACTTTTCATACCATCGCCAAGGATAATTTTGAGTTTTTGCCAATCTAAAAGTTGCAAGCTCCTTTTAATACGCATTATGCATTCAAAAAGTCTACGTTATAAAATCAAATTCCTTCCATGCCTTGAACTAATTACTGTGCCCTTTTCACTTTAAGTATTGCCATGTCATGAAATTCCTTAGCTAAGTATTCTGAAAGGCATAAAAACCCAAGGCCAACCCAAACAAGCTGTGAAATGACTAATGGCTTCAGCTTTCATCATCTGCCCTGTCCTTTAAGAGAACACGGCTCACTGTGTGTCTTTTCTGTGACATGTCTCTGGCAGTTTAGGGGACATCATGCATATCCAGTTAGCAGTTTAACAGTTCCAATTACAACATTTGAATACTAATGTCCCTTCCTGCCTCAGAGGTTCTTATTGGAGAAAATGGAGGTTCCTATTCCTTTCTAAAATAAATACTGTGTTGAGATGTTAAACTAGCATAAAAATGGCAGCAGCAAAGTTACTAAAAGTGAAACATTTGAATGGATAAGCTCCACGCTAAAGCAGAAATATGAACTCTTCACCACATGCCTTTTGTTGTCCTAGCAAGGCAACGTCTTTTATATGGTAAGGTTGGACTAACAAATTCTCACTTTCCAGTTTTTTTCTCTAGCTAATTAGAAAGAAGCTGGATGCTGTTCAGGCTTCTGCTGCTCACATAAGCTCATTTCCAAACCTTGGGAATATGCTTTTAAGTTTTTCTCTTAAGGAAATTGAAAGCAAATTGAAGCAACAGCTTCTTTTTAGGAACCTGTCTGAATATCAGCAAAATAGCAAACAATGAATCTGGTGCTGCTTTCTTACCTGAACAGAAGGGTAATCCTCATTAGCCTCAGTGTTGTCTAATTCTAGACATTTGATTTTCTGGTTGCCTGCCCCTGATTTTAAGGTCTTTATTCTGCTGCCACATCACTTCCATGCTGGGCTTAGAGGCTGAAGGCTGATTTAAAATCCAGTGATGCCAAAGAACTTTTCCTGTTGATTGCAATGAATTTAGCATAAAACTGAAAAATAAAGTTCTGTTCATTAGAAACAAATTTGCATGATATGAGTAGTTTCACCTTCAGGGTGTTCTACCTGTGACTCATGAAAGAAAATGAGACTTAGGTGCACCTGGTTCATGGCTTGGGCAGAAGTAAAGTGGGATTTTTGCTACAACCAGAAAACCATAAAAGGATGTTTCTGTGTGCATGTAAGGACACTGCCTCATGCCTTCTCATCATTTATGCCTGTCACCAAATTGGTTTAAAACCATGTGTTATAAACTGACTTGGTGTTTTGCAGACAGCTGTAAGTATTACTATTTTTATTTTTACTGTAAAGTAAGTTTATGCCTGGGCTTCTTTTCTTGCATATGATTACTGTAACTTTCTCAAAGTCAGCAGTTTTGCAAGGAAGGCATAATCCTTCCCCAGAATGCATGCCTCCTCAGTACTAGCTGTGCAGGAAGGTCAGGGAAATGTCTGTTGTGTCTGGAGTTTGGACAGTTCGAGTGAGTTTCTGGACAATTTGAAGTATGAAGATCGAAAGGGACAAATCCTAAGCTTGGGCTCATATCTATAATTCTCTCTGTTCTTCTTTATCAGATAAATTTAAATCCATAAAGGTGACATCTCAAAAGTAAAGATAAGGTGTTTGTTTTTTTTTTTTTTTTTCTCCAGGAACTGGCTATCCAGTTCACTGAATGAAGCATGTAACAAGCTTAGTAGGAAATAGAAAAAGATATGAAAAATCCTATCTTCACTGCGTGTTTTGTAGAAGCCCCAGTTGCTCTGTAGTTGTCAGAACCTGAAGCTCTGAGTACTGGATCATGAGTGTTAGAAGAATGACATTACACTGGTTATTGCAAAGACCTTTAAAGGGCTGTTAAAATGATAAGCTTTTAAATATACAAAGTAGTTGCTTTCCATATTTTAAATGTTCTCAATACTTTCCCCTTACAAAGCATATACAGGGGATGTTTTTTAAAGCAAGCAACTAGTACTTAACTAGTCCATACCAGACAGGTTTGCTATTTGTGCTTTCCAGTGTATCTAAAATACCGGAAAATCTTTTTTTTCTGTTTCTTTGCTATTGTGAGGACTTTGTGTGGCAAAGAGTAATCAATTCTGCTTGAGAGAAGGCACTTTACAGAGTAAAGACCTTCTCCTTATTTCTAGGTTTGCAGTCACAGCCAAAAGCTCACTAGTGGATCATGGAACTAGGTCATATTGAAGGCCAAAGATTTCACAAGCAGGAATGATAAATAAAAAATGCTGGAGTACCAGGAATGCATATTGAATGTACAGTGGTTGTGGTAAATGTGGTGCGTTTTCTAAAATCAATGGTTTAGTTTTGTTAAAAATATTAAAATTCTTGTAGGATATCTCGATTTTGTATTTCCTTTTGCAGACAGTGAAGCTTGAGAGTGACTTACTCATTTTCATAAGTTAATGTGAATAGGAACATGGGACATTCTTATGACTGGTAAAACCCAGTTTAACACGCTCCAGGCACTGCATGAATGTGCAGCTACTGAAATAATGCTGGTTTCAACTTTTGCTTTCCTTTGCCAGTTCTGGAGCTGAAATATATTTAGTGAGATAAACAAATAACTTGGACATAGTTGCATTGCAATGCATTTTCCTCTTCCATTAGCTGGCAATTAATAAATATTGTTGGAAATGGGAGATAAAGTTACAAATAATGTATATACAATGGAGCTCTGCAGTGAGGTCTTGGGAGGTACTCATTTGTAGTGCCTATACAAAGGGGCAAAAATGTCTGACAGCTGTGGGCACATTATAATACCATGTTAACATTGCACAAGTCTAGAAAGTTGTAATTCACCTGACAGCCTCGAATATCTTGGATCTATATTTCTTTTTCTTCCCTTGCAAAGGCTTAATATCTATTATTCTTACTTTAATTAAAAAGTAAAGTATCGAGAGATATACAAGTTCTGAGCTTTAGGCTATGACTTTACACTCACCAGTCTTTTCTTCTGGTGGCATGTATCACTGATGGAAATGACCTAAAGCAGGACAGCTTTGGTCGTTGTGGCAAAGAATTCCCCCTGGTTCTGCCCTGAGATACTGTTTTTGTTCCCCACAATGATGAGTTCTGTGTGGAATGCTTCCATCACAAGTGCAAAAAGAAAACAGATGTGTTGACATAGTCGCCATGGAGACACAAAGACACAGGCTAAATTCACACTAGCATCTGGGAGAAGATTCCCCCTCCTTTGTCCTCCAGAGATGGAGAATTAGGGGGAGAATATTTGAAGCAAGCAAGACAATTCTCTAGAGACTTTTTCCCCCTTGTCTTTTCAGCGAAGGATTCTTTGTGGGATCCTTCAGCAAAGACTCCTGAATGCTGTGACAGATGTTGGTTGTTTTAATACGGAGTCAGTAAGAGTTTAAAACATTCTGATTTTTACTAACATGTTAAGCAATGCCAAACAGGTAATTCTCTACAAATACTTCATTCCTTGTCTCCAACATAGCAGTCATTTCAGTTTTTTCAGTGAGCACATATGTTGTTGGGAATGTTCAGGAGGTGGAATGGATCCATATGACATTCCTTCTGTTTCTTCACTGGAGGATCACTGACTAGCTTTCCTTAGACATTAATTGGACATATTTTTCTGACGTATTTTTTGTCTGTTTGCACTTGCCTGTTTTTATGAACCCACAATCTACCACTGTTTCTCAGAGCAACTACAGTTTGGCCATCCCATGCATATGATGGAGTTCAGCATGAATATTTTGAGGCTGATAGCAACTAGGAAAGGGAGAAACTTCCCTTTTCTGCTCTCTCACTGGAGACTGTGATTTGTTTACAAGTGACTCAGAACTGAATATAAAGTCCTTATAAAGTGATGCAGTTTTAATAATAAATAATGAGAAACAAAGAGCAAAGTGTGAGTTTGCACAGATATTCAGGATCAGCTTATTCAGTTGCCAGAGAAGTATTTACAGCTCCTATGTGTCCATCCAAGCTGTCAGTTAGGAAAATATTCCCTAAACTAAAGCTAGTTTCAAAAACTGTCACCTAATAGACAAAGAGCTTTGTTTACATTTAAACTACATTTACATGTAATTGCATTTAAAAGTAAATTAAAAATAAACCATAAAGAGAGAAACAGTTTTGTGATATCTTCAAATTAATTTTTCTGGGAAAAAATAAGCATTTAATAAAGCTTTTTTAAAAAAATATATTTTTTTTTCTTGGTTTTAAGCACCAATCATTCAGTTAAACAGCAAAAACACTGACTTGGATGAGCAATCTCATAGTGAAAGGGAATGGCAGCAAATGGAGCAGATGGTGGGGGAAGAATCCAGAAGCAGGTGTGAGTTCAACAAAAAGTGTATTTTAGAGAATTCTATGTAGAGCATGATGTGAATTAATAATTTTTTAAAGAAAAAAGGATAACATGCTCAAGCTGTTAAATGCACATAGTTCCTCCAGATCTCATTGTAGGTTTAGGTTAGCTTCAGTTACAATGTGTAAGCGCTAAATAAGTAACTTCATGCAAGTGAATACAGAATCAAGGCCTTAATCAGCATATACATTAAGTCTTCTCTTTGCGGACTACTCAAAAAAATATTCATACGCAGTCTCTAAACCCAGAATTAAAAAGTCTTCTTTCTTGAAAAATTTGCCATCAGCTCTTTGCTAGGAAATTGTTTTTCTGACTGATCAGTGCATCTACCTTTTACTTACGCTTGTGACTTTTTTCTGTCAAAGATCACCAGCTCTTTCCATAAATATGGTTTTCATTTTCACTGAGTTTCTTCCACAAATTCTAATTTTGATATTAAATGTTCAGGTCACCTTGGTGAAGGAGAGAACTACAGCTGGACTTAGTTTCCTATGGGATTTGATTTCCTGGGCTTCCTGTGATACACATGCAAGCTAAGTCGGAGGGATGACAGATGCAATATAGTATCCAGAGTTTGGAACAAGGTCAGGCCCATCAAGGATAGTGAGGCCATAAAGAGATTGGTTTTATTGTTTAATTCTCGAAGTATAGCATTTTGAAGAACAGTTTTATATAACATTTTTTCATCTTTACCTTGTGAAATGTTCCTTATCAGTTCGATACTATGATATCTTGGATTTAAAATAGCAATTTTTTTGTGTGTTGAAAATCAAACTGAAGTTTGTTAGTGGAAGAGTTATTTTTAATCTCATTGCTAGACTAAAGAATATCTTACTGGAGTTGATATTAAGATCCTGAAAGGCATTTGGGAGAGGAATGGTTGGAGAGCTGCCAGGCAGAGAAGGACCTGGGAGTGATGGTGGACAGTCGGCTGAATATGAGCCAGCAGTGTGCTCAGGTGGCCAAGAAGGCCAACAGCATCCTGGCTTGTATCAGGAACAGTGTGACCAGCAGGGCTAGGGAGGTGATCGTCCCCCTGTACTCGGCTCTGGTGAGGCCGCACCTCGAGTACTGTGTTCAGTTTTGGGCCCCTCGCTACAAGAAGGACATCGAGGTGCTCGAGCGAGTCCAGAGAAGGGCGACGAAGCTGGTGAGGGGCCTGGAGAACAAGTCCTACGAGGAGCGGCTGAGGGAGCTGGGCTTGTTCAGCCTGGAGAAGAGGAGGCTCAGGGGTGACCTTATCGCTCTCTATAGGTACCTCAAGGGAGGCTGTAGCAAGGTGGGGGTTGGCCTGTTCTCCCACGTGCCTGGTGACAGGACGAGGGGGAATGGGCTTAAGTTGAGCCAGGGGAGTTTTAGGTTAGATGTTAGGAAGAACTTCTTTACCGAAAGGGTTGTTAGACACTGGAACAGGCTGCCCAGGGAAGTGGTGGAGTCACCATCCCTGGAAGTCTTCAAAAGACGTTTAGATGTAGAGCTTAGGGATATGGTTTAGTGGGGACTGCTAGCGTTAGGTCAGAGGTTGGACTCGATGATCTTGAGGTCTCTTCCAACCTAGAAATTCTGTGATTCTGTGATTCTGTGATCTTGGCGCTTCTGCACCTGGTAAAAATGGAAATGCCATGTGGGTGGTATGATTTCTTCTGCCAATTCCTGTGATGTTTCCATGGGCACAAAAAAGGTGAAACTCAAAGCAACCTCTTAAAGAAAGTAAGACCTACCCATGGCTTCGTTACTGACAATGCTTGGATTTGTGTCCCTGTCTGTCTTCACTGCCACTTCTCCCCCATCCTACCCCGTACTTTGAAAGTCTTCTAAAGCTATTGCAATCTTACTTTGCTGCATTTTGGGCTTTACAGTTGTTCCTTGAAGGCAGAAGCCAGAGTAGATCTGTTGCCTAAATGCAGATGTTTCACAAGCTGGTTTCTGCTCGTATTGGCTTTGTTTTCAAGGCAATTCTGCGGGCTTCAGGGCTAACACGAGTTAGTGTTATTAACACTAGCATGTGCAGGGGCGATACATACCTATTGGAGTTTAGTTTTGCAGCGTAGTGCTTCAGGATGGCAACGTATATGTTGTGCAGAGGAAAACGCAAAGCCTTTTTCTGTATACTCTGTTGTAAAATTAAGTTTGTGATCTCGTGCTATCACATACGCTGAATCTCTGCAAACATTTCTACGTGTTGCATCACAATATCTAAACTAAGGCGTTAGGTGTTTTTACTCACCGGGTCTGCAGGAAAACTGCAAAAGAAAAAAACTATCCTTGTCATTTTTCATTCTTTTAGATCTACCACTTGAAACTTGTTTATATGAAAACTCATGGCAGATTTAATAAATAACAAATTCATGATACCTCACATCCTATTTCTGTCATTCCAGTTACAATTTACCCCCTTTTTCCTGCACGATAGCCCAGTTATCTTATGAGGCAGCTAAATTTTTTCTCATCAGCAGGTTCCATAGTTTCATTCCTCACTCTTGTACTGTGCATGTTAATAAAAATATTAAATTGCAAGTCCAAAACTGGAGCTTCTGTGAACACAAATCAAGCTTTTTAAGAATCTCCTTGCCAGTTTAATTATTCCTTATTTTCACTGTCCTTAGTAATAGTGATTTCTGATATGGTATTTTACCAAGTGTTCTTTTAAAGTTTTGCTAACTGAAGGCTGTTGTATTTTTCTTCTGTATTGCCTTAGGACATCTGCTACATTATGAAAAAGGTACTGCATCAGTCTGGCATGATCTGCTGTTGGTAAATCCATGCTGTATTTTCTCACTCCTATAATCCCTGTGATTTTACTTATCTCTTTTCTTCAATCTTTGTTGTAAAGCTCAGTCCAGTGATTTATGGGGTAGCCGTTCTTATACGCCATGTGGACACCACCTTTCCTTTCACTGGGAGCATGCCTCCAGCTGTTGTGGAGGGTCATAATTTTGTTTCTCTACAGTCAAACCTCTGAAGTGAGGAAATAAATTGTGTAAGTTTGTTTGTCCTCCATTTATTTCATTTTATTCTCTCTGCCCTGGTGATTGGCCAGTTGGCTGTTGCGTTTCTTTCTTCTCTTGATGGCTGTTGCTTCATATTTATGGCTGGCAGCTTCAGGCCTCAAGTAGGTGCTTATTGGGTTTACTTTCATTTCTTGCTTAATCTCTAGGGGACACTTCCAGCTGGTTCATCTCCTCATCTTGTTACGTTGTAAGAGAGAAGCTGGTGCATCTTCTTTCTTTCCTATGTCTTCTGAGGAAATAAGGAAGAGAGCAGTACAGTTTCCTGTAGGGTACCAGTTGGGAAGTGCTGTTGCAGAAGTTTCTCGGGCTTGCATAGAGCAAGGAGACAATGACAACAAGAGAGAATCCTGAACCAGGGCCATTCTGAGGATCCACAGACCAGGTGTTCAGAGCTCGGTGTCCTGTGTTGTCCTGAAGGGCAGTGACTGTGCCAGGAAAGGGAACCATACAGCCCACGCTGATGGGTTACTTCAGAACAGGTATCCTGAATCGTGAGGTTTTTTGCTGTGTTAAGCTCACACATTCTGTCTTTGCATTGAGTAAATGGCAGAGATTTCAGACAATTAAGATACCATTGGCATCTAGAGAGCTGGTCTACTATATTTGACACTGATTTAGTGACTGATTCTGGGGAGAGAGATGAAAGCCAGAGCTCAAAACCAAGGATCAGACCAAATCTATAACCCTGTATAATTTATTCTATGATGAAAAAAGTTTGTTTTATGTTGTGTGGTTTGTTTGTTTTTTTTTATTATTATTATATTTATTTTGTCTTTGCTCATGATAAATAACATATATAAAAGCTGTTGTTTAGTCCAGTGATCCAAGGTTGAAGTGCAATCCGAATATTCTTTCTGTTATGAAAGGCATACCTCAACTTTTGTTATTTCCTCCATTGTTTTGAGGGAACGACTAGGTGTATGCACTGGGACTCACTGCAGCATTAAGAACATGTAAAGCAGTAAAAGAATCAGTTGCCAAACAGTGAGATGGTAACAGAGTATTAATGGAGCTGTATCCTGAGGCAATGCAGAAATACGTGGAATTCACTGTTGTGCCAAGGCAGCCATATCATTGCAATGTTTTGACTTGTGCTTGCATTTGTAGGTCTCTATTGGATGGAAGGTGTCTGCATGTTTGTCTGAATCCTCTCTGCTGACTGAACTTAATGGGATTTCATTGAACCAAAAGGTTATTTATGTGTCACATCTTCTGTCCTGTGCTGTAGTTTACTGCAGGACATGTGGTGTGCATCTATGCTATGGCAGGGTGTTTCCCATTGGAGAGGAAGTTATTTAGTGACATCCAGCTGAAGGATGAAAATCACGGTCTGTCTGAAGGTTTGCTGTGGTCGTGTTCAGACTCGTTAGAAAAGCAAGAGACTGAGGACTGACAGTGGCTGTTCCAGTTTGTACAGGTGCACTTGTTTTGGAGGGAGCTTGCAAATGCTTGCTTTTGCATTGGAAACCAAGACAGGTAACCTTAAGACTTCAAGCTAGATCACATCAGACAAAATAGACCAAATTTGGAATAGTGTTGGGGTTAGAAAGCCATTATAAATAGAAAGGAGTTGATGTGAGAACAGGACATTTTATTATGGGACTCCAGGAACATAGAACAAAGATTATAGAAACCCATAAAAATCACTGAGTTCTGTAATCATGTCAAACGCCGTTCGTCCAGTGGCAGCCTGTGTGTGCTTACCACATTGAGAGTGGCCTGGCCAGTCTATTCATTGTAGTCAGGGGGACACTTTTCTTTCCTCCACTAGCAGTTACCGCGTTTACCAAATGGGGTGAAATGTGAGTAGGAATATTTCTTCGTTCGTTGTCTGCTGCTTATAATGTGCTTGCGTTGAAGGTCGGCCTTACTAGAATGAACCCACTCTTCCTCAGAAGGGCTGAACCTTCTTGCAGAACCCCAGGTTTTTATGAGAATACAGTGGCATTGATTTTGAAGAAGTTCTGCCTGGTCTGCATGCTTGTACATGAGACTGCAGAGGTACGGGTTTGCAGGCTGGTGACAGGCATGTGCTGCTCACCTGGATGTCCCAGCTCAGTGCTTTCAGTCTCTTACAGGCTGTGCATGACTTGGCGCTGGGAGCACAGAGGTGCTGGGTTTGGCTCTGTTTCTTTGGCTCTTCTCCTGTATAGCCAGCCAGCTAGCATCCCTCAAGCAGGATGATTTTCAGCCTCTGCCTTTCCCTTGGGTCAAAGTGATGCAGACTGTGGGATGGTGGTATAAATCTCCTCCCTCGAGTCCTAATTACAATTTCCTAACATCAGACCTGCAGCCAGCCAGCAGCTATCGGCTCTGAGGTATGCCAGCCAGCGCTTTGGCCCTGCTCTGGATTCTGACTCACAGCTGCCTGCTGTGCCTGGCTTAGCTGTTGGGCCCCCTCTGTATACTGGGCCACAATCCCAAAGATCTGTTAATCCTAAAATTAGTCAGGATACTGGAAAACTTGAGTATCCTGAAAGGAGAGTGGGAATCTATTTGGATTTCAGTTGGGCACTCCTGTGGCATGGTAATTCCAATTTCACAGCGGTGCAGACAAGCAAAGAAAACTAGGTTTGGATTGCAGCAAGTATTTGCAGACCTAGTTTTTGCTAGCTTGGAAATTAATTCCACATTTTAAAAGTAAATAATAATAAAAAGGGTATATTAATATGATGCATTTTCCATAGAGATGACGGAGGCAAAGCTTTGTCTCCCAGTGGAAGGCAACAAAAATAGATGTGGGATGTGGGGAATGGAAAGAAGTGAAAGAGATAGAAAATACCTTTTTTTTAAAAAAAAAAAAAAAAATTATTTTAATGGTGTCATTTGCTTTCAGAACCACACAGATGATTCTGGCCCAGGTTGTAAAAAAGTTGTTAAAGCAACAGGCAGGCAAGTAGGGGCTGAAACAAGGAATGGAAGAGAATGAAAGCTGTTAGGAGTCTGCTGCAGGCCTCCCATGAGAGTTAATGCAAGTAACTTTCGACCTAGATGTTCAGTGCCCCTGATTCACATGCCTCTGATTTCAGCTGGAGTCAGGCACATGAGCACTTTTGTCTGGGCTGAGCACAAGGCTCTGTGTTCTCCTTCCTTTCTGTAAAAGCAGGGTGGAAGCACTGTCCTGCCATGCAGAAGCATTGGGAAAAAACAAACTGAAGGCTATTAGGATTTTGTGCGCTGCCATAAAAGGGATCAAGTTCATCTAAGGCCCAAAGTGATGACTATGACCTTTTCAGTATCAAAAATTTTAGCACTGTAATGTGACAATTTTGCCAACAGTGCTATGCTCAGGTGTCAAGTCTGTTTTAGACAAAATTAAGTTCTCTTCTGCTTCCTTTGCTGTGAGACAGTGTGGAAAGAAGGAATTGAAGTGCTAAGTGTCAGTGGTGCTAAAGGTGGAGCAACATCATCAGGAGAAGCTTCTGCAGGGCTCCTGATCTGAACCAGACCCTCACATGTTGTGGAATTCTCGTGGCCCTTATTCTCTAGAGCTTGACATGACTGTAATCTGAGGGGAAGGTAGACTGAAACTTTTTTGTATTTTTCTTATTTCCAAATGGGCACTTCTTTCTTCTGTAGCTTTCTTAAAGGAGGGAACAATTTGGTCCCAGCATAGAGTCAGGAAGGGGAAAAACTGTTTAGACTGACATCATCTGTATGTGCTGAAGAGTTTCTTGAGCTGCAAAGTTTGCTCTGTGTGTGTGCATTGTGTCAAGGCTAGGTGGTAAAAGGCTGGATAGCATGAGGTAAGTGTTTAGAGAGCTAGCTGACATTCTGAAAAGTACCAGAGACCCTCTCTTGAAACCACTTACACCCTTGTGCAGGGCTGATTTTCATGTCAGTTACCCGAAAGCCCTTTGCAGAGTTGGGGAACACGACTCTCATACAGCTCACGTGAGCTCTGTCAGCTCCATTGTGGGTTGCATAGCCAGGGCCCACATTCCTCACCTCTGAGCTGGTGCTGCGCAGCCTGCGGGACAGGGCAGGTGGGAGCTGGCTGAAGGTGGGGGTGGATAAATGAGGAAATGGAAGGGACTTGTTCTTCAGCAGGAATGGTTTTGTTTGAAACACTTACTTAGATGATGAAAGAACTGAAAGAAAGTTACATGAGTTTTGGTACCCTTTTAGGAAATGGTTTAGGATTGAATGAAACCATACTACTATTTTGGAGAGCTCATTATAGTAAAGTTTTGTTCTTTAAAAAAAATGTTAATGCAGAATGCTTTCATTCCAAATTAAATTTCTGCAGATTCTTGGAGTTAAATCTACATAGCTGTAAACTTTCAGTAAAGCCTGCTTTATTTAATTTTTTCTATAATGGAAGTCTTGCCTGAAATTTAGAGGATGGAAAATATACATGCATCAGAAGTGAAATGATTTCTAGATGGAAAAACACACCAGATTAGCAGAGATTATTTTTATGTTGGTGTTTGAAATGCCTTATTTTGTGCATTTCCTTTAGGAAGATAAATTTAACATGAGTGAAATTTACCCATGAGTAGCAGACCAAGCAGGGCTGTGAGGTACCCCTTTTCTGAACACCTTGTTGGTGCTTGTGCTGACCCTTTGCACGAGAGCCGGTCACCTTGTCAGAGATGCCAGTGATGACTGCTGTCACTATCGTGCCATTCATACAACTGAATGCAAACTTCAGGAGTGGGCGCTATATTCTCTTACAGGTCAGGGCTTTCTCAAGTTTGTTGACGCTTCTGGTTGATTTCATAGGATAACATCGTAAATAATTCTGCAAAGCCAGAGTGGTCTAGTTAGCTGCAGCTGTGGCTGGAGTAAGTTACAAATCCTCTTTTCAACCTGCTGCAGAAGGGGTTCAATTAAATCTGCACCACCAGAGGTGACAATAGGTTTGGGAAGAAGAAATAAGCTGCCAACATTTGACTGTAATTGGCAGCTTCAGCAGAAAGGCAATGGCCTAAATGGGCTAGCCAGAGCACATTCCCTTTTCACCTGAAAAAGCCATTCTTCCAGTCAGCGACTGAGGCCCACTGTCAAGGGACTCAGTGTGGGTTAAGATCACATGCTCCTGCCTGTGCTGGGCTTGGTATGTGGATAAACAGAACTTAGGTCTCCAGGGCTGTCAATCTGGCATCTTTCAAAACATGTAAGGGCCTGATCTAAATCCCAGGGAAACTGATAGGAATTGTTCCTTTGACATTGGATCAAATTCAGCTTCCACAGGCTGCACGTTTCACACCTCACCCAAACATTCCCTGTGTTCATTCATTGATTTGAAAAGCAAGTGTTTGTGTTTATAAATGCAATGCAATAGTGCATGCTTGTTCTGCGAGGTGCTGAAAGCCCTCAAATGTCCTGCAGTTTCTGAGAGATGAGGTTGCTCAGTGTTCTGGAGAACTGAGCCCTGACAGAAATACAAGAAATAAGCAAAGGTTTTATTTTATTTTATTTTATTTTATTTTTGGAAAGAATAAGATACAATGTGAAGATGATTCTCCTCCCACCTCACCCACACCCTACCTTGTAAAATACTGGTATTAATTGCCACATGCTGGAATGTGTTTCTTTCAGTCATTTCATTTTGCATTGCTTTATTGTAACTTGGCTCTGATGCAAGATTTTGCTTATTGTCAGTATGTAAACTTTTATGAGGTTTGCTGTAGCTATAGTCTGTTGCTGCATTCTGTTTTTCCACTCCATTCTCCTCTGCTTAGACTCACTGTGCTTTCTTTATGAAAATGTGAAGCCAATGAAAGCCATGTGTTGCTCTCTCAAAAGGATTCCCTAACAACAGGATTTGAAACTTTTCTGCTCTCCAAAGTTTGGCTCTGCCTTTAAAAAACAAACCACACAATCCACATGAAAGTCTACGTCCTTAAGTAGAAACATGTCAGAGGAAAATTTACAAGAGGTAAATCCTTACTTTGCCCATCTCGACAGTCTGCCCAGGCCACCCATTTCATGTATAAATAGTCATTTTAACTGAAACATGTAAAATATTTCCAGCTTTTGAATGCCGTTAGTTTACCTGGGTTTGGTCAAGAGAAATGACAGAAACAAACTGTCTGAACTGTTCACCATAGAAGGCAGTCTGTGTGGCCGCAGTTCTCTTGTTCCAGAAGACTATTCATTATGCCTGTGAGTCTCAAATGGCTAAGTAGTTAGTGACCTCCCTAATTCTTTTTCCTTCATTTATTTTCTCAGTTTCTTCATAATGAGCAATTGCTAGAGGCGTCAGTGAGCCCATTTTGCCTAATTATCAGCCATTCCAAAAACTGTGGATTGGAAAGTTCTGCTTCTGACTTCAGTGTTTTTGGAAAAGACTGAGTAGAGAAAAAAGCAGAGCAAACATAGTGCAAAGTTTTACAAAGAAAGGCATAGTGTTAATTGAATAGAGAGAGGGGAAATGGAGAGAGATGCAAACAAAACTTCTGAAATGCTTTGCAAATTTGAATGTGGTAAGCCTATAAGCCATGTCTATAGGAGGTAAATATTATCTTCATCTTTGAACAGAGGGACACACAGGAGAGGAGGAAACCAAGGATAAATCACAAAAGGACACAGGGTGCTCAAACTCCAAGGTTTCCAGCAACATCTGGATGTCCACTTGCCTAGCTCTGTCTGTAATGTAACCTGTCCAGGCTGGAATTAGCTCTGACTGTGAGCTGCAGTCTTGCAACACAGTGCTTTAATTAATAAGCTTGCATGCCAGACCACTCAGGCCAGAAGGCTGTAATGGGTTCCTTTTTAGCTTCCTTTCAATATGTTACTTAGAGCTGAAATCATATTACTGAGAATAGTGCTTTCCAAAGTGACAGTACCTGTTGCATGGCTGAGGACACAGTTCCTGTAATCTGTTCCTGTTCCCAAGAAGATCACTCCGGATGTCATGCTGTTAGGGCTGGAACTCCAGGGGCTGACATACGTTGCTTTCATGCTGCTATGGAAGATCAGTTGTTCAAGTCAAACTAGTAGTTGCTTAATAAATGTCATTTTTTGTTGCCAGCCGTAACAATTTAACTTAAATTGATATGGGTGATTTACTTTGTTCAATATTCATAGCTAAGTTAGGCTGCTGTGTCTCTGTTTACTACACTGCTGTTTGCAGACAGATGGGTGAAAACATGCTGAATTGATAGAGTGAAGGAGGCTGCTGATGGGTATAGTTTTATGGCTAAGACTGGAAGGTAAGAATAGACAAATTTATATTAATATATATCTCACAGGGACACCCAGAAAGTGGAAAACTTGGCAGAAGGGACTTAAATGATTTTCTTACATGTTAATCCCTAAAAATTGTTTCATCCTGTATGATATTTTTACTTAAGTAGGAACCATCTCTTTCTCTATAACCTGTTAACAAGTTATCACAAGTGTGATTCCAGCCATCTAACTTCCTTCTCCTTTACCATCCCAAATGAATCACTATTTGAAATTTATAAGACATCTCTAATGGACTCAGGTTTTGCAACTTGCCAACAAGAATTTTAAGGCTAAGTGGTTATTAAAATGCTGCAAAGCTTTTGGGAGTCTTTAACAATATAACCTGTGTTGTTACGGTTTATGCAGTCCACCTTTCCCCAGATTATTTTAAATTCCATTGTGGCAAGATACCAGGTGACTATTCAATCCACTACAAACTGTTCAATTAATGAGGACAAACTGAAAGAATTACTGACACTAGACTTGAAGTCAGGAGCAATTCTGGCAGCGGTTAGGAACACCCCCTTTCAGACTGGAGGTTGGTTTTGGTTTGGTTGGTTGGTGTTTTTCAAGTGGGGAATCTCAGCTAATAGGTTGTGTGAAAGTACAGTGTTCTATTTATTTAAAAAAAAAAAAAAAAAAAAAAAAAGCATTTTAATCTAGCTGTACTTTTATTATTAAACGAAACGGAGATCTTACCTTAACCTCAGGAGAGGCCATTACCATTACCTGTATGACGTCAAATGCAACTTTGTGCAGCTCCATTTGCCACCCACCTTACAGCACTTAGTTTTCCAGATCTCTGAGATTATAAATCTAAGACCTATGGCTTATTACTTCCACAATGACAGAAATGGACATAACTGCAGTTAATGGCAGGCTTCTTAGTACATTAGCTGCTTCTTTTGGTTTTCCTTCTGACCATTAACTAATGGGGTTACCACTGTCTGCTGTCAAAAGTTGACTTTTGCAGGGGACCAGGGCATAGCTGAGATGGAGTACTTAGCAAGCTACAAACGGTTTTGTTATTTAATATGGAACAGGTTATCTGGAAATAGAGAAGGACAGAATCAGCTGCAATTTAAACACAAAAGGAAAGTAATTCTTCTAGCCAGTTCAGTCAACTAAACAATGGCCTTTGAAATTCACCAGCCACTGTTTGGTTTATTTTCGCTCTTCCCAGGAAGCAAATGATAAACATGTATTTTGAACAACTGACCTACAGAGAAGCCATTACTTCTGCAGACACTCTCAGCTTGTCTTATTTTCATGGCTACAAAGACCCAAAGAAAACACAGCTCACACTTTATTGGTTCTAGCAATCTGTGACATCTCAGTTCCAAGACAACCGTGGGACCAGGTCTCAAGGTTAAACAAGAGTAAACAGAAGCCATATATATTACTTCTGCTGATTTGAGGAGAGTAGTTCTTTTAGAAATGAATACATAAATCCAAACTGACCTATGGTGAAACTTGCCTTGTTGCCATTAACTTCTCTTGCCACCTACTGTTCCCTTGAATTTGGCTATTTCTCCTGCTAACACAGTATGATATTTGTTTGTTGTTACACAATGGTCTATGATTCTTTTCAAGCTTTAGCCAATTGTTTAACAAAATTAACATTCTGGAATTCACACTTCACTTGTCTCCATCAAAACATTTAAATCAAGTTTAAATAGATTTTTAAATGCCTAACTGATTTGCTCATTACACTCAAAGGATGAAGCTGGATGCAGCTGGTACTCTAATTAACAGTATGTTCTTAGAGATACAGTTTATTAAATATACTATGTTGATATCTTTTGTTCTGATGTTTGCACAGTAAAAACAACAACAAAAAAAAAACATTAAATGTATTTCTCTAAAAGAGAAATAACAAAAACTCTTCAGAATTTCAGTGTAATCTAATTTAACAGTAATGAGGAAGCTTTTAACCAAGAACATAATTCACTGTGTTTGGAGCAAATCATGTGTAGGCAGTAAGGTTCCATGCTATTTATGAAGATGAGCAGCTACAGATTTTTATCCAGAACATTGAAACCTAAGAAGTTATCCATACTCTGTTTTATTCTAGAGACCACTTAATCTGCTGTTAGTTGAAGATTGCCTTTCAACCTACAAAGTTTAAAATTTACTATTCAAAAATTGTTATTTATGGGAGGGAGGGAAAAGGAGGATTGCTTTTATGTCTTAATTCAAAATTTGCTGCTTTGCTTTTCCCTTCTCAATAGATTTGCTTCATGTCATTCCATAGACACATCTGTGGTTCCCTTTTACACTTCCGATCAACTGTACTTTTTTATTCTCTACTTTCATACATTTTGTGTAAGGAGCTTCTTTGGGATTCCTGTAGGCTTTCATTGTTCATTGATTCTCCAGATCTCCCAAAATTTAATTTTAAAGCATGTATTTTCTACTACTATTACTCTAGTTCTTGCTATTCTCCTGTAATTAAGAGTCTCTATGCATGCCACATTTTACTCCACAAATGGCCTCATTCTTTTACCTAAGACTATTTCCAGGGTAAAATACTGTTAGTATGGGTAAAGCTATTTGCTGCTAAATGCAGCAACCAAAATTTAAACGCAGCTTTCAGGGGCCTCATCAATCCAGTTTTAAAGTGATTAGGTTAGAATATTGATTATGTACCATAGTTGTTAAGAATTTACTCATCATCTCATAAGACTTCTGCTGGCTGTGCAACAATTGCTACAACATTTGTAGCAGCAGAGCTGCTTGCAGTACCTAAAGGTAGTTGCAGCATGTATAATCTTCAGGTGCATCTTCTAGCATGTAGATATGCCACGTCTGCACCAGAATCTGGTTTTAAGTCTGTAGATACAAATCTGTGTCAAGGTAACATTTGCCTGAGCTAAAAAAGAAGTGCAGTACTCCACATTGATCTTTAATGCAATGGATCTCTTTATTTAGTTAATTAAACAAATTTCTGAGTACGTGTCTGATTTCATCACAGAGACAAATATAAGGATACCTAAGTGGGAATATTTTCTAGGCAATTATTGTTCTGCTTTCTCTAGTGATAGTTCTTCAAAGAGTTTTCCCCACTGTGTGAAAAAGGAGCCAGAGCTATACTGAATAGGATTGATCTCAGATGTTCTCTCACTAGTTCAGCTAGTGAGCTGTCAGCTAGTGTGAACTTCTTAATGTCTGTAAACAACACTCTGCTAAGTACAAAAACAGAGACCCTAATCAATGAGATTAGAGGAAGCATGTGATTCTGATTAATATCTACTAATGTCAAGAAATGCTCTCATCACATTGAAATGAAAATAAAACTAACTTAAGATCCAAGCTACCATTAACTCCCTTTGTCTCCTGACCTTTGTTATTTTCTGGTAACCAGTTGTCTTTTGATGAATGTGCTGGTGAGTAAAAAAAAAAAAAAAAAAAAAAAAATGTATCTATTAATTGTTAATATTCTGTCAAACTGCACAAGTACTTCAGTCCTTTCATGATGCTTAGTTCTTATCATTTGGAATGTCTTTTGTTTTTTTCAGTGATCAACATTACTGCAGTTAGAATTAAAACAACAGACAAGTAGCTTTGCTTTACTTTTATGGTGTAATTCAAGCTTAGGCTGCAATATAACTTTTTTATTTTTCTTTCTTTCTTTCTGCTGTTTTTCTTTTCCCCCTATAGAAGCAATGAAATTAAATTCAGTGTTCAGTGGTAAGCGTAGCCCAAGATAGACAGACTGTCACAAGGATTTTCTTGTCAGCAGGTTGCATAAATCAGGAATATCCAGAATGTTTTCACTGCTTATTTACCAGAGACAAATGACCACTCTTGATCAGTGCACACAGACATGCACGTACATTCATATATATGTACATACACACACATAATATGCACAAAATATGAGTCTGCACTGCAAAATCAGAACTATTTGAAATCCAAAAGCCAAATTCACGCACAAAGACATATTCTGCAATTCTTTTTCATAATAAAGTAAGGAAATCTCTTCCATACCCTAATTCAAAACTGAATCTGGCAATATCGAAATCCTTGGATTTGCAGTAAAAGTCGTTATTAAAATAGACTTCAGGTTTTATTTTTAACCATCATACATTATTCCATTCACTAACACATTGCTTTGCTGATAATGAAACAAACAGAAGAGATCCTGTGCATGGGAATGTAGTTCTCCACAACAGAGCACCCACACATTGGCCTCGATCTACTTTAAATCCCTGTTTCAGGGCTTAATGATGCCTAAGGCATTCTTTGAGCTCTCTCTGATGGGATAATTTCCACTTGGCATCATTATAAGAAATGGAAAGCTTGGCCTGATAGTCTCATATTCAAGATGTCACAAACCTGGACACTGTCCATAAGGCAGAATTTAGAGCAATGCAGCCGTGCGTTGGCATTCAGCTGCACATGGCAGATTCATGGGGTGAGAGAAACATTTTGGACTGTGCAGCATTCATTGAAGTAATTCTGTTCCTTTCAACTTTCAAGGAATTATTTAGGAGGATATACAAGCTTTAAATATGATTATTCCTACTCTTTATAAAGTCTACTGCAAACTCTCTATAGGCTCTTTGGGTACTTGTGAATATTTTTACAAACATGTAAAATAATATATGGCTACAAGATGTCATTTTTTATAGAAAATAATTTAACAGTAGAATACAGAAAAATAAAATTATTATGAATTCAATACTGAAGGCAGGCCTTTTGAAATACACTGTAAATACTTATATTGCCCTATAAATGTCACTTTCAAAATTTCTAATTATAGTATGGTTACAGAAATAAGAAACAGTCACCAAATAAATAAGTCTTTGCTGGTGGTGGGTTTTGGAGTTGGCAGATATGATAGGATAGCAACTCTTCAGACTGTGCTGGGGCTTCTGTGCAGCAATGCTGAACTCAGATGTTAACCCTTTCTGACTCCCACTAGCACAAAAACTTTCTTACTTGTGTTGCATACTGCTTTAGATTCAAACTGTGCTGTCATGGAGCATGACCTGGAGCTGGATTGTTTCCAGCAGTGCGGCTAGCAGTACAGTTGGATAACAGCTGCAAGCTGATTCCCAGCACACTGTAACGTATCAGTTCCTTATTCAATCACTCTGTGCCAGTTTTCAGACCTTTCTGCTGCACTCAAGTGGTGTTTCACAGTGCCGTGGCCCACTCATCCTCCTGTTCAGTTGGTCTTCTCGTTAAACTGGGAAGATGAGCTGAACAGCTCAAACCCATTAGCAAAGGCAGAAGGGTTTTATAGATGTGAATTGGCCAAGGTTCCTGGTGGCTGTGTGAGCGCTGAGCGCTGGTGCTTACCTATCTCTTGTCTGTGAAAGCACTCAGGTTATGGATAGATATGAGGCTTGTTCTGCAGTGCTCTGGGCAGCTGGATGCGTAAAAGAAAGCACTTGCTAATGGCAGTGATTCTCCTGTTTGAAGAATTTCTTGGCTTTAGCTGTCAGTTCAGCATCTTGCATGGGAATTACTATCCCTGCAGGACAAACAAACCCCTTTGACTTCTGCATGTGATAAAAGCAGGCCTGCAGTTCCCCTGTCATTGAAACCCTTTCATGTACTGTGACTGCAAGCAATCAAGGGAATCCTTATGCAACTTGTAGCATTTGGGGTGAAGTCAACCTTAACATTTATATGTACGGTGTTGTGTGCTATAACACCATTACCAACTTTACCGTGTATTTTTAGTCATAAATCTCATATTTTTAACAATTGCAGGAAACCTGGATTAGCGAGTGTTTATTGCTCCTACAGAGCTATAATCTATATTCAGTTAAGACCTGATAGCCTGGTTACTGATCTGGAAGGCTGCGGCCCTGAGGACCTTTCAGTCCACCTTTGCTTTGCTGAGCCTGATACTGTATGAATACGTATGGGCTGTGGGCCAGTCAGCAGTGGTGCCGATTGCCAAGGCAAGAGGCCAGACTAGAGCTATTCACTGCTAACGGCCTTTGTGCAAGAATAACCTAAGCTGGGGTCGAACCCTTACCAGAAGAGGGAGTTTCCTGACTTTCTTGGAGCATTCCAGGCCTTTATAAGGCGCTTCTGAGTGCATCAGTAATGTGGATATGATCACTGCAAAATACAAAAGATGATTTATTAGACAAAAGTATGCATAGGTATTTTCAGCACTGCCTGTTTCCCATATATTCTCTTAGAGGAAAAGTATGGTGTCACAGAACAGAGGTAGTGGGCCTCATGGAAAATAATTGATTGCCACTGAGGCAAGGCTGTCATCTGGGCTATTATGACCGAACACCTCTAAGTCCGAACCTCCCCTAAATGCAGCGGCAGTTGCTGCAATTGTGATCTTAAAATCATTAATGGCTTCAAGTCATCATAGGAGTCCAGAGCTCAGGGTTGAGTTGGCGTGAGGCCCAGGTTGAATATTTCTGAGAATAACTCTTTAAAAAACTCTCTGAAAGTTGGGTGATATCTTTTTCGATAGGACTGAAGTTAAGGGTTTTTAGATCTGTAGAGAAATGAACAAGTCAGTGGCATAGTGAAGAATTGTCATTTTGCTGCACAGACACGGGCCGGTTAAGATAATTAAATCTCCCCAGCACGTCTGAGCAGCATTAGTGGGGAGTGAGGGGAAAAAGGGAGGAGGTTTGTGCAGGAAGCAGTAATGGGAAGTGGAGCCCTTCCAGCCCAGGCGAGACCCCCAGCACAACCACTTTGCTGCTAATTGGCACCTGCGCCGGTAGTCTCAGCAGAGAGGTCAAGGACTGAAGGGCACCTGCAGGCTGAACTACCCGCCTCTAGGTCAGGCATGGGGCAAGCTGGTAAAGGTCAGGGAATGTTTAAGCCTCAGGTTGCCTGTATCATGCCTCTTACAGTAAAGGGAGAGTGTTGGCTTCACATGTGTTGTGAGTGCCAACTATTTGCTTTCACATGCTCTCTCACATTTGGGATAACAGGCTAGCAACAGTCATTGTTCCAATAACATTCAGTTCTGTGTAATAGAATACTATGGCAGGGTTTATATATTGCTATACAAAAGCTAGTTTTATTACATCTCAGCAAGTAGTACAACTCTAAATTTTGCTTGAAGATGAAGTGTAAAGCTAAAGTAGTGTATCAAAAGGATTATCAAAACGAGAAAAGTAAAGAAGCAGTGGTGTAATCAGGCTTTCAGCGTACTCTGACCATCAGCTGCTCTATGATAGTTACATAGTTCATATTCAGAAACAATTGACAGAATCAGATTACTGGAAGGTCACAACACATAATGAACCAAATGAGTCCCTGATGGGTAACTGCTGCTGGGGAGGATGAATATAGTCTGCATATTTAATGCACTTGGTTCAAAAGTTAGGTAGCAGACCATCTTCCAGTTCATGCATTTGGCCCCTAGGATCCCCACTTCAGAGTGGCTTTTGAGAGAAGGAAATGTGTGAGTGCAAGCACATGTCCTGCAGAACTTACGATTTGCTTTGGAAGTTTTGTATACAAGTACAAGCCAGTCTATGTTGCAATAAATGAGTAGGTTTATTTATTTTGTAGGTCACTACTGTGACTTTTAAATTTTTGATTCACAAAGACAAGCGGCTTCATTAACAGTTGGCCTGCTTACTGATACTCTTTTGGTAATCAGAAAATGCCAGGAAACTACGCAATGCTCAGTGCTTAATGGTGTTAAATATCTGTATTTTTATACACTGTTCACTGATGAATAGGCAGGGGACGTACGAAGGTGTGACGGTGATGGATGGAGAAGTAAGGAAGGCAGCAGAAAAAAAAGTTGTAGGAGTTTGCTTTGTGCTTTGCTGTTTGGACAACAGTCTTGGGTTTCTTTCCAACATTCAGCTTGAAGTGTTTGATAGGCATTGAATAGATTGCCTGATGTATAAACTACTGAAGGTAGTTCTCTTTTACCTTAAGGGAAATCTAAGGGTCCTGGTACACAAGACTGATACATGTGTGTTTTTGCATAGAAATTCAGGCTTCTATCTGACCAGATGTGTGAGAACATGACTACTGCAGCTATCCATGCACACAATTTTTTAAAAAGTGCCTTGATCCTTTTCCATGGGCAGCATCGATCCCACTTGCTGTTTCAAAAGTTAAAGTCAATGGTCAACAGCAGACACAGCATAGTAAACATTTCTTAAAAAACAGAGAAATAATCTGGCAGCTCACTTCTCTGACAGACCTGATGGGAGATTCTTGCTCTCCAGTGGTGACCGTTGTGCACCCTGTGTTTCTTGAACAGGAGGAGCTAGTAAGGTTTCTTAGTTCAGCTCTGCAATTCCAGGGAATTATCTGGACTTGTGTTACACAGATTATTTCCTTCCTTGTATGGAAAAGGCAGTTGTGTAGTAGTTGTTGATAGCTGCTGCACAGCTTACAGGGGCATTGCCACGTTAGTGTTATTTGAGACAGAATCATAGAACAGGATGTCTTTAAAACAAATACACACAATAAAGTTCATTTGTCTTCTTTAAAAGCAGCAGTGTTTCCTTGCCTTGCCAGTGGAGAGGTCTCTAACAGCATGGTTTTGAGCGACCAGCAGTGATCACCGAAGTACAGTGACTGGCATGTACACAAACCTAGCGTCAATTCTTACTGTCCCCATGTAGAACTAAGAAAAATGAACTTGGAACTTCCAAGTGAGCTCTGTGTGTCTAACTTGTTAACTTGTGTATGGTTTTTGATGTGGGCACAGTTGTGCAGGTTACATCGAAGTCATATTTGTCTAGTTGAAATTCCAGACTAGTTAAATCTTACTCTTGACTCAGAACAGTGTTTTTCTTTTGTTGAATGGTAGTAGACATCTCTGGAACTTTGTGGGTTGAATTCCCCGTGGAGGAGAAGTCAGAGCCACAGTGTGAATGTATTCTAAATGCAACTTGTTTTGTTATGTGCATCGGTGCTAGAACAGAAGCAGTCACAGATAGCAGATTGGTGACCCCTTCTACAGAACACCACTGCCAGAGAGTAAGTTCTTGTAAAAGGACTGATATCCATCAAAGAGCAAAGCAGAGATCAAACTTTCCTGCCTTTGACACGACAAAACTTTATCTAACAAAAATATAATCAGCATTTGTACTGTCAGCATGTCTTCCAGAGAGGGAACATTTGCTCACACTGGGAAAAATGCTTGGAATATTGGGCAATAGTGCCACCTGGTGAGGGTTGACACTGGGAGTGCTACTTAGGGACAAGAGGTCCAAACCAGCACATCAGAGGTAAATGCAGTTTGAAGTGCTACTGTGCCTCATGCAAATAAAGAAACTTATAGTTTTGTGTGATAGTTGATACATGACAAGAACGTTGGTTATTGGCATGCTGGATGTGCAAAAAGACCTGTAAGGCTGTACTGTTTTTTTAAGAGTAGGGTGGCACAATGGTGCACGCTTGCACTATTCCTTTTACTCTTACCACTTATGGAAGGTGGAACTAATTTATTGCTATTTACACACCCTTAGTGGTTTTCTGACCTTCCCAGCAGCACATAATCATAACAGTGTGAGAACGCTGTGGTGCTGCACACAATCGCTTGCTTGTTAGGAGCTGACATAAAGAGATGCTCAGTCAAAGCTACAGTCAAAACTATCAGCAAAAGGAGATAAAAGCAAGATGGCAACTCGAACCAGATGGAGTCATGCTTCTTTTGTGTATATAAGATTTCTTGTGCTGATTGTAGCTTTACCCTGCCATATGTAGGTCACTTGGCTGGCAAACTATTAATGTCTCCTAGATCTGCTATAGTTTGTGCAATGATAAATTACTCTCTTTCCTGGGAAAATGTGTGTTAAGGTTAGCCGTGCATTTACCTTCCTGACAGACTCAATGTGGGCAGAGGAAAACAATTAACCTGTTTAAGGGCAAATATTCTGAGGAAGAAATTGCATATAGGAAGACCCAAGCAACGCTTCCCTCGTATAAAGACATAATGGTTCAATTATGCCCAAACAGATCAGTTTAGCACGATGAATGGAAAAGCTTTTATCATAGTGGTTTTTCAAATGATTTGAATAATTTGTTTATAGCCCAGCCAAAACAAGTTAAAGTCAGTGAGAAAATTTCATGGTTGAGGGAGGGGGGAGGAGTTGTATGAAAAAACTGAGCTGAGTTCACCATGTTCAGCTGAAGTCAGCACTGTAGCTAGGAGGGGGGAGATGAACTCACCACAGAGCTTAGCAGAAATGAAGTTAAGTCTTTCTGAGGAATGGGAACTTACTGCCTACCTTTCAGATATGCAGGCAAAATAAGGCCAGTTGAGGGAATACGGTGATGAGGCTATAGAATAAGAATCAAATAAAATGACCCAAGTGTAAAAGGTTTTGAAGGAGAGCAGATTTCATCTCCTTTCTTCTTGGTGGTTTGCCATGTTTGGCGCTGGCACAGAATGCTGAACTGAATTGGAGCTTTTATTAGCAGCTTGAGACAGAGACATTTTGAATTCCTTCTGATTTATGTTATGCAGCGCTTTTATTTTATGGGCTTGACAAAGAGCAGAAAGACCTTTCTGCTGGACTTTGTACGTGTGGTATCTTTGTACATCTTTGCCAGCCGAAGTGGAACTCACTTGCTTTGACATTGGCTGAGCAGCCACTCAGTGCTGAGTACGTACTTAATCTTCACTCTGACACATCCTCTGGTTATTAAAAGATGCCAGCATTTGCACAGATTTCTTGTCATTGATGTATGCTGGGGACTCAGATATCTGTCTGGGCATTTTTCAGAAAGCAAGGAGAATCCTTGGGAGCTGAGTCCACACTTCAGGTGGTGATTCCATCACAAAGAATGAGAAGGGAAATGCATGAAGTTCAACTGCATGAAGTTCAACAAGGCCAAGTGCCGGGTCCTGCACCTGGGGCGCAATAACCCCAAGCAGAGCTACAGGCTGGGAGATGAGTGGTTGGAAAGCCAACAGCATCCTGGCTTGTATCAGGAACAGTGTGACCAGCAGGGCTAGGGAGGTGATCGTCCCCCTGTACTCAGCTCTGGTGAGGCCGCACCTCGAGTACTGTGTTCAGTTTTGGGCCCCTCACTACAAGAAGGACATCGAGGTGCTTGAGCGAGTCCAGAGAAGGGCGACGAAGCTGGTGAGGGGCCTGGAGAACAAGTCCTACGAGGAGTGGCTGAGGGAGCTGGGCTTGTTCAGCCTGGAGAAAAGGAGGCTCAGGGGTGACCTTATTGCTCTCTATAGGTACCTTAAAGGAGGCTGTAGCGAGGTGGGGGTTGGTCTGTTCTCCCACATGCCTGGTGACAGGACGAGGGGGAATGGGCTTAAGTTGCGCCAGGGGAGTTTTAGGTTGGATGTTAGGAAGAACTTCTTTACCGAAAGGGTTGTTAGACATTGGAACAGGTTGCCCAGGGAAGTGGTGGAGTCACCATCCCTGGAAGTCTTTAAAAGACGTTTAGATGTAGAGCTTAGGGATATGGTTTAGTGGGGACTGTTAGCGTTAGGTCAGAGGTTGGACTCGATGATCTTGAGGTCTCTTCCAACCTAGAAATTCTGTGATTCTGTAATTCTGTGAAATGAACTGAGCAGAGAGTTACAGCAACACGTTTGCAGAGCTGTGATTTTTGTTCTGAGGTTAGGGGGACCATGGGAGCATCTGAGCTAGTGAGATGCCAAGGGTGTGGGAGAGCATTTCCATTGTGCAGGTGAATCCAATTTTTCCAAAGCTGAAAGGTGGCAGTGATTGAAGGATGGAGAGAGGGAGTAAATGAGGGCAGGGGTCCTAATGGAATCTCCTGCCTTGTGTTGGTCAATAGAGAAATGAACAGATCCCAGACCTGCCTAACTTCCTCCTCCTGCTGACGCTTCTTTTACAGCTGACCACAGGAGTAGCTTAGTTGTGAAGGCTTTTAGGATGGTATCAAGGCTGGCAAATAAACAACAGGATCACTGGTTGAAAGGAAGGAAAAAACAGGAGAAATAACAATAACAATTAAGAATGCATGAAAAAGAGAAAACATCTAGAAGGGAAGGAAAGAAAAAGATGGAGGATGCTGTCATATCTATGGGATTAATAGAGAGTGAACAGGAAAACTTGAGAATTGGTGTTTTCCCTTGATGGTTTTCCTTGATGGAAAGGAGAACAACCTATTCCTAAGAGAGAAAATCTATCCAAACTGGAGCTGTGCAAGTTAGTTGGTCAAATTCTCCCCTAGTAAAATGTAGATTGAGATAGACCAAATAATTCTGTGACTTCTTGCTGAATTGTTTATGTGATGCTTCTGAAACAAAACATTTCCATTTTTTTAAATAATAATAATAAAAAAGTAAATGCCCAATGATCAGTCATGTTTTCTTTCAGCAAATTGAAAATTTTAATGTCTGAACTCAACAAAAAACATTATCTCACTGGATTTAAAAAAAAAAAGAAAAAGAAAAGAAAAAAAAAAAAAGCAAAGACTTTAAGGACTTAGTGTACATCTGATTTCTTTCATAATTGTTTTCCAGATCAGTGATGAAATAAAAAGTCAGCTGCTCACATATATATATTCCAACCACTTCCCACTATTTAGTAATGTTGTAACAAACACAATCCTGGGATTTCTGAACTTGCTGTAGCACATTGGATCACTGACCCATCTGGAGCAACATTCTGTCTCTAGTTTTGCCCAGTTCCTGACATTTTAGTAGAAGATGAACAAAAAGTGGGGGGAGGGGGGGGGGAGAATAATAATCAGTTACTGTTCTCCTGTCCTAGGCTGAGGTACTGAGTTGGGTAAGGGAGTCTGTCAGCATGCCCTGAACCAGAATGCTGGTTTCCTGATCGTCATCTCCCATGACTGTGCAGGTATCTGTTGGTCGTAACATTGTCCAGAGCACTTGTCTCAAACCTATCGAAGTGTTTGAATTAATGGCATCCTGATGGCAGCGAGTGTCATTGTATCCATCATCTGGCTAAATAATGAAGTGCCCAGATGCTAAGCAAACAGACTAATGGGTAATATATGACAGCAGGTCTGAGTCTTGCTATTGATTTGTGAAAGTGACAAGACATCCCAAGCAGGATTCTTAGCCAGTTAATTTAGTAAGGGTAAAAATGGATGTGTAAAATGGTTGTTCTCACACTGCTTAGCTCTAGGCATCTGATTTACAAACCCAGTCTCCCATGGATTTCTATATACTCAGCAGAAAAAGAGAGTTCCTTCACTATTTCATACAGCAAGGACACAGAACAAGAGCAGAACAAGGACACAGAACTCAGATTCTTGATTCTAACATGGCTGAGATTATTCTTTGTGTAATGTGGGTGAGCATGAGCCTATTGGTGGTAAATGAGATACCTGTATTTACTGGAGTGTAGAGCATAGTAGTCATCTGTAAATGTACTCATAACAAAGCTGCATGAGAATGTGAATGGAAATTTGTTACAAAGGGTTCTAAAATAGAAGCTTTATAGGACAGTCTTGTCCTGTGGCTGGTATTCCAAGTGCTAGAAACTACCTTCTGTTAGAGAAGTGTAAAGCACCAAAGAAATGTCCTCAAAGATAAAATTCCTACGCAGTGGGGTTTTACAAGTGCTGATATTTTGGCAGATAAATGCACTTGCCAATGTCCTTTTTGTTTTGAAGGAACCTATTTTGGGACTCCCTCTTGGCTTCTTTCCCAGGTTTTGGAGAGACTCCAGGTTTGGCAGAAACATGGCTTTTCTGGAAGAAGTGAAATACATTTTCCAGTCCTCCTTTCATGAGATGCATGGCAACAGAAGGTGGTGAACTGGTGGTGGTCTTTGAAGGTGAGGCTGTTATGAGAATGCCTCTGGATTTAAGACTTCAATGGCAGCTGACTTAGCTCACCAAAAAGTTTATTCAGTCTTTTAGTATTTGAATTTTAAAATGGTTTTGAAGCATGCACAGGTTAAGAATGCAGTTTCACATGATTAATCTAAAAATATTGAATAGAGTCTTTTAAAACAGAGTAAGTTTGACTTCTTCGATTTCAGCATGTGTTCCACCAGATGAAGGAAGTTTGTGGAAGCTAAAGAAACCAAAATAACTTTCAGAAGCATTTATAGTGCATTTATACACTTCTGCTGCTTGCCCATCAAAGGAGATTATCTTAATCAGCAGAGGATAAATGGAACCTGACTTGCAATTAGTGAAAATAAACACAGTACATTAAGAAGTAAAGTAACTAAATCAAAAAGGAGGGTATGAATATCAATGGGAACAATGTACTCCTTAGATTAAAGCCATTCCTGGTGGATATTTAAGTCTAGACCAAAGGCACATTCAGAGGCACATTTTCTTCAGCCGTGAGTAGAATTTTCACCATGCTTCATACCCTCCCTACCCCACTCATACGAATGCACCTACTGAATACAGCATACAATTGGTTTCTTGTTTTCTGGAACAACCTGATAGGCACTGTGTAGCACAATTGCACAAGGTGCAAATAATGTCCACAGTAGAGAGCTGCCAGATGCAGGTGTCTGCAGCCGAAAGTTTTCTTCAGCCTGTAGCTGAGGAGTAATCCTTGAAAAAGCAGCCCCAAGGGAGAGTCAGATGAAATGGATTGTCTCAATGTATGTCTCAATGTACAGTCGTATTTGATACCCTGACTGTACGTTAGCCATGTCTGATTCAAGACAGGAAATATATCCATGGATATTCCCAGCATGGTATTTACTCCATTGTTACTGCTTTCTTATTAAGAATCAATGTTACATACTGCAAAATAAAATGATTTACCAGTATGATGTCTGCCAGGAAAGTCATGTCATAAAAGAAGACACACAGGAAGCCTGTGTTTCTTCTACTCCTTTTTCATCTACTCTGAGGACCCAGGACCATTACTACACTTAAGTGGGAGTTTTGCTTTCAATAGAGGTTGGAGGAGGACATTTAGCATTGTTTCAGCAGAATACCTGGCCTAGAAAAGGTGGTGAACCATAATTGAACAAAAGACTAGCTTCCCTGAAACTTCCAAGAAGTTTGATTTCTTGTTTGAAGTAATGACACCCTCCGATTTGGGAGGTAAACCTCACAGTGAGGCATTCAGATAAAATCCAAGTTGTTTTTTACTTCCAAGCCCCACTGATTGGAAAACTGAGATTATTCAGTATTAACAGAGGGTCCTTGATGCCTCTAAAAGTCTAGTTACTTCTAAAAATAGTATTTATGTATCTGGTATGCAAATATGAATGTAAGTGTTTAAAGTCAGGTATTTAGATTTTAACATTTTGGTTTAAGATGGCTTGCTTTATTTGCCTCAACTTTTTCTACTCACTCAGTTTTATGTTTGAGAATGAGCATTGTTCTAAGGTTGTGCCATACAGGAGAGCTTCTGTGCATATAAAACCAGGCCTGATGATGTACTGTATGAATCCGAAGGCAAGCTGCAATTATATAGTGAAAGGTTGTGGAAATTTTCCCAGAATATTTTACATAAACAAGTTATTTGTTCATTCAATAAACCTGCAGCGCTTCAAAGCAACTGTTTGTGTTAAGGGCAAAACAGAAAATTTTGGTTGGCAGAATGCCAGTCTCATGCCTCGAGAGTTGTCAAGCAGATACATAAACATTAGGGAGCTAATATGTTTGTACTGAAGGGACAGCTCCAGCCAAAAGCATATTTTGGGGTGGAACATCCTGATGTGTTCATGCATACGGCCTCTTGGTGGAAACAAAATGACTGGTGTTGGCTGGCTGGGCTGGTTTGGGAAGCCTGGCACAAGCAGTGTTCGTGCACAGGTTGCACTTCAATTTATTGCAGGTAGAAGGCTTTGTGCTTCTTACTTTTGTTCTGCTATTAGTGTTATAGAGAGAAGTCTGGGGTCGTAGTATCTGAAATTGTAATTTGTTAGGTT
Source organism: Aythya fuligula (assembly GCF_009819795.1). Lineage (NCBI taxonomy): Eukaryota > Metazoa > Chordata > Aves > Anseriformes > Anatidae > Aythya > Aythya fuligula. The sequence goes on along the minus strand of NC_045574.1, from coordinate 1,012,602 downwards.
GAGAGGAGGAAGATACAGTTTCTAACTGAGAGCAGAACTGGCGTCTCTTGTGTTACACTGCAGGAACGTGGGCCTCATTAGTCTGTGGGGAAAAAAAAAAAAAAAAGCTAGCAAAAATGTGAAGCTGGGTAGATACTGTAAAGCTGTATTCATGGATATTTATTCAAATGCTCTCAGTTCAACTGCTCAGATTTTGCTTTTTTATTTTTGATGGTGCCTTCAAGCATACATGTGGATGTTTATCCCAGTTCTTTGGCAAGCTGCATATAGAGAGACGGTTAAGAAAAAGAGGCTAGAGACTTTTTTACTGCTTGCAATAAGTGACCATATAACTCATTGGCAGTTTCACAAAGAGCCAAATAGACAAAATCAATTAAAAAGCAATAGTTTTTCAAACCCTGCCAGGCTGTAATGTATTTATGAATAAAGTTATGTATTACCAACAACTTCATAAGTACCAAAGTCTGCTTGCAGCGAATTACAAACAAATGTTTTAGTCATGCCATCCATAGCTTATTGTAGATAACGAAAAGCATATCTAATTGTGAGATTTACTCTGTGTTCTTTGCTTGTGTGTGTAAGAGAGTGAGGAGGTTTATTGTAGTTGACTGTATTTGCCAGCAAAAAAATAAACCCTCTGAAGAAGAGCAGGCTGGTTGTAGGGAAGCCTTTCCCAGCTGTACCACTGTTTCTGTGGAGCTATTTACCAGAGGTTTTTCCAAGAACCCCTCTCCGAGGAGGTAGGTTCTCCTTTATAGAGAAATATCTATGAGAAGCAAACTACACTGAAATTTTGGATTGTATTCAGCTTATTTTGGCAGGTCCCCAAAGCATGCAGAAATTTGTCCTCTGAATTTTAATAAGCCTTTTTTTTTCTTCTCTGGTTGTGAAGAGCGATCCCAGAAAGACCAGCTTCTACTCACACTTGAGTATCTAAACTGGATACCTAATTTGAACCAGTTGTAGATGCTGTTAAATGGTGGGAAAACCTAAGAAATGCAGAACTCTGGTCTCATCTCTTTTACTGGCTCTGCTTGGAAATCTCAAATTTATTATCAGTGCAGTATCCGTTACATGCCTTTTGTCTTCTAGAGATTTGAGGTGCTTGAGATGAATTGTGTTGTTCCTGCCCTGTCAGGATGAGTAATGAATCATGCCTAATGTCAGCTTTAACAGAAACAGCTTTCAGGCGCTGTAGCTGCTTCTTGAAGTAGGCTGAAGGAAGAAGAAAAAGAAAGAAAATTGATTTCTGACCAAGTGATAAATACATCATAATGCCTCAGTAATATTCATTACAGTGTAGCTTATATACAAACGTTTTCAAACTTTTTTTCATCTGGATCCTAAGTACTTCACCTAAGCAGTAAAAGGATGCTATAGGGGAGGTTCTGCCGAGCTTGTCACCAGTGTTACTGTTACTGGTAGCTGACATTGTGACCAAAAAAGAGCATCTGTGCATAGACTAGGCCGTGGAGAAGATGAGTTCCTTATCAAAACCTTGTTGAGAACAGTCTGTTGAAATAGTATAGTTTTCAGCCTTATCCTGTGTTTCCCAGATCCGTTTGTACAGCTGGAGCCATGCAGACCTGCTTTAAAACAGCAAAACTACAGCAAACCAAAGCAACATACCAAGACTTTTGAGAAATGACATGCTTCTCAGCTGTTACAAAGTGAGCTAACCTGACCTCTCACTAGTCCTTCTTTTCTTCCCACTGCAGGAGATACTTCAGGGGCCTGAAGGGTAGACTGAACCTCCAGCTGCCAGAAATTAGAACAGCTGGTAAAATTTATTAGGTTGTTTTGAGGGCTAGCATATCCCCTGCTGACCCAGGGGAGCAGGAGAGTGGCGTAGAGGTCAGCCCACGTTAGCATCTGACTTTTGGGTTGCTATGGTCTGTCTTAGGTCTAGCTAATTTAAGCAATGGAAGAAAACAATCTAGTTCCTGTTCAATACAGGTAATTACAGAGTAGTAAACTAGTAACCACAGAATCACAGAATTTCTAGGTTGGAAGAGACCTCAAGATCATCGAGTCCAACCTCTGACCTAACACTAACAGTCCCCACTAAACCATATCCCTAAGCTCTACATCTAAACGTCTTTTGAAGACTTCCAGGGATGGTGACTCCACCACTTCCCTGGGCAGCCTGTTCCAGTGCCTCACAACCCTTTCGGTAAAGTTCTTCCTAACATCTAACCTAAAACTCCCCTGGCTCAACTTAAGCCCATTCCCCCTCGTCCTGTCACCAGGCACGTGGGAGAACAGACCAACCCCCACCTCGCTACAGCCTCCCTTGAGGTACCTATAGAGAGCGATAAGGTCACCCCTGAGCCTCCTTTTCTCCAGGCTGAACAAGCCCAGCTCCCTCAGCCGCTCCTCGTAGGACTTGTTCTCCAGACAAGATAATCTCTTGACATATCTTCTAGCTCTATACTCTAGAGGACAATCTGCCAGTGACTACTTTTTTTTGTTTTTTCATATGTGGACCAGAACTTTCAAATCATGTATTTTTAACTTTCAATTCATGATGCTCCCCTGTGCTGAAATGGAAGGGCACAGGTTGAATTGAATCAGCAAATAAAGCTCCATTAATTTGGGTTTCTCATAATCCAAATCCCTACAAACACCTAAAGGAAAGATAAATCAAACTTTAATTTATTAAAAAGAATGGGGGAAGAAAGAAAAGATAATAAGGTGATGTAAGGCTATTTCTCTGTTTGTTAACCCCAAGGGCAAACTTGCTGGCTGCTGCCCCACCGTGGACTGGGTCAACCAAAGAATTACATCCAAGGGAATCTGAACATCATTCTTTCTACTTTTTTACATTCTGTTATGATGCCAGGTTTTTGAAAGGATATGAAGAAAAAGTTGGCAATGGGAAGCAGGAGGGGAAAGAGCAAGATCATAATTCAAGCTTTCAGCCTGGCTGGTTTTCCTGTAGTGGTTGTGCAATGCCAAAAATGCTTGTGTGCAGACTTCACGTGTAGTTCTGATCATTCTCACCTCTGATAAATTTCAAGCCTAGAGATGGAGATGGTACAACAGTCATGCTGTCAAGAATGCTGGCATTCTCCTGAGCTCCATGAGCAGGATCCACCTGGCAGATGCTTATTGATTGAACCATCTGGCTCTGCATTATAACTGCAAGAATGCAAAACTTGCATTAAACTGGCATCATCTGTGCAAGGCACTCACTGCATTCAAAGTCACTGCATTAACATTGACAATGGCATGGCAAAAATGACTGATCTGTTATGCCTGACTGCATCCAAACGATTGTCTTTAATGAAACATAGTTAGAGAGAAAATGCACATCTGATCAGAAAATTAACCACAGTCATTAGATGTTAGGGAGAGAAAAGCTCTGCCCCATCAGTGATAAATAAACCCTGTATTGATCAGGAATTGCTGGTGCATATCATCCTTTCTCTTATGTGACAGGATATTAGAGAAGAGATACATGTAGTTTTACAGTTGCATAGCTTACCTAATTAGGAGGTAAAAAAAAAAAAAAAAAAAGACTGGATTTGTTCAATTTGTTTTTCTCTGTGCATGTTGAGGCATGTTGGCATCCAGGCAAGTTCAGAGATTGCTTTGACACCAGCAGTGTTTGTCTCCAAATGGGGGGCTCTGTTCCCTCTCTGTTCTTTGCCCAGCAACATGCTTAACACCTCATGTTTTGTTAGATAAAATTAACAATAATATATTTTCAGACTTTAAAAGGTGGAGGAACTGTGAAATAGCCAGTTCTGACTCTTTCTGCCTCATCCTGCAAAAATTTCCCAGTAAGACTTCTTCTTTTATGAGCAGCATGTAATGCCTTAGCACCATGCAGCTTCCCCGGCTGTGCATGGCGCAGTGGCTGATGAAGAGTGTGAGGCTTTGAAGCCTCACGGCCCCTCCTCAAGTGCTGCAGCACTCCTTTCATTGTACTGGTGTTTCCAGGAGTCAAAAGCGCAGCAGAAACTGGGCAGAAATACTTTGCAGTGAAAATAGTGGATTCCTCAGCGATTATTTGTAGTGCTCTAGCACAGAAATACAATGCATGTTGCAAACATTTTTTAGGGATTTTTTTTATCTGTTGCATATCATACAGCTAATATTATCTACTAACATGGTCTTGATTAAGTCACCTGGTAATATTTGTTTCTCTGTTCCTGAAGAAGACCTCCAGAAGTTGTCTTACAGCTGCAATTCAAAGTTCTCCATACATGTAAGGAAAATCCAATATGGATAGAGGTATGTGAGTTTACTCCTGATCTGTGTAGTCTCAGTACAGTCCCTGGGCTCTGCTGCTTGTTCCCTGAATTGCAGGGGTCATGTGGACTGAATATTGATTGTGTCGTGGCTAAAGACTCTTTCATAACACAGAAACTTGAAAGTGCAGAATTCAGATTCCGATAGAATCCATGTCTTTGGAAATAGGCTCCACGTACTTTTGTGTGTATGTGTGTGTGCATGTTCCTAAGATTCAAAGGGAGATATGCATGGTACTCATCCCATCCTACACCACCAGCAGGGTTATGTCTGGAAGACCCCTGAGCAGGGCTGCCACCTGAGTGGCAGAGCTAACCTTAGCTGGCTGCAGAAGAGCACTGGCTTTGCAGAACAGAGGGCTGAGTTGTGGCTCTCAAGTTGTAGCATGAGCAGCTCTGCCTCCTGTTTTCTTTCTCTCTGTTCAGTTTCTGAGGACAGAAGAATCTCAGCCCAATGGACAGATGCAAGCTTCTGGTACCATGTGTTGTACCAGGGAATGGAGCTGGAAACTTGGTAGGAGAGGCAAGGAGAAAATCAAATTTTGCTGGTAAGGGTGACAGGAAAGATGAAACAGAGCAGCAGCAGGTGTGGGGGGCTGGGATAGTTGCAGGCTGTAGTTTTCTGCCCACGTCTGTTTTTTCTCTCTTTGCCATGAGATTTGTTACGCTGATGCATGCCATTCCAGAGTGAGCTCTGAACCTAGTGTGTCCGCGCAGGCCTTAATTCCCTCAGGCTGGCTTGTGCTATAGTGATTCTTTAATCACTGTGGTTATCCCAGCAGTGTCTATATCCAAAAGGAAAGTAATTTAAAAGTAGCTTGTGAGTACTGAAAAAATAGTTTAAAGTTTTGTATTTTAATAACAGCATAATATCAATTGTTTACATCTATTGGACCAATTATATTGTAAATGTTACTTGCCCTAGTAAAACCATTGTAAAAATCTAGTAAAACCCAGGTGAACCTACAAAATGATTTTATTACACCAAGTCTAATTCTCTGGGTACAGACTCTCTCACCAAAATTCACCTCTTCATCTACACGTCTGATTTTGAATGCAGTATTATTCTCTCTCATGGGAGAAAATTATAAGCAAGATTCACTAGGAAGTTACAGGCGGATTACATTTTTAATTATTAGTATCTTATTTATTACTTGCTGAACACTGATGAGGCATTTGGCATTGCACTGATGCATTTGAGGAAGCTTTGTTCTGCATCCAGCTGTTGAAAGTGACAGTCATGTGTCTGTGTGTGGGGATACGAAGAAGCAAAAGATCCTCAACTGTAAAGGGAGCAAGTATCTTTGTCCTGTATGTTTCTAGTTGAAAGTAGTTGAGGAATACTAGAAACTAACTCTTCTAATTCAGCAGTGTAATATCTGTAATATGTGAAAATAAGCTTCTGAGCCAGGCTTTTGCTGCAATATTAAATTTCTCCTTCTGCAAGTAAGTGATAGTCACTGAGCAGGCCTTTTGGTATCTGTCAAAATATACATTTAGTTGACTAATATGAAGAGGTGGGAGGCAATATGCCTTTTATCTACCCTTGAGCAGACACGTTTAGGACTCTGTTTAACTTTCACTGGTGTTGCCAGCAATATCTGTTAAAGATTATATTTTCTCAGTTTCAAAATCCATTCAGATGAGACAACATGTAGAGTTACAGTCAATATTTTGAAGTTAATGTTTTTTTGTTTGTTGTTTTTTTTTTTTTTGCTAAGGGTAGTGTCTTTTTTTTTTTTTGCTGGAGAGGAAGCCTGCCCAAAGTGACATCATCTGAAGTTAGGTTCAGAGAAATAGGAGGTGGTGGGAAGTATCCTTGGAAAGAGGGAGAGATCTTGACATTCTCCAGCCTCCCCTCTTAGCCCAGCATCAGAGTAGGGTATCGGCTATACACAGAACATGGGCTTTTGGGGGGACAGCATCATTTGAACAGATGAAGCAGGGATCTTGCTAAGTTACAGACTTGTATGAAGGCGGGCAGCAAACTGCAGTGCTTTTACAGACCTGTGGTCTATGCATCTCCTCTTGGCATCATTAGAAAATAAGATTCATATTGCTCAGGATAAATGAGGAGTGTAATTAAGAAATAAAGAGTTTTGGCTATCAGGCTGTCAAATAAATAAATAAAAAAGGAGAACAGAAGGGAAAAGTATTGAACTAAAAAAAAACGTTTGCTGGCATTTCCTATTTTTTGAATACAGACTTAACCTGGTGTATGTGTGTGCATTATACCCATGAGATACATGTGAATGTTGCTAAGGAAAGGAGGGGAGTTTTCCTTCAGCTGGTGATTATTTCGTTATAGCCAGCCTTTGTAATTTGTATCCTTTTGAGTTAAGATTATCCAGAGGCTGCTTACTCATCAAAATTTGAATCAAACATGCTGAAACCTAACAGAAGGTAATGTTAATGAGGTTCATGCCTGAACCTTATGTTTTATAGTCTTTTGAAGCCTTATTAAATATTGTTGTGACTTCTACACTTGATACATTCTTGAAAGGCAGCTGGATGCCCAGCAGCATTGACCAGAATTCCGTATCAGTTTTTGATAGCACTAGCAAACACGATATTTAAAAAGAGGGAATTAATGAGAAGCCAGAACTGCATTCTCAAGTGCTGTCAGCTTGTTCTCCAGAAAACATATTGATTCAGATTACTAGAACACCCACCTGTTTGACCTATTTCACTTACATTCACAGAAAGATTTACACAATCTTGAGAATATAGAATACACTTCAGAATGTATATAAGAAAACTTGACTCTGTCTTTTCTGAAGACACAGAATACTTATTTTCAAATTGTTGCTGAACGTGGTGGTATTTCATGTAGTGGGCTATATGAAGCTGTACCAGAAAAGTTAGAGTACCAAGTTGTGGCACCAATGCCCACATACTATCTACAGTTATGTCGGTGGGCTCTGGCTTTATGACATGCTTTATAGCTGCACTCCTCTAGTCATGCCACTGGCACTCCAGTAGATAACCACAGAGGCCAGTCAGCCTGCGAGAGCAGCGAGTGCTGTAGAGCTCAGAATGGTTCAAGCAAGTTGTTAGCAAGTCAGAGCTGTATGAACTCTTTCAGTGAACCATTTTCCTGATAAAATTACCCCTATTTCTGCATTTGAAAGCAGATCATGAATTCGTGACTCATTCCTGTGTAGTTTACTTCAAAGAATTTTATCTTTTGGTTACAGAGTTTGTCTACACAATTTGTAATTGGTCATCTAAGATGCAAATTAGTCTGTTTGAGCTTTGAAGTTTATTAAACAGCTTTTGCTGTTTTCAGAGTATTTGTAAACATTCATAACTGTTGTGTGATCTTATACATAAATAATAAAATCTTTTCCATGTGCAGCTTTTATTCTTTAAAGCAATAGACAATGTTTGCAAATGCATTTTTGTTTCATTTTCCCAAAGCTAGACTGAATTGCATTTACATGAAATGTTCATTTATTATTTACAAGGATTTAAAAAAAAAATGTGAAAGGGAAAACATAGGATTTGGTAGATAAGCTATTAAAAATATTTAGGTAGTTCATATGAGAAGGATTAAACTGAAGTGATAACATCACCTTGGAATTAGTGGCTTCAGACAGCAGCTTCTGTCATGTAGAAAATTACTTTTTTTCTACTATAGTTTGCCTATTGAGCTTTATAAAGTCAGTTGCCTCTGTGATCTGCATTACAACAGCTAAATGAGTAGTTTAAGGTTGTTTTTTTTTTTTAATATTTTTTATTTTTATTACAAAGTTAGTAAACTAATGTGAATAAAGTATTCATGAAGAAGTCATTAAAGCTCTTAACTTCATATTAAACTCATACATTTCAGCTCTGAAAAAAATGGTGGATGGTGGACTCTTAATCATTAGGACAACTTGTTATTAATCCTTTTATAAGCCATTTAGCTTTATCAGGGCCAGTTTTTAGTAACATCAGATGAATGTGCTGTTCTTAAGAAAATTCCAAAATGCTGCCAGCTGCTGCTTGCCTTGAAGTGGTACTGAGTGCTAGCTACCCCTTCTACACTGAGATCCTCTGGCATAACTTATATCAGAGCGTATCACAGAAAGGAGATGTTACATTTAAGAGAAAGGGAATTTACCAACACACAAAACTTTTTCTGTTTTAACTGTGAATATTATATATCCTTGGCCCATTTGAGACAATATTGGCCTTGGTCTAAAAGCTCATCTGTCATTTCTCTTCAGTACGGATACTCAGGCAGTTCTTCCCTCTTCTGAGTATGCCAATTTCTGCCTTTCTGTGCCATAACACTGTGGGATGGGGAATATATGCTCTGTCGTATTGATCCATAAGATCACAAAGCACTTCCATTATAGTGAGGCAGAGTGCAACCTTACTGAAGAGTTGTTGGAAGTTGTCATAAATAAAGGCAAGAACAGACATCACAAATTTGGTTTAGGAGGGGTAGCATCTCCTTTTTTCACGCTCCTGGCTTACTGTGAAAGGAGGTACACAGAAAACAGGGCCTCCTCCCCAGCAAAAGCTCTGGAGGCAGAATGGAATGCATATAAGATACTTCCAAGAAATAGCTATCAGATTCAGTGTCCAATATTTGCAACTTTTTTTCTTTTTCTTTTTTCCTTTGGCTTCTAAGGCAGATGAGATAAATGAAGTTTATATGGTGTTTCTTCATTGGTTTGGAAGGGGTAAACAGCTGTTTATTGCATTTCAGAAGGCATGGACTTGTTCCTGTTCCACAGAGGACCATCTGCAAAGCACTCCAACCAGTAGGCCTCCATGGGTGGCATATTCCATAAGCAGAAGTCTTCTGAAACTGTATTGAGCCAATACTGAAGCAAAAGCAATGTGGCTTACTCAAAAAGGGAGTCATATTACAAAAGAAATCAGTACAGAGTAAAATAGAGATACATGTATTTATAAGAGCAGAGAACACTGCCCCTGTTAGATATTTCACCTGCAAAGCTAGAAGCTGTGGAGAACAGGAACAAGTACAAATACTTAAAAAAATGAGGAGAATGAGTACACCTCTTTTCAGCTTCATTAGCTCAATTCAGATCTGAATTTATTCTTAAGCTTTAAAAGCTCTTCAGTATTGATCTTTTCATATTGTGTTGTTTCTTGTGCTCTTTCTTCCTTATCGTGTAGTTTAGAGAACAGGCTGAGAAGCTGATGACCTAGATTCTGCTCTTGGGTTTGCCACAAACTTCCTATGTCATTTGACTTATCAAGGTAAATAGTCTCCTTGTGCTGTAATATAGAAGTAAGATAGCATTTTCTACATACCCAAGATATTTCAAAGTAAATTCATTAGTGCTTGTAGTGATCTCCATTTTGGTGAGTGCCACAGAAACTAATGACATTTGCAAGGGCAATAAATAATGGATGCTACATTTTTAAACCTTTGTGAAAGAAGTTTGTATATTTACACAGAAGAAAATCTCTTTTGTATATGCAGATTTAAGTAATCGGTCCTCCTTGCCACAAGATACTTGGAGGCAAATTTACTGTAGGTTTAAAAAGGAATGGAGAAAATGTTGAAAGAAAAATCCATGGAAAGCTATTAAATACCAAGATAGCAGCTCTCAGAAAGTCTAAAAACAGTCAACTGGTATTTTGAGAAGGTTTCCTGATAACCTTCACTCAGTCTTTGCTGCTGAGCACAGCCAGAGACATGGTGCTGGGATAGCTGGGCCTTTGTCTGACCTTTGCTGCCATTCTTAGGTTCTTTTGGCTTTGTAACCTTAGCATCAACAGTCTTCTTTTTGTGCCTGAGCACAGATCAGTTTAATGCTTTGTCATCAGTGTAGGCAGATACCCAAAGCACTAGATTCTCTTTAATATTCTAGTCTCTTACATTTGAAGCAGAATATGACCAGACAGACACGTGTCAATCCAAAGGTCTTCATGAGGAGCTGCAATCAGACTTTACAAATGATGTGCCTTGCTTCTGGTGTGACAAAGTTTCGTCTCAAAAGTCTCAATCACTAGCACTTGTCTAGAAGTAAAGTCTGTGGGATAATAATGCACCAATCCTGTGAGTCATTCCAGTGAGCAGGGACCCTTATGAAGAATTAAAAATGGGAAAGAATTTGTAGTTTGAAAACATTGTCTCTAATGCACTCTCTCAATCTGTTCTGTTGTAGAAATTTGTGAAGAGTGCTTTACACAATGATAGAGCTAATAGAGTAGGAGGTGGAACACTAATTACGGTACATAGCAGTACTTAAAAACCCGTGGCAATAGGTAACTACAATAAAGAACGCTGCAGGCCTTTTCTAATCTTCAGCATGAAGAGAGAATTGGGCTTAAATAAGAGCAGCAGATTCTGTCCCCTGAATTGTAAGTCTCGGTGTATCATAGTTTTCCTGCTAGTTGGGACAGACATTTATATACCTCTTTAAGGAAGATTTTCATTTTTCAAGCTTGCAGTGGGACAATGAAAACTGACTGACTTTACCCATAAACTTAATGGAGCCCTGGGGGCATGGAGGAGGGATAGCTGTAAGAGCTCTTGCTGCTTTCCATTTGAATGTTATGTTATTTCTCGAATTTAACTGGACTCAAGTAAAAAATTGCCTCTTTGCTTTTATAATTACCAGGGAGACATAAATTCAGCAACATGTGCTTGGTCAGCTATCATGCTTTTCTTGGAAGCGATGAATTTGCAGCATGCTCTGAAGTGATTATTTTCTTATCATTTGTGGTATCTAAGCTTTTTTTCCTGATAAATCTAATTCATATGGTTTGACAGTTCAAACAATGTGTTTTCTGTGTCTCGGGAGGGAACCTATGGCTTACTTTTGGTTTAGTAACTTAAGAGATTAGGTTTTGCATAATGTAAATCTGAGGTTGGTGATATTTTGTCTGTAATGCTATGAATGCAATTAGTGAGATAAATACAGAGCTAAATTCATTTTCTCTGAAAAGAGGCAATCTGATTGCTATGCAAAAAGCACCTTTATTAGCAATACTGGTGCTTCATAATGTGGTTAGCAATGCATAGAGTGGCATTTTGATTTGCAGCTTTAAAGAATTCTGGGATGAATAAAACATGGAATTAATTGCCAAAGAAGAACCTTTGCCAGACTAGATGAGATCTACTGTGCTGAATAAAAGCTATAACCTATGACAGGCTCTGTTTCACTCCCAAAGGAAATGATGTCAATACCAGAAAAGGTTAAATTGCACTTCAAGTAATTTGCAGCTGCCAGAGTTTCTTCCCCTTCAAATGTAAGGTTGAGGGTAAACATGTATACGTGTGTCCTATCATCCTGCAGCCGGTACGATTACAACAGAGCCGTGAAGAGTGTCAGACTCCATGCTCTGGATCAATAAATTTGGATCAGTGATGATTTTGAAGCAAGAAGAGCTGTTAAGTTGGCAGGGAGAACAGGCGGATTTGGGTGCCCAGGAGAACAAATAGAAAATATATATAATTTCAGAAAATATATAATTTCAGAAAAAATATAGTAAATATTATTTCTGTTCTATTATTTTTAACAGAGGTATTAAATTCAGCTGAGGTCTGCTGTGGATCTGCCTAGAGTTGATGCATCTAGTTGAATACAGACTTGTTTAATAGCTCAGTTTTGAAACCCTGTAAAAGTGAAATCCAGGAAAGAAAAGATATATAGAACAAAATTGGAAAACAAACAACAACAAAAGCCTGTGTTCAACTGCTTTTAAACAATAGACATCAAGTTTAAACAAAAAACCATCAGCTGGGAAACTGGTCAGTAGAGACATATGAGAATAGTTTGACTGTTTTCTGGACTAATTGTATTTTTTACAAGAGGAAAAAAAAAGTTACATGAAGCTCTAGCAGGCATGTTTTGGTCTAAAAGCAATTTGTGTGTGCAGAGTCTGCATTCAGTGGTTATGATTTTGCCATCTAAAAGCCCTTACAGGAGGCACCGTGTAAATAAATTGAGCTTCTGTAGGAGTGTACAGATTTTCTGTGCAGGTTTTTATCAGTGTGGCATCCAGTGAGACAACCGGCAATGCACGTTTGTAAAATTGCCCAAGCTGTGTTGGAAGCCTACGCAGTGCTTCAGAAAGGTGGGAAGGACCTTGAAGCTGCACGCTGTTGCCTACTGGTAGCTCTGCATTAGTGGTTATTTCTTGACAAATGCAATCATGCTGAGGAAGATCTATTAAACAATCTAACAAAATGCCAATGCCCTTGATTTTTCTGACGTTACATTTCTGTTGTCTGGTGATGTATTTTTCAGGTTTGTTAGGGGAAGGAAAGAGAACAGAAATTCTTGTGGGCTCTCACAGACTTCATTGACTGCTGCCAGGTAGCTCCTGTAACAAGCCCAAAGGATATCCAGTGTCAGCCTCACACACTTGTGTTTGTGAAGGATGGCAGCTGGACCAGCACAGCAGCAGACCCATCATGTGTTGATGGGGCCTTTGCTATGAGGGGAGTTAATAGTCAACCAAGAGCAACAGTGTCTTCCCTTTTTTTCCAAACTTGTGCACATCAAACACACTCACGCACTCCCACAAGTCTGGATTTGTAAAATTTGATTTCCCAATATGGTCTTTAAAAGCCCATAAAACCACTGTGTGTATGTGTCTAGTGTAACACGATATAGAGGAGGAGGAAGACGAGCAGAAAGATTGTTTCAAACTGCTTGCTTTAGCGAACAGTTCCAGATTAATACCACTGAGAAACACAACTGTTCTGGAGGCTGTGACAGAGAGAATCTTACTGATATGGAGTATGAGAATATGAGCTCGGTTACAGCTTAATTCCTTTGTTTGTAATCTGAATGATAACAGAGATGGGAGAAGGAGATCGGAAGAATTTTAAAGAATGGAGTGCATGACCAAGGATTTTTTTTTCCAAAATAAGTGTAGATTTCTTAAATTCATATTCATTTCTATGTAAATTGTAAATTAAAAGGTTCTTTTATTAAGACCTAGTAAGCTTCATGGAATCATGGGAGCATCTAGCAGAAGAGATAAGCAGAGTATTCATCTGTATAGACTTGGAATGAATAAAACACCCATACCATGGTAATTTTGATATCAATATTTGTCATACTTATACTGGTGCATTCTAATGGGCTGTTTTTCTGTAGATCTGTGCACAATGGTGAGGTGAATAATTAAAAAAAAATAAAATAGAGAAAGAGAGTGAGAAAAGCAGGAGCTTTCTAATGAGAAATGAATATCCATACCCTGGATTTTCAGGGTTGTGTCTGGGCTTATGAAAAACTTCAGCAAACAGAGAAGATTTGAAAGAGTTTTACATATTAAAATCTCACTGAATCATGAAACCTAATTAGGAGTCTACTGTTACATTTTATCTCAAATTATTGTGGATCGAATTTTCAGCTATGGCCACCAAATGCCTGATTATTTGTCCATGGCAGTTTTCAGCTAATATCAGTAGGTCTAGAGACAAGTTAGTGTCTGTTGAATATTTTTCTCACTGTATGCAATACTCACATTTTCCATGCACCTTATTAATCTCTGTGCAGGTACTATTTCAAAATGCTAAAAGAAGCATTTATGTATGAGGTAACTTGGAAATAGAGACAGCTGATGGATTGGTTGAGTCAAGAGGTGACGGTTTGGGAAACTGGACAATGCCATGTGGTTCTGGATGGACCCGTAAATCCATCTCACTATCAGTCATCAGATGTACCTTGCTGGAAGTCTCATGCTTGCCAAAGACTGTGAGTTGTTTACATACACAGATTATGCATTTTATTTGAGTCTGCATTAAAACAGCACAGCCTTCCTGGTGCTGTACTATTGCTATCATGTTACTTGGCACTTCTATAGCTATTCTCCTGTGGGATAGAGGTTTGTCAAATACTGGTATGAAGGATCTTTGTGTATGTTTACTGGTGTCCATGGTAGGGACTGTGTAATATCATATTTTAATTAAAGAAACAAAAATAGGAAACCCAACTCTTTAAGCCAAATGTTAGATTATTGTTTTGCAACTAGTATTAGCCTTCAAGCAACCTGATGCTATGATTACATTTTTCTTCTGAAGAGTGAAATCATTCGTGCATGTTGGCTGGTAATTCACTTCAAAGCCCACATCCTTTGTAAACAGATCTGTCTTCCCCTTTCTTATCTCTGTGCAGTTGATTTGTCCTACATATCCTGTATGACTATAGTCTATTTTAATTTTCATTGTTTCTCAGTTATTTCTCCAGTTTTCCAAGATGAGTTGGAATTATGATCCTCTTCTCTGGTCTGTGCTGCCTATGATCAATGCAGGAACATACTTGGTGGTGGTTAATCATACACAGTTCGGTGCTTTTGCCTGAAATACCCACCTTGCTGTAACTGGTGGTAGGCACATCGATTTTCCACATACTCTTTTGTCAGGTGTCATCTACAGGAAATGTGTGCATGTTCTGGTGTATATGATAGAGGATATCAATTTGTCTCCTGAATAATGAGGATTTCACATAGGGTGCCATCAGTGCTATGTAGCTTTGTACCACCTAAGAACTCTGCGTATTGATGAACTCTTCTATAGAGCAATTGTACTTGTGCTCCTCCGATCTCACAATGTGCGTGGTACACCTGTTAGCTGATCTCCTATCTGTTTTAGCTGGTAGACCTTGTAATCAGGTTGCCATTGCCATTTTAATCCTTTAAGTTTGTATTGATTGTTTTTTCCAAAGCTTAATTCTTAGAAGCTAAAGAGTGAAAGTTTCTTAGTCTTTGGAATTTGTAGAGTGTATCAATACACAGCTTAATGCTATCATCTGAAGAATGCCAGAGTGAATAAGGAAAAATTGATGTTTCTATAGCCTGAGAACGTGATATTGCTAGTGCTACATATATTAAACTGCCAGAGGGAATTTTTCTTTAGTTCCGACAATTGAATAAGACTATTAAGAACAAGTCAAAAGCTATTTTGTTTTCAGCTGTTCAAAACTGCACAATTTAGACACATTCCTTGTTTGCTTTGTGCCTGTTTGAAACCATTTTGTTCCACATCTGTATCACAGAATCACAGAATCACAGAATTTCCTAGGTTGGAAGAGACCTCAAGGTCATCGAGTCCAACCTCCAACCTAATGCTAACAGCCCTCCACTAAACCATATCCCTAAGCTCTACATCTAAACGTCTTTTGAAGACTTCCAGGGATGGTGACTCCACCACTTCCCTGGGCAGCCTGTTCCAGTGCCTCACAACCCTTTCAGTGAAGAAGTTCTTCCTAATATCCAGCCTAAAACTCCCCTGGCTCAACTTAAGCCCATTCCCCCTCGTCCTGTCACCAGGCACGTGGGAGAACAGGCCAACCCCCACCTCGCTACAGCCTCCCTTGAGGTACCTAAAAAGAGCGATAAGGTCGCCCCTGAGCCTCCTCTTCTCCAGGCTGAACAAGCCCAGCTCCCTCAGCCGCTCCTCGTAGGACTTGTTCTCCAGGCCCCTCACCAGCTTCGTCGCCCTTCTCTGCACCCGCTCAAGCACCTCGATGTCCTTCTTGTAGCGAGGGGCCCAAAACTGAACACAGTACTCGAGGTGCGGCCTCACCAGAGCTGAGTACAGGGGGACGATCACCTCCCTAGCCCTGCTGGTCACACTGTTCCTGATACAAGCCAGGATGCTGTTGGCCTTCTTGGCCACCTGAGCACACTGCTGGCTCATATTCAGCCGACTGTCAACCATCACTCCCAGGTCCTTCTCTGCCTGGCAGCTCTCCAACCATTCCTCTCCCAGCCTGTAGCTCTGCTTGGGGTTATTGTGCCCCAGGTGCAGGACCCGGCACTTGGCCTTGTTGAACTTCATGCAGTTGACCTCAGCCCATCGGTGCAGCCTATCCAGATCCTCCTGCAGAGCTTTCCTACCCTCAAGCAGATCGACACACGCACCTAACTTGGTGTCATCTGCGAACTTACTGAGGGTGCACTCGATGCCCTCGTCCAGATCATCGATGAAGATATTAAAGAGGACCGGCCCCAGCACCGAGCCCTGGGGGACGCCACTAGTGACTGGCCTCCAACTGGACTTGGCTCCATTCACCACGACTCTTTGGGCCCGGCTATCCAGCCAGTTTCTAACCCAACGAAGCATGCGCCAGTCCAAGCCAAGAGCAGCCAGTTTCTTGAGGAGAATGCTGTGGGAAACAGTGTCAAAAGCCTTGCTGAAGTCAAGGTAGACCACATCCACAGCCTTTCCCTCATCCACCCAGCGCGTCACTTTGTCATAGAAGGAGATCAGGTTCGTCAGGCATGACCTGCCTTTCATAAAGCCATGCTGACTGGGCCTGATCGCCTGCTTCCCCTTCAAGTGCTGCATGATGACTCTCAGGAGGATCTGCTCCATGAGCTTTCCTGGCACTGAGGTCAAACTGACAGGCCTGTAGTTTCCCGGGTCTGCCCTCCGGCCCTTCTTGTAGATGGGCGTCACGTTTGCTAGCCGCCAGTCAATTGGGACCTCCCCCAATAGCCAGGACTGTTGATAAATGATGGACAGTGGCTTGGCCAGCTCCTCTGCCAGTTCCCTCAGTACCCTTGGGTGGATCCCATCCGGCCCCATCGACTTGTGCACATCCAAGTGCCGTAGCAGGTCACCAACCAGTTCTTCATGGATAATGAGGGCCACATCCTGTTCCCCATCCCCTTCCACCAGCTCAGGGTACTGGGTATCCAGAGAACATCCGGTATTGCCGCTAAAGACTGAGGCAAAGAAGGCATTGAGCACCTCCGCCTTTTCCTCATCTCTTGTAACTAAGTTTCCCCCCGCATCCAGTAAAGGATGGAGATTCTCCTTAGTCCTCCTTTTTGTGTTGATGTATTTATAGAAACGTTTTTTGTTATCTTTAACGGCAGTAGCCAGATTGAGCTCCAGATGAGCTTTGGCCTTCCTAATTTTGTCCCTGCACAGCCTCGCTACTTCTTTAAAGTCCTCCTTAGTGGCCTGCCCACTTTTCCAAAGCTTATAAACCCTCTTTTTCCTCCTAAGATCAAGCCACAATTCTCTGTTGAGCCAGGCCGGTCTTCTTCCCCGCCAGCTCGTCTTTGGGCACGTGGGGACAGACCGTTCCTGCGCCATGAAGACTTCCCTCTTGAAGATCGCCCAGCCTTCCTGGACCCCTCTGCCCTTCAGAACCGCCTCCCAAGGGACTCCACCAACCAGTGTCCTGAGCAGTTCAAAGTCAGCCCTCCGAAAGTCCAATACAGCGGTTTTACTGGTCCCCTTCCTGGCCTCGCCAAGAATAGTGAACTCCACCATTGCGTGATCACTCTGCCCGAGACAGCTCCCGACGATCACGTCCTCCACCAGTCCTTCTCTGTTTGTGAAGAGAAGGTCTAGCGGGGCACCTCCCCTGGTAGGCTCACTAACCAGCTGTGTCAGGAAGCTATCTTCCACGCTCTCCAGAAACCTCCTAGACTGCTTTCTCAGGGCTGTGTTGTGCTTCCAGGATATGTCAGGGAAGTTGAAGTCCCCCACGAGTACAAGAGCTGATGATTTTGCAACCTCTGTCAGCTGCCTGTAGAACTCCTCATCCGTCTCCTCATCCTGGTTCGGCGGTCTATAGCAGACCCCGACCAGGACACTAGCCTTGTTGTCCCTGCCGATCCTAACCCAAAGGGACTCGACCTTGTCATTCCCAACCTCGAGTTCTACAACCTCGAAAGACTCTCTAATATAGAGAGCCACACCACCACCCCTTCTATGCTGCCTGTCCCTTCTATAGAGCTTATAGCCAGGCATTGCAGCACTCCAGTCATGAGACTGGTCCCACCACGTCTCTGTGATGGCAACCAAGTCGTAGCCTGCCTGCCGCATGATGGCTTCCAGCTCCTCCTGTTTGTTACCCATGCTGCGTGCATTGGTGTAGATGCACTTCAGCTGGGCCATTGCCTTATCCTCCGGCCTTGCCATTGTTCCCCCTGGCACAGCCCCAACAATCCTAGCCTCAGCCCCATCCCCCTTCCTACCTAGTTTAAAGCCCTCTCAATGAGCCCTGCCAGTTCCTGGCCCAGGATCCTTTTTCCCCTAAAGGATAGGGACCCGTCTGCGGCCATCAGGCCAGGTGCTGAGTAAAGTGCCCCATGATCGAAAAACCCAAGATTTCTGCGTTGGCACCAGCCCCGGAGCCACGTGTTTAACAGGTGGGCTTTCCGTGTCCTCTCTGAACCCCTCCCTGCCACCATAGGGATGGACGAAAACACCACCTGCACTCCCGCTCCATCCACTAACCGACCCATTCCCCTAAAGTCCCTTTTGATAGCCTTGAGGCTTCTCTCTTCGATGTTATCACTGCCCGCCTGGACTATCAAAAGGGGGTAATAGTCAGAGGGGCGTACCAGGTTAGGAAGCTTCCTGGCAACGTCCCTGACCCTGGCCCCAGGGAGACAGCAGACTTCCCTACGGGTAGGGTCAGGCCGACAAATAGGGCCCTCTGTTCCCCTAAGAATCGAGTCACCAACAACAATAACCCTCCTGTCTTTCTTGGTGGAGGCAGTCCTGAGGCGCGGAGTCGACCTCCTCGCCCCAGGCATCCTCCTGGGAACATTTGCTACCTCTTCCTCACACACCGACCTCTCAATCTCTAGGGCCTCAAACCTGTTGCGTAAGGGCACCTGGGAAGGTGGGGCCGGAAGGGGAGAGCATCGCCTGCGATGTCGAGCAGGGACCTGCTTCCATTCCTCCTCAGCTCCCAGATCCCCTCCCCCTGCCCGACGGGGACAGGGCAGGGGGTCCGCCCCCATTTGGGGAGTCTCACCTCGGCACCTCCCCTTGAGGCCCTGCAGGGAGTTACTCCAGAAGTCTATCTCCCGCTCACACTCCCTGATGGCCCTCAACCTCTCCACCTCCTCCTTGAGCTCCGCCACCATGCGGACCAGATCATCCACCTGCTCGCACCTCACGCACGCAGTTTCTCTGCCTCCCGCCGATGGCAGCAACAGGCTCAGACACTCCATGCATCCGGTGACCTGAACTGCGGCATTTTTTAACGGGTAGTCGGTCTGCGTGTGTACCGACTTTCTGGAGAGCGCGCCGTGCCTGGTGGCGACCATTATCGCCTAGTTACGGCTGTTGTTAACGAGGTGTTGGTTGTGTGTAGGGGGAGCGCTCTTGCCCTTCCTGCGCGCCCTGCCTGCGCGAACTGCCGCGCCACTCCCTTCTGACGCGCCACGCCCTGTTTGCCCGCCCTGTTCGCCGCGCTCTTGGTCGCTCGCGCTCCCTAGGGGCAGCTTTTGAACGGCCGGGGAGGGGGCGCTGCTGGCTCCGCCTTCGCCTCGTCAGCCTCCCTCACGAGGGCTGCCGGGTCCTGGCGGCTCCCTCAAGTAGGCTCGATGCCGGAAAAAATTAGCCCTGCCTGGCCCGATCCCCCGCTCCGCTGCAGAACGCGTCTGCCCCGGAGCCGATCGCCTCGGCAAATGGCGATCTCCATTTTTTGCCGATGTATGGTCATCTCCATTAAATTGTATTGTGAAAGCTTGCTGCATACGACCTGGTGAACTGACATTCAGAGATAAGGTGACCATCTGCTCATACACCTGAAGCTTTGTGCTTAGAATTACATTTTACTTTGACTATGGCAGGCCCTGAATGGATCCTCTGAAGGGTCAAATGAAAACAGAAGCCAACAGAAGGCAGCTTTTATTAGTACAGAAACCTGTTGCATAACTTCTTAGGGTGTAGGTCAGGCAAGAAAATTACTGGTTAAGGTAGAACCTTTTAACCATCTGTATGTTGATTCCAAGTCTCAGATTTATCCTTGCTGTCAATCCATTAACTTCCCTGAAATAACACCAGGGATGCTTTTGGCTTTTAGCTCACTTTCAACATTTTATCAGCTCACTCATTTACATCTCACTCATCTTCTGTATTGTTTCTTTGCTTCACTCAACAATGTTTTCCTGTACTGAAGAAGTTGGGACTTAACTGATTCTCTTGGTAACCCAGACATTCCTAATATGGGAGCTGGAAGCATATAAAAACTAGCACTAACACTCCTTCAGTGAAACTTCAAACTTGTTACCCCATTCTCATTAGTTTTATACTGGATGGTTGATTATTATTTTTAAATTAAAATGAAAAAAATATCCATAGCATCCACAATTCCAGTGTTTACAGTTTTTTTGGGGGAGGAAAGTCTGAAGAGTTCATTCTTAACATTATGTGGCATTGAGAATGGAATAACTGGATACAGAAAGTGAAGATAGGACTTACGATCAAAGTCATACTAGAGCCTCAATCTTCATCTGTAGGAGAAAGTTCTCTTACAGTCATAATAGCTTTTCAGTAATAAAGATGAGTTGAGTCAATTGTAATTTATGTCAGAGTATGAAGCAGCAGAATCCCAGCTGGAACCAGAACTGCATGGATCCTTTCCATCTCTCTCTTACACAGATAGGCACAGAAAATTTATCTTAATTCATTTTTTTATTATTGTTATTTTTTACTTGCAATCAGCATTGCAATGTGGTTAATGAGGGCTTGAAAGCCCAAGTCTCTTTACAATGGATTTCATGTTCTGTATTGATTTGTCAAAAGGCAGGAGTTGACCTGGAAACCATGTTCTAATGGAGGCTGTATTTCTTTGTCTTTAGCTTTTCATTTTGGAATATCTTTTTCTTTACAGATATCACCATATTTGAAAGAGTACATTGTGCAAATTGCATATACTGTGCCTATTGGCCACCAACTTTCTTGTTGTTCTATGTTTTAGAGTGGTCTGTTTGTCTGGTATTACTACAGAACCACAGAAAGGTCAAGGTTGGAAGGGACCCCTGGGTCTACCTGGTCCAAGCCCTGCTCAAGCAGGGACACCCAGAGCAGTGTGCCCAGAACCATGTGCAGGCACCTTTAGAAGATCTCCAAGGAGGAGACTCCACAACTTCTCTGGGCGGCCTATGCCAGTGCTCTTGTCACCCGCACAGCACAGCAGTACTTCCTGATGTTTGGAGGGAACCTCCTGTGTTCCATTTTGTGCCCACTGTCTCTTGTCCTGGCACTGGGCACCAAAAAGAGCCTGGCTCTGGCTTCCTTGCACCCTCCCTTCTGGTATTGATTTGATACATTTGATGAGATCCCCTTGAGCCTCTTCTGCTTGAGGCTGAACAGTCCCAGCTCTCCCAGCCTCTCCTCACAGGAGAATATCAGAGCAAGTAATAAAGGTGTTACTACATAGCTATATAATTTGAGAAATAAATTAAAAATAGGAAAAAATATTTCCTAAAAAATAATAAAATGAATGATAGATTCTACTCCGTTCTAGAAATGTTGTAGAGACAATTGCAAAAATTGGGCTTTCTTCATGGCAACATAAGGAGGAAATCACATGAGGACCGTTTTGTGAAAACAATGATATTTTCTCACAGCTGTTTGCCATTGCTGTGTGCTCCGAGCCTCCCTGGAATTAGGTGTGATAGTGTGTGCATGTACAGTATTATTCCAGGACACAAAGTGATGCATGTAGAACTGTTTCTTCCTCTACACTGTGAAAGAAATTCCTTTGGAATTTCTTTAAAATTTGTGGTTTCTAAATTATGTGTTAGCTTCCAGTGTAACAGAAGTTAATGTGTATAGGTGTGGGGTTGCATTGAGGAGTCTATGTGATTATGGGACGTACATACATAAGTTTGTCTGCAGCTGATTGCATTTCTCAGTGCATGGGATTCTATATTTTGGTGCTGGATCTAAGTAAATGGATCTGGATTTACATACTTCTACACATCTGAGAATGTGGCCCAATGAAGGGACTGAAAATACCACCTTCAGGGGATTTTTTATTCAGGAATCTGTTTTTTGATATATTTTTTTTCACAAATAAATTGCATTTGAACAGTTTAATGCATTTATTGTATTCACATGTGCCAAGACTGTGAGTATTTTATTAGAGCTGGTTTTTTTTTGGCCTATTATAGGCAGTAAAGTTGAAGCTGAGCAGGTGGATAGCACTGTGGAGCCAAGTCAAAAAAAAAAATAAAAATACCACTGAAGTCAATGAAATAAAAGTAGTGATAAACAAGCTGAGAGAGGAAGATGAGCTAGAAAGGGCATCTGACATAACCAGCAGGGGGAACACCTTCTGTGTTCACCTCAGGAGCCCAGAGAAATGATGGGTAAGTGGCATCACACTCCTGGAGAAGCTGCGTGCTCTCAGCTCCTTCCGACACCCTGGAAAGTCAGTGACCCTCAGGGTTTCTGGAGATGGTTGGCACTGCGCTCTCACACTGCTTTTGCAATTCCTCCCTTCCCCCTCTTTGTAAAATCCTCTTAGCAAAGCGGTCCTAATCTCATCTGTTCTCACACATGAATCTCATTATGCCTTTAGGCAGCACTTCCTTCTCAAAACCAGTTTTGCTTATTGTATCTGTTCAGTCGTGAGACCATACCTGAACACAGCACTCCGGATGAGAATACACCACTCACTGATACAGAGGCATTATAAGGTTTGGGATTATTGCTCAGTCCATTCCTAATGCTTTTCTGAACACTTCTGATCTTTCTGATGGATTATCTGCACTAAACAGAAGTTTTTTCATTGAATTGTCCACAGTGACATATGGGACTTTCTCCTTAGTAGTAAAAGTTAATTTACTGTTCCTCAGTGTGCATCAGTTGTTTTCAAATGGAATTGCTTTCTGAGAAGAAATTGGTTTGGAATGCAGGAAGAAATGGTTTGTTGAGTTTGTTACTCTATGAACTACCCCAGAAATGTATTTGAATTATTTAAATCATTCATTGCTGTATCCAAGTCTTATAATACAATATATTACCTTTCCAACAATAGGCAGTGTCCCAAAAAATTAACCTTAAAATACTTTATAACATAGTCTTCTAGTCAGTGATTACATCCATCTTGGGAAAAACAAGGAAAAAAGGAGGCTTGTTGATGTTACTTTATCATAGAATGACAGAATGGCTCAGGTTGGAAAGGACCTCAGATCACCCAGTTCCAACCCCCTGCCATGGATGCTGCCCTGATAGGGTTGCCCAGGGCCTCATGGCCTTTATGTCATGTTAAAATTCAAAACCTTACGATGAGATTTCGCCTCAGAGAAAAGTTTTCGTTGTCTATACAGAAAAGTAAATATGCATATAAAAATGTTTCCAGCAGAAGACTGAGCTCAAGCCCAGTTTCTAATTACTGTAGAGTGTTAGATGGTTGGAAAGCAGCCAGCCAGTTCACCGTTGCTGATGCTCACTGTCCCTGCTTATGAAAAGTGCCCGTCGGGCAGCACTGCTGGGAAGAGCTAACCAGTTATGGTGACACCATCCCTTATAGCCTGTCTCCACCAGTGAATGATTCAGGCTTTTTATTAAATACCAAATGTATACCTGTTCTAAATGGACTTAGTGTCTTCTGAAAATTATGTATGTCAGAAGCATAGAGTTCTGAAATTGAAGCCAAAAGAGATCAAGTTTATAGTCTGGGAACTGAAGCCCACATCTGTTTAGGCGCCTGTATTGCTATTTTGTTAACATACCCTCAACCTAATTTTTTTTTTTCTCTTTACTTTTTCATTTCTGCTTGGCAGCCTAGCCACGTAACTACATTTCAGTTTTAGATAAAGTGCCTTCTACAAAATTAACTTTTTGGTAGTCTTCTGATACATGGCTTAACCTGTGTATCTCTGAGTCCCTTGAACATTATTTTCAGGCTGACATTAACATTAGTAGTCTATTGCACCTAGACAAAGCTTCTTATAATGAATGATCTAGGGAAGCCTGAGTCACTAGGAGTTTAGGTTTAATTGTTTAAGATGGAGGTTATTCAGCAGCTTTCCAATGACATTTTTAATTAAATTCCAATGAGTACGTATGCACGTGTCCCCTGGAGGCAGCTTTAAAATTTCTCTATCAGAAGGTTCTTCCCACCCTCCTACCCCACAGACCATGACAATGTTAACGCTGCTGGTTAATAAGTCTTCATTTTAGTATATTTCATCTTCTCGTACATTAGCTGCTAATTAAAGAAGTCAAAATAATAAGATGAGGAAAAAAATAAGTTGTTTTTCTCCTAATTAAAAATACTTCCAAATGAGAGAAACTCTCAGCTAATTCCATCTGGATAACAAAAAGACAGAGGAAAATATGCCAAGAAAAAAATATCTTTGAAGGGAGCTCAATTATAAACACCATAAAAGCATGAAATGTATAGTGCTAAAATGAATGTGGATGGGAGGAAGGAAAGCTAGCAAAACATAAAGCAGTTTAGGATTGAGAATGATAAATGCCATGCAAATTGGGAGCATAGACAGACACTGAGAAAGGAGAAGGCAAGTAAACTGCCAGAGATGGGTACTACTGCAACCATCTGATTACAGTGCAAATAATGTGACTGCTAGACACATTCTCTATTCCAGTAAGGATTCTCAAACATTACTCAAGAGGAGACCCAATTGGTTATATAGTAAAATGTCCCTAGAGAAAGAAAAAAATAAAAAGAGCCAACCAAGGAACCAGTCAAATCTAAAATCCATCATTTACAGATATTGAACCTCTCTGGAAAAGTGGGATTTGTTACAAGAAAACCAATTCAAGAAAGATAAACTCAAAATGACAAACACAAAAATGACCAAGTTAAAATTGTTATCACTGTATACATTAAATAGTTCTACCTGTTTGCAATGAAGAAGCGTTAGTAAATATCATCCATTAAGTAAAATGCTATTTAGGATTAACTGACAGAGAACCTGGCCTTTTGTGGGTAGTCAGCATTAGCTGATGTTTGTGTACGTGTGTGCATGTAGAACTAATTTCCAAGTAGTTAATGATTTGCTACAGCTACTCATAAAAACATAGATGTACACATGCATAGCACGTGTAATGCAGCATTTTCTCCTACCACGTTGATGCTGGAATTGAGCTGTATCATGCGTCTGATTCTCTTGCAGACACAACACAAAACTCACTTACACGATGTGCACAGGCTTGTGCAGAGAGCTCTAGGCTTTGAGATAACTGCTTTTATTCAGATACTGTATTAAGCAATCATATAGGCAGTGCTAGAATCTTTGCAGTGTGCACAGTCCTCTAGTAAAATATCTAAAGATAAAACAGTGTAAAAGAGGAATCAGAAGCCTTTTGTGTTCTCTGTGCAGGTAGTTAAGTTGCTTTTACCTGCACTGTAGGACACAGCAGGAACTGTCTCCTTCCACAGATCTGTGCTTCCTGACCTGGCCTCTTGTTAGTGTGGTAGATGTGTAATGTCTGGAGTAAAATGCCTCCGAGCAACTGACACGTGAGAACGTATTCTACTGCAGTTGTATAGACAAGCCCTTGTTTGCACACTTGGTCAGTCTAAAAATCTGTTAGCCTGCATTGCTGCCAGCCTATTTCAGTCTTCATATTCTCCTTATTTTCAAAAGTACCAAATTATGTACCAGAGCAGGATTTTACCGCTGTTGTTTTTATGATGTACAAGGATTTTCTGTGCCAAGAAGGTAATTGAATACCATGTCAGTACAACTTGCAGTAAATGAGAAAAACTGAAGATGGATCTGCTGGAGTTTGTATTAGTGGTGCACATTATATGTGAAGTGTGGTGGATGAGGAATTTATCACTTGGCATAATCACAGAAAGCACCTCAGTTTATCTCCTAGTAAATAGCCAGTGCAGTTTTGCAATACAATTAAGTTATTGCTATAGTAATCAATCACCTTGAAGTTATAATATCATCTGACATCACGTCATAACTACCATGAATTCCATGGGACTCCAGATGTGGAAATATGTTGTCTGGTTTTCTGCTTTTAGATTTATTTGGTTAAGTCAGTAAATGACTCTGAAAGGACTATCTAAGAAAGCATCATCAAGCAGTTTGCTTTACAGTTTTAGGTGTGAAAATTTTGAATAATTTACGTGGGTTTTTTTGTTCCTTTGGATATTAATCAGAATATTTTCATATTTTCAATTAAGGTGTTTAAATACCATCAGCAAAAAATAGCTACAAGCCAAGATTAGAAGTACGCCACTGCATCTTACTGATGATAGCATGTTTTAGATGTGCTTTTTTTTCTGGGAAATATTTAGCGTGCTTCAGTTGTAGACAGGATTACTGATCTGGATATCAGTCTGTGTGTCTTTGAATTACTGCTTTACACTTACAAGACACTTCCTTCCTTTCCACCCATGTAAAACAGTTCAAAAAGTAGGAGACTAATCCTTATTCCTGTATCTCCCATGAAGCTATTCTTATCCAGCTTGTTCTGTTCCATCTTGAAAACAATTGTGTTGGTAGAGTGTCGTGGTTCTGCTCAAGTGGGCAGCCGAGCTCCACCACAGCCGCTCTCTCACTCCCCCTCCTCAAAGAGGAATGGGGAGAAAATATGTGAAAAGGGCTCAAAGGTTGAGATAAGGATGAGAAGATCATGCAGTAATTATTGTAACGGGCAAAACAGACTCAGCATAAGGAGATAGTAAGATTTATTGCTTATTACTAACAAGCGAGAGAAGTGAGAAACAAAGGAAAGAAACCAAAAGCACCTTCTGCCCCCCCATCCACCCTCTTCCACCTCCTCCCCCTGAGCGGCGCAGGGGAATGGGGGTTATGGTCAGTCTACAGCACTTCTTCTCTGCCGCTCCTTCTCGGTCACTCTCATCCCCTGTGCTGTGGGGTCCCACCCACGGGATGCAGTCCTTGATGAACTGATCCGGCATGGGCTTCCCACAGGCAGCAGCTCTTCCAGAACTGCTCCAGTTCTGGAAGAGCTGGGTCCATACCACGGGGCCCATCCCTCAGGAGCAAACTGCTCCAACCTGGCTCCCCCACGGGCAGCAGCTCCTGCCAGATCACCTGCTCCTGCGTGGGCTCCTCTCCACGGGCTACAGGTCTGGCCTGGAGTCTGCTGCAGCAGGGGTCTTCCACAGGCGGCAGCCTACGTCAGTGCAGGGCCACCTGCTCCACCGTGGTCTCCTCCACGGGCTGCAGCGTGGAACCCTGCTCCACCGTGGTACTCCATGGGCTGCAGGGGGACATCCTGCTTCACCATGGTCCTCACCACAGGCCGCAGGGGACTTCTGCTCCGGCGCCTGGAGCACCTCTCCCCCTCCTTCTTTGCTGACCTTGGTGCCTGCAAGGCTGTTCCTCACTCCTCTCACTCTCCCAGCTGCTGTGTGGCGCAGCGTTTTTTTTCCCTGTCTTAAATATGCTCTCACAGAGGCGCAAAACAACATCGCTTATTGGCTCAGCTCTGGAAAACAATGGGGCCCTTCCCAAACATGGGGCAGCTTCTAGATCTTTCTCACAGAAACCACCCCTATGGCCCCCTGCTACCAAAACCTTGCCACGTAAACCCACTACTCGGTGACACCTCCCGTTTTTGTTATGCATGAGCTCCACAGTTGATTACGGCATACATTTTTGGAAGAACTTTGTACAAGTGTGTAACACAGTAGGTAAGTGTATCCCAACACATGAACAAAGATGAAAACATGCATAGCTGCAGACCTGAGCTAAACTCTAACAGATTATTTCCTTATGCTAGTATTAGTGAGGAAGCTGCTAGCTGCATTTAGTTACCCAACACTTTCCAAATAGGCAGAGCTTTTTGAGAAACTCTCACTTTGCAACGGATGCAAGCAGATATTTGCTGTTTCTCAGCAGTCAAGAAACTCCTTGAACTACAGAAATGTGTTTTCAGTGTTCCAGATGATTATTTTTGGAGCAGAAGCAACCATTTCAGGAATAGAAAAAAAATTACTAGTCACAAATATAAATCTACAAAGCCCAGAAAACGCAAGACTTGATATTGACAGTTGATTAGCTAAGTGGTTTTGCACAGAAGTTACATTTTATGATAAATACCTTCAGAAGTACCAAGGAGTGCGATGGCATACTGTGTGTAATGATACATTTTTAACTTTGACAGTTGTGCCTTTTCACTATGTTTACTTTTTCTATCACTACCTCTGCTACCTGTTTTTCAGTGCTGTATCTTTTCCACTCAGGCTGATGAAAATGACTGACAGGCTTTAAGGTTCTGAATTCCCAGTAAGGAATGCCTGCTAATGTGAATCATGCCCATTTTCAGGGTAAATGAAAAAACCTGGCCTTAACGTAAAAAGGGCAACATCTCAAGTAATTTCTAGTGAGAGTATTTGTAACTTTTGCTTGCTTACCGGGGTACACGGTTGTGTACTTGTTATGTGCATAGCTTTAGGCTACTGTGTTTTAAAAAGTTGGTTTCCAAAGCTCATCCATGAATTTTCAGAGGCTGAGTTGGAGGATGGATCCTGACTGTGGATCCATTATCTAAGATAGCCCCTGGATTTATGCCATGAACTGTGGAACTACAGACCATTTTAAAATATATTTTTTATTTTCCAGAGTCAGCATTTCAAAAGTTTGCGTGTATGAGTATGCATAAATGCTTTGTGTGCTTGCTTTTGAAAATCTGGTCAACGTTCTTTTTTTTTTTTTTTTTTTTTTTTTTTTTTTTGTGATTTGTAGTTCTATTGTATTATGCTATTTATCATATAGTTTTACTAAAACTTTTTGTTGACAGTTGTCATGAAATCAGAATCAATATATTGACAGTGACATGAAATACTAAAAAACTGTGAGTTTCAATGTGCATTTGTGAGATTTTAGTCATTGGCAAGGGATTTCCAAATCACACTGCACTTAGGGTGTGTTTCCTTGCCTCCTTTAAGAATGCCACCTTTTTAGTACTGTAATGGTGAATCTGGCTATGAACTTACAGTGATTTAATATAAATAAAAAAGATTAAAAAGAAAGAATTTATGTCATGAAAATACTTAGCTTAAAAGTTATGTGGTCAATGGATGCATAGGCATACACAGTATTAATTTAACTTTGGATTTAGAATCCTGTTTCATGTCCTAAAAATAAATATAATAAATAATTCCCAGAAGCAAAACCATTTGCAGAGTAACCTTTCACATTTTTCTTAAAGATGGAAATTTTTCCCCTGTTGGTCAGGATTGCTGTCTACAGCACAGCTAGTTCTGATCTTCTCAGTCATATGTCAGGTTTTTAAAAAACATGACTTCATCCTCTCATTTTCAGGAATTGCAATGAAATCACAACAGGTAAGTAAGAATCTTACTTATCAGATGATACTTACCTCTTTTCACCATCAATTGAATATGAAAGTAATTTGTTATGCAGAAATTATCCTGGTGGCAGCATCAGTATAAAGCAGTATTTTGAATTATTTATTGAGAATTATACGGCAGCATGCCAGACTCATCGTGTAGTTCCTCCATTCCTCCTGTTGTGTTTTTTAAGGTAAAGAAATACATAAGCTCCAAGTCAGTTTTTCCAGTAACTCCTTCCCTTCTTATACGTTACTTTCATGTTCCTTCAGTTTGGTGTTAATTGGAGAGTTCACTTTCCAGAAGTTTTGTCATATTGCTACTCTAGTAAGGCATATTATAGTAGCAACAACAAGACAAAACAAAACAGGCTTTGAATATACAAACCCTGGGAGGTATTTGGGATGCAAGATTGTGGTGGTGGAGGTGAAAATTGTGGCAATAAAACATTGACAATCTTTCTTTTCAAAAAGCAAAAGTGTTCATGTTTTTTTTTTTTTCACGATAATGATGAGATTTTACAGTCTTCCCTCTTCTATATGATAATTAGAAAGCAGATTTATTTTTCCAGTATAGTTTTCCTTTAAAATGCGAGCTATTTTCATTGAATATTATCCAGAGCATGCCTGATTTCTTTCTTCTCTTTCTACTTTAAGTGGTAAAAAAAAATGTGTTACAATGCTCATGCCTCACAGGTCCCTTCTGTTTTCATCTCAATAAGCATTCATCTGGGTGAAGATAAGGGACAAGGTATACGTAAGAAATTCCGTATTAATTAAATATGTATATATCGATTTGACCTTTTATAGCACCACACGTTCTTTCTGTGTACCACATTTAAAACTTATGAGTCTATAAAAATACGGCAGAAACTTCATCACAGTGAAATACTTTGTGAAGTTGCACAGATGCTACCCATGTGTGTTGTGTAAGACATTTACATATGCAGAGATTCAACATGTGCTTGACTCTCATCACACAGCTTCCATTTATTTTGGAGAGCTCTAGTTGATATTCCACATAAGGCTGAGTCTGATAAAGGAAAATTTTAGCATTTCAAATTACTTCATCTCCTGTAGAAAGCTGAACTGTATTTTCTTTAGAGCAAATGGTGTTCTCACTGTGGTAAAACAAAAGTCCCCACAAACATATGCATATATTGAGAAATGTCCAGTAAAACGCCTAATGTATAAACAGAATTTCAACTCAGGAAACAAAATACAGTGAAATAAAAGCTCTGGAGGTTTTGTTCTGAAGTCAAATCCAGAACAGGTGTGTATCATCTGTAAGTGCTGAGTAGCAGAACATCAGAAATTGGCATCGCAGTATGTTTTGTGATAAAGCAATATTGGAAAAACATCACGGATATCTGTAATACTTAAATTAAGAACAAATGTCCATCATCTATCAGTTCTCCCTTACTTATTTTTTTTTCTTTATAGTTATTGTTAAAGTCCTCTGGTCTTTGGAATATGTGACACATTATTTTTTTAAATCAGAAGTAGAAATGTTACAGAGAATGATTAACTACCAAGTCCAATGTGTAATTTAAGATGGCCAGTCGAGCATGTAGGAAGAGGAATTCTACCAGATATATTATATAAAATTTTGATAGTGTACTATGAAAAGTTGTATCGAACCAAGTTGCTTTGTTATGTTCCGACCTGTGCAAAAACACTGATGGAAGAATATCACCTTGTGAACTGCTGTTTTCCTCTCACTTATTTTTCTTCTATTTTACAGAGCTGTTTCATTATAACATTCTGCCACCATAGTGCAAAGCATAGCAGAGGAAGGACAAAAATCAGTTTTCATCTCTAGGTAAAACAATCTGCCTGGATGCTTCTTAGGCTGCTTTAATAGCAATGGATGTAGTATGAATCTGGGGAAAAGCTTACTGTCTGAATATTTAAATATTTATCTTTTAGCACAGTTGTCTGTCAATTCATTGCTTGAATTGATTTTATAAAAGAGCAAACAACCCATAAATGGGTTACCATTGTGTCAATGTCGACTTGAATCTCCTGTGTAGTTACTGCTAGAAGAATACGCACACAGAATCTGTATGTGTTGGTGCATGTGCTTCTCAGAGGAAAAAATACTAGGATGGAGCTGCTTCTCATAGGTTAACCAAATTCTTTTAGCCTTCTGTATTTACTGTGAGGTTAAGTTATAGGACAAAAGCCGCCTTCTTTAAAAACACTTTCCATCTACTCTTCAGACAGGATAACAGGTTGCTGTGAATAAAATGAATGACATGGCACGTTTGCATTGGTAGCGATCCACTTTGAATACTCTGTTAATATGGTGTTCCATATTCATGTTTTCTGCAGCAATGTCTATGTTGTGTTGTTTCAAAACAACAGCAAAATGTTTTTTTTTTTACATTTTTCAGCACTGGAGTTAGTTGAAGCCTAGTTCCTAATGACTCTGACTCTGCTGTGACTGCCCTCATCTCCCCACAGTGCCCCACTTCCATCCCACATTTCCCTGCTCCTCAGCACGTAGCCAGTGGTCCCACAGTGCAAGAGACAGCACGTGCTGGTATACATGAGGTGACTGGGTAAGTACAAACTGAAATGTGGGGATTAAGGAGAGAAACAAGCAGAGATGTTCTCACCCCTTAGGGCTTATTTTATGTCTTTTACTGAGCTCTTGATTTTCATGAAGTTTATAGCAACTTACTTAGATTTGGGACATCAGTCTGAATGTCAAATGTGACTTAGTGAAATTGCTGAAAATTTATGAAAAAAAAAAGTGAAAATGGGATTGAACCAGGTTTAAATACCATGAAATCTCAAATTTGTTAGATCTGCAAAAAAAGCATGGTCTCCTGTATCTCATTCCCAAGTTAAAAACCCCACTTCGCATTGTATTTCAACAGTGTTTCACTGAGTGTGCATTTGTGTTCTTACATTAAAGGCATGTTAAAGGTGTGAATTATGTCTACCTTTCAATTTTTGCTCCCAGTCTGGTGTCAGAATAGATTCTGAGGATAATTTTTGCTCCTTATGGTGGGTGAAGAAGGAAAGTTAGAGTTTGCCATTTCCTCTGACCCAGGGTAGGGCTATGTGACTGCCATAAAGGAGCACAGGGGAGGGCTGTAAACAGGGTGAGATCAAAACTAGTTTCAAAGTACAGCTGACTCATGGGAATGCTCTTTCACTTTCATCTTAGTTCCTTTATGCATTCTTCTGAGACTCTCAGAGTGGGTTAAATGTTTACAAGTAGGACCAAAACTGCAAAAGAATGGATCAGAAAATAACTTGGTCTGTGCAATGATCTTGTTGCACTGCACCACTGAATGTTTAATTGATTGCTCAGCCATAACATTTAGATAGAAAGGCAAGTTCAGATTTACTATTCCACAGCGAGAAGGAAACCAAATTAAACATGAGGCCAGTTCTGAGATCAAAGATGCTCAGGAAGTATAGACTGAAATCAGAAAGCTCATACATTCAAAACGTGTTGAAAAGTCTTCCACCATTACAAGCCTGATGATACCGTGGCTGTGTCCTGACTCCTTAATTAACATAATTTCTAATTAATCCTGCAAACATTTGGCTTCCAAACACTTCAGTGAGAAAAATCAGTATCTGTTGCACATTTTTCTACTTTAGGTGGAGGCCCACTGTTGCTGTTGACACGTTTTTCTTCTCTGCAGTTTAAATTAACAACTTCCAAACTACTGTAAATTACTCTTTGTCTGTAAGTTTTTTTGCCTGTGAATATTTGAGTTGATAAAGGAAGACACATTTCCTATTCGTGTGTTGTTCTGTTGCTTGGGATATGTCATGTGCTTTACGTTCTGTCTAATGAGCATGTGCTTATATTCATTTACTGAAAAAAAATACGTAAATTATTTTTTCCTCATTGTACCATTTACTTTACACCCCTCTTACATCCCAAAGCAAAATCATCTATAGAAAAATGTATTTTGCATGTTCATTTCCATGTGCTGATTTGAGATGATATCCCCAGGAAAACATTTTTCTCTTGTGTTTTCATATGTGTGAAAATCTTAGCTCCTGTGCTCTGCACACTCAGATCTTTTGATTATTCATTGGGTTGCTCCCTTTACTACTTTCATGAATATTTCTCTTCCACTGCATTTGTAGGCAAGCCCACATATATCAGCAATCCTTCTCTTCTGGGGGGGATGAGATTTGTGAGAAAGTTGATTTCCATTACATTGCTAGTGTGAATGGGGAGAGTCAGATTAAGTATTCATTACCTCTAGAAATAAAGTCGATTTCAGTAAATATCTAAATAATACCAACCGTGGAAGAAAAAAAATGGAAATAGTACCCATGCAACGTAATTGATTTTTGCTTTAGTTCTCCTTTCTGTTTTGGAGAGTAGCAGGTGAGATGAAAGGAGTCTGTACAGACTGTTTCCTACTCCCCTAACTCTGTGTGTGTGTGTGTGTGTGTGTGTGTGTCTGTGTGTGTCTGTGTGTGTGTGTTTGTGTGTCTGTGTGTGTGTCTGTGTCTGCGTGTGTGTGTGTGTGTGTATAGAAATTCTTTTGATTTCTTGGTTGGAAACCTCCGGTGTCTTACATAATCTTGCATTCCTTAGAGCAAGGGAACAGGGAAAGGGCAGACACAAGTCCATTCACATGGCTGCCAGCGCTGGGAACCAAGGCACAGAGGTGCGCTGTCCTTCCCACTCTGTGCAGTTCCACTGCACCTCCCAGTGTGACTCTCACTTTGGAAGATGGGATGGAGCTGAAGGCACGTGCTGAAGGATTCATTCAGTAAGTTTACAAGGACTCATCGCATACAAGAAATGGTAGTCTGTTTCAAATAGGTATTTTAGTATATATTTTTAAATAATTTACCAGTCCTTTGTTCAGTTCTTCTAGATAGTTATTCTTCCAGTATTGCTGTGTTGGTGGCCTTTTTCTTACAAGGAATTGTACTATCTAATTATGCCAGGCAGTTTTATTTAACCTTCTATAAAGCATGTTTTATTTATATTAGAAGATCTGTTTGTACAAGTCATTTTTCATCCATCTTTTTGTAAGCAGTAACATTTCTTCATAGCATAAACTTACTCATGTTGGTACACACAATTGTTTTAACCATCTGAATGTAGGCTTATCATAATTTTTGTCACCTGTACAAAAGTGCTAGAATCAGATGACAGGACTTCAGAGTAGATAAACATATACTATTACCATTTGTGCAGGCAGGGAAAACTAAGCATGATGCTGTAACAGTCATATCTTGATGGAGAAACAGCTACCCTCACTAGACACGAGTTGCTTTGGATCCCTCCTTTGCAGTCAGCTTACCAGGCAGCACGCTGCCATCAGCCATCCACCCTGAAACAGTCTATATTCTGGTTTAAATCCAATAAGTGTAGAATTATTTTGAACAGAGTTCCCTAAAAAGGAAAACAGTTTATATCAATTAGTAGAAGCAAACATATGCTCCATAGCTTTCTGAAGATCCTATTTATCATTCCCAAGTAAAGTTAGGGTATGTGCATATTTTGAGTAAAACATAGTATGTCACATAAGATTGAGACAGAAGGGGAGTTAAATGTAATAATGGTACGAACGACACAGATGATGCTGTGTAAAAATCAAGAAATATTGATATGCCACCAAGCTGCTGAGGGAGACTCAATGACAGACTCGCGTGGCATGTACTTTGCAGGATGATTTGTATGGCATGGGGACAGTTAAGAGGCAGCCTGCATTCCTCTTGCGCCCGAGGAGTGACGCCCAGTCCCACAAGCCAACGGCCAACAGAGCAGGACGTAAATTCATGCTGCTTGGCCGGGTGGCCTGACTTACAGCTGCTCTAACAGCCCGGCTGCCTGATGTAAATGACAGGCTCCGAACGGACTGCCTCTTGAGGTGAGCTGTGCTTGTCAGAGTGCGATCAGTCATCCTGCGTGTGTTTGGTCTTTTGCTGTGTTTCGGAACACCGAGCAGCAAAAGGCAATTGAAAAGAGGAGGCAGGTGATAAGGGGCTGACAGGGAGGTCTTGCAAAAGAGGGAGAGAACAGAAAAGCTCAGTCTTTGCTATGTTCAAGGGTGACAGGAGGAGTAGGAGTGGGTGATAGGACATTTTGGGATCCACTAGGACTGTTTAGGGGCAAGAGAAGGGGGAGGCCTTGTGCGAGAGGAGGGAAGGGAATGTGGGAGATAATTGAGAAATGGCAGAGGTGGAAAGTTTCCTGAAAACACGGGAGAAGTAGGGAGCATGAGCTGCTTGACAGCAGCCATGGGAGGAGTGTAGAGTCAAGCCTGCGCTGGAAATTCATGAGTGGAATATCCCTGCTTTAAAACTTGTATTGCATTCCTGAAGAAGAATACATGGAGGATAAAAATGCCTTGCCAGACATGGCAGTCGTGTACGTGTGTGCTTTTTGAGGGCTTTTTCTGCCAGGAGGCAAGAGGTCCTAAGGATGCTAAATAATTGAAGTCTTCTTAAGAAGAAATACAGTTGTCAAACATGAGGAGGTGTCGTGAGCATCACCTGCAGGGGGCACTTCTGGAAGATAGCCTGTGGAAGTTCAGAGGGAACAGGTTATCCCAGTTTGTTGGCATGGGGCAGAATAAGGGGAAAGCTCGGGCTGTCCTGAGTTTCCCTGTTTGTGAGATACATTTGCTTTCCACTAAGTAACAGTTCAGTGTGTGAAAGAAGGGATCTTTTATTATAAAAACTGCTGTGGAGGAAATTCCAGATGTTTATGAGGTGAAGTGATACGGTTGATACACTGTGACCCTCAGCCTGGTCTGAGACTAGGGAGATTTCATGACTGACTGTCCTCTCCAAAAATAGAGTAGGTCAGTCAAAGCCCAATGTGTGGCTTTAGAAACTTTGAGTTTCCCAAATAATGATCTTTAGTTGAGATCTGAGTTAGATAATGAAAGTCATCATGAAAACACAGTTTTCAACATCCCATACTTTTCAACAGATGGAGATTTAACTGTGTACATCTGAATGATACAAAGCAAAAATACAGGTTAATAAAAAGAAACCAGAACTGAAAGTGCATTTGCTTTTTCTCTTTAAAACTGAAATGCAACTTGAAAACTCCTGAGCATCTTGTCCTCTTTGAAGCATTTTCTTCGCTTCCAGGAAGCTAGTTTGGTTATGTTTCAAAAGATGCTACTTTGTCGTGATCACAGTTCTTGTTTAATGCATGAATCTCACCCACAGGGTCTCTGAGTAGAGAAATTAGAATGATGAACTGTAAAAGTGTTGCAATTTTGCAACACTGCATCCATTAAACAGGTTTATTATTTGTATAGTGTAGGCAAGAGAGGCTCATATTGTTTTCTTCTCTGGCACCAAGGAATGACGATCTGGGGATGGACATCTGAATGTTAACTAACTTTCAGAAGCCTGCAGGAACTGAATGCATCATGTGTTAATCTTGACAGTCTTGAAATATTCAAACAGTTTTCACCATTTCTTCCAGCCTTCGGGAAAAAAAAATTCTAAGGAGTGTGATAAATTAGAGTAGGTGTTTGTCATTTTTTTTTTTTACACTGGGCTATCTCTAAGATAATCTTAAAATATATGGCTTGTGTACCACTATTATGTGCAAAACATGGATACACATGTATAGACATGATTTTCACTTGCTGCAACTAAAGCCTATAAAGAGGCTTAATTATTTTGTAAAGCACTTTAAGGTCTACTAGTGAAAGCACCATGTAAGAACTAGGTATTATTATTATTACCTTTTATTACTTTCTTCAAAAGACTGCCAAGGGCATATAGGGTGTTGAATAGTGTTCCTTCTATTAGAGACTAGTAAAAATGCAAATAAATAACTAAAGGAGTTTTTATGGATTTAATTACTTTTAGACATTTGAACAATTTAATTCCTAATGGAAATGTTGATGAACCTCTGTTTTATCACCATTTGTTACTCTACGGAGAGGCTTAAATAATTGGGGTGGGTTTTTTGAATTTTTTATTAGATTTAGATAATTCATCTTGGAGGAAATCTGAAACCTGAAAGAGCATAGCTAATCAGATGCTCCAGCTTCAGTTACATGTGCAGCATGCAGTCCACAAACAGGAAGCTGCAGTAATTGCTATTCAGAAGTGACCGTGCAGTTTTTAAGTCTCTTGATGGCTGTGTGTATGGTTACCCAAGTTTTTAGGTTATGTTGGGTTGAACGATTTGAGGCACTGAAGCAAGCATAAGAAGTGCTGTCTCTTAAAAACGGCATGATTTTAAGCTGAAGCACTGGAAAAACACACTAAGATTAATCCTACCACCTGCCAAGCTGGTGGTACAGGGCTGCCCTCAGTGAGCAGCTGCAGTGCCAGTGTTCCCTATTTGTCTGTGTCCTGCAGCCCCTTACCGTGGTCAAAGGAGCATTAGGAAACAGGAATTCCCCAGGAATTCCTTTTCTTCTCTGAAGGATGACTTCAACAGAGTGGCTTAGATCACATGGATGTAAACTTGTATAGAGAAGTAAGGAGGTCTGTGTGGTCTGGCAGCAACGGAGAGAGACTGGCTACGAGCAGGGATCCAATCTGCAGGAGCTGTGTAGGATCTCAGAGTTCTGCCCTGCAAATGTACAGAGGCCCTTCCAGGAGGAGCTGCTGAGGAGCAAGGGGCTTATGTGCAGTTGGACTTGTCTGACACTGGAGCCGCTCGTCTCTGACCCTGTGGCATTGCTGGTGGGGCTTCTGCATCAGCAGGACAGTGCTGCTCTTGGGAAATTCTGGTGTTTGTTGTTGTTGTTGTTGTTGTTGTTGTTGTTTGTTTGTTTGTTTGTTTTTCTGTTACCTAAAGGAACTTCTATGTATTAAATTATGATGTACTATAGCTATAATTTGTTACAAGCTAATTGCACCATTTTGTAACAAAGCACTGTACTCTGGCTCCTAAACACAGGGAGAAGAAAGAGAACTCAAGTGTGGCAGCAGTCTCAGGTGGACAGCAGTGCTGCTAGCTGCCAGCTCCCAGCTGAGCCCCAGGTCTCGCTCTGGACACGAGGGGGATCCCCAACCTACAGCCCAGGGCTCAAATCCGCCTTTAATGTACAATATAAGTTGGTACAATGACAGAGATTTGGTTCTTTCCAGAAGCCAAGAAACTTTGTAGTTTCCTCTGTGTGGACTTCATAAAGAGAACAGAGTGAATTCTGTCTGATACTTATCAGCAATCCAGACACAAATTAGCAAGAATTTGAATTTAAATTAGACATGTAAAAGCATCAGTCTTACTGAATGCCATTGAGCTGGACACCAATTATAGCATATTATGTATTAGGAAATATTTAACCTGTGACATGAGTAACATGGAAGAGCAAACAGTATTTTTTTTTATGTCTATCTAGAAACTTAAGATTAAAAGTAATCAAATAAGTCAAATTCTTTGGGTACTTGCTTTAGTGGAGGGTTCAGAAATACCTTAGCATTAATGTCTAAAACTGTATGCAAAAAACAGAGATGTGTTCACAAGAAATACCAAGAGGCATAGATATATTTTTTAACAAGATATTACATAAAAGGTATTTGTAGAGTTTATGTTCTGTTTGAAGTACTTACATATTAAAGATTATTATTGCTATGTTTGCATAGCTTACATCAGGGCTGAATTTGAGCATAAATCCTTGCATTCAGACCTAAGAAATTGGATTAACTTTGCAATAAGTCTGCAGAAGTCATGTTTGCATTTAAGGTCAAGGCCAGCATATTTCACTGGAGAAGATAGGTTTAGTGGGTACAGTCAGATCAAGGCTAGGTGGCATTTATGCTGAAGGAAGACATCTGTACACCAGATTACTTAGCTTAGATGGCATACACCTTTGTTTTTAAATTCTTAGGATATCTGTGCTGGGTGGTATGTGTCCTTATCTTCTGCATCTGCACAAAGAAGGAATTGTATACACGTTTGTCTGATCTATTTGTCATTTGCTGGTACAGAAAAACGTAGTATGTTGGATGACAGTGCTATTAATAGTGTTAAGTTGTTTAAGCTTTAATGGAGTATGTGCTCAGGTGTTGTAGTATGGAAGAATATCTCCATAAGCATCAAAAATCAGAAGTGCATTAAAAACTGTTAATACCACTGTTACCAGGCAACAATTTAAATCTTACTATAGGTTCTGTAAACGTGGAGTTACATGACTTCTTGCCAAAGTAAGAGTGAGAGTGTAACTCATTTGCAATAGCAATTTGAGAACAAATGGTATCCTCTAAGACTGGGTGGTTGTAGTACTTTAGAATTCTTCTAAAACCACTAATTTTTCTTTTTATCTTCTTCATAAGGAAACCATCTATTTAGAGCAGAACTCCTATTTGATTACGGAAATTTAGGGAAAATCTAAAGGGGACAGTGGCTTCAGGTCATTGTTGAAGTACAGTTGATATGGCTGCCCAGGGAAATTGAGATGATACATACTTAGACCTTGCAGTACATTTGCCTTAAATTTTATCTTAGTACAACTTCACTCATGGATTGCTTAAAACATTTGCAAATCTTTTTATTATTACTTTTATTATTATTTTAAATATCCTACAAATAATCTTGAATGTGCTGAGATTTGGGCTACATTTTTTTTTAATTTGGCAAATGCATGCAGAAAAGTATGGTTTTAAGGTGTATGTACATTTCCCATGACTGTGGTGCAGCTAAATATGGGAATGCAAACATACCTGGTTAGTGGATTGCAGCTGCATGTACACTGTGTCTGAAAATATTTTCATAACAAACACGTACTTACAGTACTGAAATATAGTTACTAAAATCAAAACTCTCACCAGCTTATCAGAACACACAGGTTAGGAATACAAGAGAGAGTAATTTTGGGATTGTAGCCTTCCGAACAACATTTCTTAAAAGCGCAATTTATCATTTAGAAGGGCCTTCCATCACAAGGCTGTTTTGCCACAGAGTTAATGATCTTGTGTATTCTGA
Source organism: Aythya fuligula (assembly GCF_009819795.1). Taxonomy (NCBI): domain Eukaryota; kingdom Metazoa; phylum Chordata; class Aves; order Anseriformes; family Anatidae; genus Aythya; species Aythya fuligula. The sequence goes on along the minus strand of NC_045574.1, from coordinate 972,443 downwards.
AAGGATACAAATGAATTGTTCCATAGTTGTTGTGGAAATGGCTCTTTACTTAGCTTGAAAGCAGGAACAATGAAGGCTAGAATAGTGTCAAATTGGAACGAATCCTATCTATCTAATATCAATCTATCTTCATGACAACAGATGCAAACTTCGCAATACTTCAGCTGGCATACAATGAATATGTTATATTGCTGTGCTAAGAAGCTTCCTCTATATTTTGGTGAATTGCAAGACACTACTGAGGGCATGGGAGCTGTTTGTTCCTTTCTGTCTAACTAGGAATTAGTATAAAACAGGATATGATTAAAAACCTGTGCAATAGTAAGTTCAGCTTAGATTTGTATGAATATAGATTGCTTTTTTGAAAACTTTTTCCATTTTTAAATGGGTGATACTTAATGACATAACTGAAAACATTAGCCAAATCAAGCTTGTAATTTTAACATGAACGGCACAACATTAACTATGTTAGAATTTATCAAGTATGAAACGTGTTCTTCATTCCAAATTATGATAGTTTTTTCAAAGCAATCCATATACTGTTAATGCAATAGGACCAGTTTTATCCCTCATGTACCACCCAACAGCAGCCTGTTGGATTTATGTCAAACCCTAATTTTAAATTGTGGGCTTTTTTATTCTTTGAAAAACAGTTTCATATTGCATTCTCCTTCCTGGAGATGGCTGTATAGTTTTGGAGCACTATACGATTTCACAAAAGGCTTGACAGCCAATGTCTGATCCTATTCCAGAGATTCATGCTTGCCAGCCTAATAAGAACATGAACAATTATTTTTCTTTTAATCACACTGGATTTCCCCAGGGAGCAAGGAAAAGAGTTACTTCATTGCCTGGCATGTCAGGATTTTTTTAATCCTCTACTGCTGCTATTTCTGTCCTGGTGTTCAAACTGAGTGGAAGAGCAAGACTTTAAAGCCTCGTCTGCAGTGCTATGTAGGGTGTATATGTCAGTGCATAAAAACCATATTCTAACATTCAGCTGGGTCTAGTAAATTACTCTTATTACAGTGCAAAGAAGAATCTAGCCAAAAAAATATATATATTTTTTTTCATTTTGCTTCATTAATTTATTGCATGCTTTTCCTGAACTCTAATCTCTAGGCTCAAAATATGTCACCACAAGGGCAAATTTGTAGAAGGTACTTATAACATACCATACATATTTATATGAACTCAACAGCTAACAAAACAAAACAAAACTTTACAGTGTATTGATTAACTAATATTGGGTATGATTCAGTTATGTAGGAGAAGATTTAAAAGCTTTCTGCAAAAAATAAATTCTGTGTCAGTGAAAGGTTGCTTCATGGTCTTTTTAGTTTGGGCTTTTGAACAAAACCCTCACTACAGTTCTTATGCACCACTGTAAGCATAGTTTTCTCAAGAAGAAACTAATTAACCACTTCATGGTAGAACTATCAGCTTCAATGCATAGTTACACCTACTAGAGGGGTCTAACTATTCAGTACTAGTCCTAGCAACTATTTTCATGTTTATTCTTTATAGTGCAAGTCCTCTTTTGTTTCCATAAGCAATTAATATTTTGCACTAAAACTCAAAAAAGCTTGTGAAATAGTATAGGTTTTGCCCCGATCTTCCTGCATCATTTTAACTAAAATGACCATCTAGATTTTGTAGGGCTTGAAAAAAAGCTGTGTTTCACTTCAGAGAGAAACAGATTTATGCCTGCAGATATTAACACAAGGCAACTCACATTAATATACTACTATGTTGCATTGCAATCTTTGATTTTAATACCTTTCACTTATGAATTTTGGCATGCTTTAAAATACTGGCCGCTGGCACCTGACAAGTACTGAATGAGGTAAATAAGCATTATCCTTGTGTTACAGGTGGAGAAACTGAAACACAAAGGGAAGAAATGCTGCCCATGGTTATATGGCATTCCAATGGCAGAGGTAGGTCTACAACTCAGAAATTCTAACTACAGAATTAGAAGTAAAAGAGTGTGTTGGTGAAAGTGACAGGTATTCACAGTATTTCAGTACTTATGCCTATGCTTCTAACAACAGAGGAAAAGATGCTCTGAGAATAGGCCCCCATAACCATACTGATTATGGGTGTGTGGGTAAATTGCTGCTGCCTGTTTCAGCAGAGTAGTGGCTCACTGAGATTGATGGCTGTAGTTTAGAGTTTATGGAAGAGCAGCTCTGTTTTGTTTGGAAAAAGTGCTGAGAAGAAAACCTTAGATCTCAAGTTTTGGTGTGACTTGCCTCTGCGAAAGGAAATAAAGATAAGATATGGGTGGTACCACATCATTTTCCATTTTTCTGCCATGCTTAAGCTCTCTTTGAGATGTTAAAAAATCCAGAACCCAAATATAATTATTGGAATTTGTGAAACTAGAATAATAAAGCCTACTTTTTACCTATAGACTTGGGAAGATTTCCTGCTGACACAAATAAAGCTTGAGGAGCTTCTAGGGTCCTTGGGGCTTTCTTGCTTTTGAGAGATGAGGTTTGATTAGAAGATCCAAAGTCCATTTGTTCACCCAGTAGTAATGATGATACACTGCCCAGTATACTAGTTTGTTTAGCTGCCATGGGGAAGAATTTTACTTGAGGTCATTCCCACACCACACTATAGAAAAAGAAAGCTCCTAATCTATTTGACAAATAACAGCTGGAACCCTGGCCTGAATCTGTTGGTATAGCTCCATAAAATTAAATCAAGTTATTTCAACATACACATGCCAGTATCTTGACCAGTAATAATAAAGTGGCTAGGTGGTAAAGAAATGTAAGAGTCACAGGACATTAAATTTAACTAGTTGTGCATCTGTTAATGGCAAACAGCAGAGAGGATACACCTTCATTGTATCTACTCTGTACCAAATATTATGTTCAGAATAATGTGCATTTTTTCATTGTGTATTTCTCGGTCTAATTCTTCACTAGGAGGTCTTAACAAGGCTTTTTGATTGTGTTCTGTTTCTCAGTCTCTTCTCAAATTGATTATAGTTAACATGCCTAAATAACAGCTAATGAACAGCAGTTACAGGTAGATAAAAAACTGTATATACTTCAAAGATTTTGTATAGGAAACATTGCAGCCAGAAGGCTTTTTTTTTTCATTTAGAATTATTTCAGAAATTCAGTGTTTTCTGTCCCAAACAGTCCATTCTTCTATAAAGCCAATGCTGTTTTATTAAATGAAGCCCTACCTCTTAATATTCACAAAATATCATAACATCAAATAATGATCAGACCCCAAGACAGGTTTTAAACTATTAATGATCTGCCACCTGGTGGCCTGACTTGTTTGAGTTAATGCACTTCTAATTTACAGTGATGGTAATTCTGCTCAAATCAGTGTCTTTAATATGTTCCTTGTGGTTAATGATCTTGGTGTGGGAATACACTGGTGTACACTCTGGTCCACTTCTATCCCAGTCCTTAATGCTGTGATTCAGGCTAGACTTGTGTGATCTGTATGTGTGATCTGGAAAAACCCATAGGAAACTTCTTTTGCTGAAGGAGGAGAAAGTGTTCTAACCTAGCTGTGGGTGACATCTTCCTCTACCCACGTTCAGTTTAAATAAATAATGGTCCACGTTGCCTCTTTTTTTTTTTTTTTTTTTTTTTGAGATGGCAAATGATTCCCTTCTTGCCAAAGTTGTTATGTATTATTCCTATTTATAACTAAAAAGCATTGCAGTAAGTGTTAAATAATTGAGATTTGTTTATATTTCTGCCCTATCCTTTTCGGTGTCTCCTTATAGCCTGAAGACATGGCAGATTTACAGACTACTTCAGTTCTGCATTTCTGTAAGGGGTTAAGGTACATTGCACCTGATACAAAGCTATAATCATGTATTTTTCCTGGGTTACGTCTTATCCAAGACTGGAGTCATTTAAACTGGAAGGAAGGAGATCATTATGATTGAACGACTGTACTTTTAATTAAATATTTAGGAGGCATGGCTTGTATACTAGTGGCATAAATAGGTAGGTCAGGTGTAGCAGAACTGATGCACAGATCCTGATACTTTTCTTAGATATACATACTTTAGGCAACTAAAAGAAGGTAATGTGTGATTTCTCACTGCTCACACTTAAAAGATAAAAAAATAATCCACAACCATGAATCTTGTTTGTGTCATAAGATTTAAATACAGCAATAATAAAAGAACTCAGCATTCATGGTGCATATTACATTATCCTTACAAAAATGCTTTGCAAATGTAGGTAAAGTCTTCTGGCCCACAGTAAATAAAAATATTACTACCATTAGAAATATGGATATACAGTGTAGTAACAGGATATTGTGTTTTGCATGTTGTGGAAATCAAAAAGCACATGTATTTTCCTTTGACTCTGCTCCAAATTAATGTTATTCAGTCTTTTAGTACAAACGTGTCTGGTGCTGTCTCTAAGTATAACTG